>NW_012117822.1:791209-825734 GCF_000951035.1 Colobus angolensis palliatus | reverse complement strand
GAGAGAGAGAGAGAGAGTGAATGAGAGACAGAGGAGGAGGGGGAAGAGGAGTGGGGGAAAGGGAAGGAGGAAGTGGTGGCTATGCATAAATGAGGAAACTTAGGAGTGGAAAGCAGGTCCTAAACCATGCCCCTACTTGACCTGTATGCTGCCCCGAAAAAGCTGCTGTGTGCTCTCACTGTTTGGTTCAGATGAATAGAAAAGTGTTTCCGCAGATTTCGCCTCCTGCTGTTCTTATCCAATAAGGGCTGCTTACGTTCTAGCTTCCTGACCTGACACCTGAGATCAGCCTGTTGTCTGGCACTGCCCAGCACACACATCCACTTATGCTCTTAGAGGGAGTCTTCCCTCAGAGGACTCAGCCATGAGCCCAGATTCCTGGATTTGCCGGAAACCCAGATGATTTCCTTTGTTCTTGACCTTCTTAAGATATCCAAAGTGAGGGCCCTGTGTGGTACTGATGAGTCTAGTTTCTTTCAGATCTCAGGTGGGCTGTGCTACTTCCTGATTGTTGTTTCATCCCAAAGGCTGAGAATATTGCCTGCCACAAGACCCATTTCTCAAATATGCTTTTAAACACCTTTTAGACTGACGTCACTATATGCAATATTTACAGGGAAATAGCTACTGCAGTTTACTTGGAAAGAAGCCAAGGAAAAGAGAGAAAAATGTTTCCAGTCCAGAGACTGACTAAATTGCCATGACCTGGAAGAGGTACAGGATCAAGTCGATTTCCAATTTTTGTCCAAGAAACTGGCAGCAAGTTGAGCCCTTTTCTTCCCCTTGCACGATCCTATGAAAGGCACACTAAAGTCAGCAATTCCTGTCGTGGTAACCCAGGGAGTTGTTCCAGTCATGCCCTGGGCCCATTCAGCTGAGCCACATATTCACAAACCACCTCAAATTAAACTGTGTACATTATTTCTGTATGAGGGCATGTACAGTCACCAACATACACTGACAAGAGTCAAAAAAGACAGAGTCCATCATACAGATATAAACCTGTGTCCCATTACCAAGTCACACCATATCCCAGAGAACTAAGAAATAAGTATTTCTATTCTCCCTGTCATTATGTTTTGAATAGCATGATTATATTTCATGGTTTTATATATGTGTGCAAAAATGTTAATTTGTTAAATGTAATATTTCAGATATACCACATTGTTAAACCCCGTTTTGGCTTTTTTTCAGGTATTAATACACCAGAACATCCAAGTAAGAGAAGTGGCTCCTTATGTGACACCAGGGAACATGTTCCAAACGGGTTGACTTGTTATTGTCAGAGAAATACCCAAAGACAAAAATAATAGGCCAATTGACCTTGTAATAATTTTTTATATCATAGGGGATGCATATAGCATGGGCTGAACAATTATTACTTAACTGAGTATTTATTTCATATCAAAGAATAGCTATTTTAGCCTGTTATGCAACACCTGATAGAGTCAAATTTTTCCTTCCATACTAGGGATTTGGCAAATAATCTTATAGCTTTTATACTTTCTTCATTACAGGAATCTATTAAGTTATACAAAAACTGAAAGAGAAAAACACACAAATATTTTCAATGATATGAAATCCCAGTTAAAGATAAGAGAATATTTTAAGGATATTTTTAAATTCTGGAAAGAATGGAGTGTCTAAGTACCTACTTTAATGTGTGTGGCACACATAGAGCATATGTTCAACTAAATTATCATACTGAATAAGCAAAAAACTGGAAAGGCAAGGTCCACAGATATTCTGCTTTAAAGCTATCTTACCTCCTAAGCAAGTGAGGATGAACACGAAGGTTCCAAGCATTCCTACACAAGGGCTTCACAACATAGGAAAGAGCCTGATGTACCCACACAATAAAGTAAATAGTGAGGGCTAGAATGTCACCCTATTGCAGCTGTAATATTACTACTTTTTCTTAAGTTGTGAAAATACTATCCACATATACCTGCATTACCACTCCCCTCACCAAGAATTACTCCAGAAAGAAAAAAAAAAAAAAAAAGCAAGTTATAGGACTCAAGAAGAGTACAGGAAAAGGTAGTGGTTTATATAAGACATTACACAGAGCCATTTTTAAAAGGCTGTAAACCTCAGACAAACGAACAATAATTTCACTAAACTACTATATAATCGAATGTAAATAATTTCGATAATATTTCACTATTCAAACAGAGAGGAAAATGTAGACATATAAACAAACATAAATCCTGTATGGAAATTTAGTAAAGAATCAACTTATAGTGAAGATTGACTTAGCTTGATTAACAATGTGGAAACAAATTTACCATTTATAACTGCATAAAATTTTCCAAAACCAATGTCTTTGGCTGCTGGGTAGAGTTTGTAGGTAGATTTCTTGTCTATTCATACAGGCACAATTTGAAGCAAACTTAAATAATATGTTGGATGCATATGTAAAGGTCTATTGTAATGAGCCGTGGTCATAGTTACCTTCTTAGAGATGAAGAAATGGCTATTTCTTCTAAAATTTACAGATTAAATGAACTACCTTGTGTAGGAAATCAGGTTATTGACCTTATTCTATCCTTGTGAGAAATTCTTCCAGAAAATATACATATATCTTAAATTTTTTCTGTAACAGTACTTAACTTTAGATATAGGTTAATAATGTTATTATGAACAAATAAACTACAGTAACCTCTCAAATTGTCTTTGACTTAATTGCTTTATTTTTATATAGTTGGCTAACTTTCTCTGGAACTTTTGACGGAACAATGATTATTCCTTAGTTGCCTAAAGGCTTGAAAGAACTCATTTAACACCCACAATACTCACTTAACTCCAGAATCTGTCTCATTCATTTTCAAAATTCACTCCATATTTTTAGTAGTAACTCAAGTACGTACCTAAACACTTGATATTGGAAAGAGCAGTAGCCTTTCTCAATCAAAACCCACAAATGTGGCACATTTATTTTTTTCTTACAAGTTAAGTGAAAGGAAACAACTTATCCAAAACTACAAAAAAACCTAAAGTCTTCCATTTGCCACAAAATATGCATTTCTTTGTTATAGACAACAGATATCATTTTATTTCACTTAGGTGCATGTCCTGGCTGGAAAGTAAAATGCCTTTAGAAGTCAACCAGAAAGAAAACCAAACAAAAAGCAGTTTTACGATCATCTGCATTAGCTTATTATTTACATTATTTATGTGCTATAGATTATCATGTAGAATCTTAATTTCCAGTCAAAAATCTCATATGGTCTATTACAAATTCTGAAATCATTACCATTTACAAGAGAGAATATATTAGAAAAAACAGTAAATAATCAAAAGAATTCATGTGATGACACACTCTTCCCTTCTCTATTCCGTACTCCATTTTCATCCATTATGCACAAAATGTCAATACTATACTCCTGCAGCTAAAGATGGCTTTTTGAATTTTTACTTATCATTCATACTGCAATACAGAACTAAATATTTGGAGTGGAAATTAGTTTGGGCTAACCTTGAAAGCTCTAGATAAAATTAGACAAGTTGAATTATATACTGGAATTAGTGACAAAAAGTTTACTATGAGATTTAGATACATGCAGTCACAATGGGGAAATATGAATTTGCTTTCATTTTAAGCAAATACTTTATGAACTCAGACATGGTAATACCTCAATTGTAAAAAAAACAAAAAAAAAAATTCAACAACAGTCAGAAACATGCACTGTTAAAGGAGGCCTCACAAGGGGGGGTACGTGGATGCATTCTGGACATTGACTCATTTTTTACACAGCTTAGTAAAACAGTCCCTTCCTCATGTGTGTGGTGCCTGCCCTCTGAGCTACCTGGGGCCATGCTCTCGTCTCTTTCCTTGAACCTCTACAGAGCCAGGCTAAGAGGTACCTCCTCTCCTTCCAGTGACAGTACCTTCCCTTTGTTCAAGATAGAGCTCAGGCCCTCATCTTCCACAAGACTCAGTGCCTGATGAGTCTGAGCTAGGGCTTTCTCCTCAACCTCCAAGTCACCAACATGATACAGTGCCAGGAAAACGAGGACTCTCTTTCACCCTCTGTTGCCCATGCCCCTTTCTACAGACAATAATTATTATTTATGAAAGGGTAATGCCACTTTATGACATTAACCAGGATGAGTTACTATATTGGACTAAATAAGATTTTGGAAAGGAGTTTTTCACTGTCTGTGTAGCTATGCTTTGTTCTGTGTTACTGAAACAGTAAAAAAAGTTATACTCTCTTGAATGTAGGTAGCATCTTTTCTGACCACACACAGGCAAGCAATACCATAGGTTTCATACCTTTGCAGCCACTGATGAGTTAGGTTTCTCCAGCAAGTCCCACAGTTTCTTCCTTTTATCAGGGCAGCAGGTATTATCAAACTCTTCTCCTTCTCGCTCTCGCATAGTCTCTGCCTCTCGCCTCAGTTCTTCGTTCATTTGTTCCTTTTTTTGATGATATCTGGCCTGGCAGCAGGACTCTAAGTAGATCTCATCAATCCCCCAGTAATCAAGTTCTTGGCCAAAAGAAAGTGCACACATTTCTTCCATCATATGGAGTTTCCCCGTCCGGTAGAAATTTAAAATGGAAGTGAAGGCTCCTGGATGCCGATCAAAGAAATACTCGTTCTCGTTCAGATTATAGTCATCGCACACTTCCAGGAGGCTCTCGTGTGTGTTGCAGTCTCGAAGCTTCCCTAGGCGCGTCCTGGGCAGCCTGTCCAGCGTTCTCCACAGGACTTCGTGGTTGAGGCCCCCCACGTTGATTTTAACTCTCCTAGAGCATGTTTTGCTCCGGATAATGTCCACAGGCTCTGGAGGAAGAGAAAGTGTCGACCTTGAAGTCTTCCTGTTTAAGCCCGGGGGAGCCTTTTCTGCCATTTTGAACTGGACAAAGCCGCAGAGCCAGGGTCCTTAAAAAATGAGGTCAACTGAAGCAATATCCTTCTGGGGCAGGCATTTCCACTGACAAAGCTGGAAGAGAGCAACAATCACTTGGTTACTTGCATTTTCCTAGAGTATTTCCTGTTCTACGGGATCATTCTGTTGTTACAACCAGAAGGTTCAATATTAACGACTGAATACAACCAGAAGGTACAATATTAATGACTAGATACTTTTGGAGATATACATCTTTCCTTTAGGATATAGGAAAGGGGGGAAAAGACAACATAGTGTACTACACAGAAGAGGCTGTGTATTCAGTGATATATACCTATAGGCTGGCAACTCCCAAACATGTCATGAGAGACCTCTTTCTCAAGCTGCAGACTAAAAGATTCATGTACTTGATCAACTCTTTTTTTTTGAGACAGGGTCTCTCTCTGTGACCCAGGCTGGAGTGCAGTGGCACCATCACAGCTCATTGCAGCCTTGATCTCCTGGGCTCAGATGATCCTCCCACCTCATCCTCCCAGGTATCTGGGACATGCCACCACACCTGGCTAATTCTTGTGTTTTTTGTAGAGACAGGGTTTCTCCATGTTGCCCAAGCTGGTCTTGAACTCCGGGGTGCAAGCAATCCACCTGCCTCAGTGTTCCAAAGTACTAGGATTACAGGGTGAGCCACTGCACCTTGCCCTGATCAACTCCTTCTAGATAAACCACAGACATCTTAAGCTAAACTGACCAAGGTGCCAATCTCCCCAACCAGTTCCTGATCATTCTCCATCTCAGATTTATGGCCTTCCCCATCCCATACCCAGTCACCCTCACTAAAACTCTGTGAAATTCCGATCCATCCGTCCACATCCAAATAAGCACCAAGTCTTACCAATTATACCTCCTAACCATTGCTTAACGCCTCCAACACTGTTACGAAGGTTCCCATTACCACAATGCTGGTTCGAATCCTCAGCATCACTTGCCTAGACTTCTTTTCCTTTCTTTTTTTTTTAAACAGAGTCTCATTCTGTAGCCCAGGCTGGAGTGCAGTGGCACAATCTCAGCTCACTGCAACTTCTGCCTCCTGGGCTCAAGTGATCCTCTCACCTCAGCTTTCCAAGTAGCTGGGACTACAGGCTTGCACCACCATGCCAGGCTAATTTTTTTTTTATTTCCCAGGCTGGTCTGAAATTCCCAAGCTTAAGCAATAGGCCAGCCTTGCCTACACTTCTAATACAGCCTTAAATTGGATTCCAAACTCGGGTTTTGTCCACCTAAAAACCATTTTCCACATAGCTATTAGAATGCTCTGCTAAGATACAAATTTGACCTTGCCACTCACATGCTTTAAATCCTGCAAAATGTCATCATTACTGGAATTTTGTTTTTGAAGTCCTACCAGCACTTTAAAGCCTAGTTAGTCGTAGTAGGTCCAGCCTCCTCTCCACCTTCACTTTTCATCTTTCCCTCATCACTATATTCCAGCAACTCCAGACTGCACACAACATTCCCTTTCAAGCTCCAGGCCTTTCCATATTGTGTTCTGGAAACATCTCTCTTGTTTCCTTCTGACTAACCAGTACTTGCTTTTCAAGACTCAGCTCAAACCTCACCTCCTCCAGAAAGCTCTCCATAACATTCCCACTGTGGGATCATGAAACTTCCACCATACCATTGCAATATACCTTTCCCATAGTATGCTGGGAACTCCTGAGGACAAAGACCATCTTTTCTATTATTATGTTCCTATCACCAAGCACAGTGCTTATACAGTGTAGGAGTTTAATAAATATTAAACAGTTAATCTATTCCATAATTATTTTCCACAAGAGAGCTGACCAAAGTAATCTATGTGGCCAGAAAATGCAAAAATGGAGTTATTGGGATCACTTATTTAAAATGCATCTGTGTTTATATGTTATGTACATATAACATACATCAGAACGTGTGTGGGTGTTGTGTGTGTGCGTGTGTGTGTGTATGTGTGTGTATTCTTCTGCTTCACGGCTCTTTTCTCCTGTGTACTAATTCTTTAAAGTATTACTGCTCTTGTAGTCCCTCTTATTGATCTGTTATTCTGATCTGTAGCAGCAAGTATCTTCTTAGTTATCTTCCCCTGTAATGTTTTTGCAGAAAATCATAGAGCTTCAAGCAATTCATCCAAAATACCACCTTTAATATAAAACATCATGTTTCACACAGTAAACAGCTTATACTAAAGGGAAAAACTATTAGATTTAAGAGATCCCTATAATTAGAACTCTCTTTTAAGATACACATCAATTTCTGCATGCCCCTGGCTTCTCCGTCCTGCAAGTTAAATTTATTTCTCCATCTGGAGGCCAAAGATCCTCTTGAATGAATACAAGACAAGGTAATGAAAAATGTAGATGGACTATATAAGAATTATTTCAAATGTGGCCAATAAATACACTTGCATGAGGAGTTTTTTCAACTACAGAGTTACAGGAATATTTTCAGCATACACACACACACACACACTTTCATCACACATGACAAAAATGCTTATATTTACAAAAATAAGAAGATATATAATGATTGAGTAAGCAACTTAAATTCTCTGGGCTTGAATTTTCTAATCTACAAAATAAAGACAATGTTATCTATTTCATGCACAATATTATGATGATTAGATGAGACTGTTTATGTGAAATGCTCACTACAAGGAGGTATATCTGAATAGAATAAGAATATTCATATTTCTTCCTAAAGTTTGGTTTCCAAGCACTGAAAGAAAACTAAGATTAAAGCTATATTAGTTTCTATTAAATAAGGTCTAGCTTTTAAATTTTCTCTTTACATATATGTTCCGTCTTTCCCACTGAATCATAAGTAAAGGCCTGGGATTGTGGGTCCAAACTTTTCTCTACTGAGCACTGAACCCACACATAACAGGCACCTCATAGCATCTGTCTTTGGTGCCACTGATGCTCATGTTCTAATTTTATATTCAGGTGATGATGAACTATATATATGTTAAAAATTGAGCAACACTATCAGGATCAGGCAAAAACAGCTGAAAATATTAGAGATAGGGCAATTCTAGTGATTAATCTGAATATGGAGTCTCCATTAAATAACTTAGTTGTAGGTACACTGACATCTCAACACTCAATCATCAAATTGTCCACATAAATAACAAACTGTGAGCTGATGCAGTTTGAATTTGATACAAATAAAAATAAAATAAATGTACTCTTTTTGAACACCATGTCTTATGCTAATATAAAGATAAATCATTTTTGAAGTGATTATAATATCAGATAAGAGGTTTTCCAGGAAGAGAATTAACTCCAGAATGACATAAATATCTCATTTGTTTGTGGTGAAGGGCATGGTGTGCCTTGCTATTTTGAAGAAGTCATTAAAAAAGGAAATATTATATCATAGTCACTGGTAGGTCACTATTTGTCTTAAACAATTTCACGTGCATTGTGTATGGTGAATTTTCCTTTTTGTAGGGTGTATGTCTCAAGTGAAGAGAGGTCATAAGACTTAAATTTCAAAACATCTTCTTCACTGATCAAGAACTTTCTATTATAAGAAATCTAGTGTTGATTACAAGTCCCGCAAAAAAGGACACACTGAAATTTAATGCCCTTTCTTGATAGCAGGGATAGAGAAATTAAGGGTGAGAAAACGGCCTGTTGATTTGATTTTCTTAAGATTTAAAGATGATCTGCTCTCATTATTGTTACTATGGTTAAAAGATTTTTTATTCTCCCTGGGCAGAATGTTCTGCTTGTTACCTGATAAAGAGCGCAGGCTCAAAGGCATTAAGTTCCTGAGCAGTTGAAGAGCTGTGAATAGTGTTCCAAAAGTTAATCAAGCCTTCAGAATAAGCCTATAATAAATGCAAGCTGCAGAGCATAAGCCCTGATCAATAGCGCCTTTGAAACTCACTGAACCTTTCTGCTTGCCTGCTTGCCTTTCTCCCTTCTATTTCTTCTTCTGTGGGTTTCTTTCTTACTATCCCCCATGTCTGTTATACCACATGCTACCTATCTTTCTTCCTTTGCTTTCCCTCCTTTCCTGTCCTGATCCCTAGATCTTTCCATCCTCACAGCCACTTAAACACAAAACCAAACTATATTTTTTCAGACTTATATATACTTCATTAAGTTTACTGTAGCCAATGTTAATATAGAGGCCTCCTGGGCTGAAAATACCTTCCAGGAGATAAAAACACCTAAACAGAGTTGGAGGTCTATGGAATCATAAAAGGGGCTCTGTCTGAGGCTCAGGACACCTCAGTTCCGCATTGCCCTCAATTGCTAATTGAACTTTAATTTCTTCACCCATTAAGTGGTGGCATGTCCATGGCTAAAATTCTTTAATTTCCTATGACACCTAATTTTTTCCTTTCACTGCGATTCTGCTCCTTTTACCTCCCCATGCCCTCCAATCACCATCCTTACTTCAGATAGAAATAAAGCTATAATGCTGCCTCACAGTCAATGAAACATTTTCCATGTCTAGTTTCTTGAGGAAGATGGTTTTCACATTTCATTTCAAGAACCTTTACTTTAATATTTATCACGGCTTGAAACAGACTACCTTCAGAACATCATGAAAGTTTCATTTATTTTATTTAGTGTTTAGTTAATTTTCTATCTGTTAACTTTTCATTTTAAATTTATGTCCATTTCTGCCATATAAATTTTACTTCTAGCAATGAATCTGCCAGTTCCCTGTGGGTAAGGGTATTGTGTTTTATGACCCTAGAGCGTTCGCAAAATTTACGTTTTTAATTTCAGTAATTAAAGTGGATATGATGTATTTTCTCATCACACTTTTGTAAGTGAATTTATGTCTATCATAATGATTTTTACTCCGTAAAATTAATCATGCAGTTCAATTCTGCATATAAGTGTAATATAAAATGCAATAATTCAGTGCTTAAATTGTGTAGATATTATGCAACTGTGAATAATTTATAAACATAAATTGTCAGTATAAACAGAAGACACTTTTGTTTGAGACCTCAGAACACATGTTTTCATGTCAAGGGCAAAATCTTAGTGAATATTTTCTTTCAGCAGTTTGTTGATTTATTTCACCTCATTCAATGAATTGAAAGTTAAGCTTGCTACAATCAGTCAGCCAGTGCGAATGTACTCAATATCCCTTCATTAGTCTTCTAGAGAAAAAAAAGCGGCTCTGTAAACAATAAACAACAACAAACATTTGAGTTTTGCACAGCTGCACCCTGCTTCTACAGCAGCGTGGCATTATGCTGCCACCCACTCAGGGCCAAAACTGACAAAACATAACTTTCTCATCATGGCATCTTAATTACAGCTTGAGGCTCCAGGTTTGGAGGGGGAGTGGGGTTTACTGTAGTCTCAAAAATACTAGCATTATGTCATACACTTGACACTTCCTTCATGGAGCCAGGCAGGGTAAGTCACATGTGCGATCCTGTGAAGATAAAAAGCAAACCTTTCTAAAGATGTAAGCGATGTTTAACATTTCATTTTTGTGTTGCTAGAACATGCTGAGCAGGCACTGCAAACAAACAGCTCTGAGACCTTTAAGTCTGTATCACTGCATATACAGCTCTAAGGCATTTTCTTAAATTTTCATGTACAGCATTAAGTAATAAGTTTCTGTAGCAACTATATTTCAGAGAACCACAAGATGATCTGCAGTAGATATCTGAAGAGAAAGGCATCATAACTGTTAGCTGAAGATTAAATCAGTGTATGTTTTTTAATTCCATTGTTGGCTGCAATTTTTAAAAGCACTTCCAAAATTTACTAATAAAAAAACCAATAACATTATAACAACTTAAAAACATATGTATATATTTATATATATATAAATATATATATTTAAAGTATATATATTTAAAGTAAGGTCCTGGAAATTTTCAGCTATCCTAAGAAATTCAACAAACCTGCAACCTCATTACTTTAGAACCTGGTCAGAAGTGTTTAATAAATTTCATACTGTTTATTATTTTTAATATATAAAATTCTAGGAATAACTGAAATGCTGTCCTTGTCCTCAGAAAGTGGAAGGTGACATTTCTTTTCTGCAATCGAAGGCTGCTAATATCAATTTCTTCCTTAACTTTAGCACAAGTATATACTCCTTAGTTTTAAAAAAAAATGAGAACTTTTTTGGGAGGCCGAGGTGGGCAGATCACGAAGTCAAGAGATCGAGACCATCTTGGCCAAAGTGGTGAAATCCCATCTCTGCAAAAAATACAAAAATTAGCTGAGAGTGGTGGTGTACACTTGTAGTCTCAGCTACTTGGGAGGCTGAGGCAGGAAAATTGCTTGAACCTGGGAGGCAGAGGTTGCAGTGAGTCGAGACTGCACCACTGCAATCCAGCCTGGTGACAGAGTGAGATTCTGTCTCAAAAAAAAAAAAAATTAGAACTTTTATCCTTGATATAACCGATGCTTTTTTTAGATACACTCAGATGAAATCCTAAAAGCTTTCCTTTCAGTGGTCAAAGGAAGCATTGTGTTGCAATAAGAAGGGGACAAGACAAGTAATAAATAGGATATGTAATATGAGCATCTTTCAATATCATAGCTGTCTCCAAATTTATAAATAAACTATTTTGTTTAGACCCATAATATAATTTTTCTTCATCAGGGTAATTATTTAAATAATTAGGCCCTAAACATATATGTTCACTAAAATTCACTAAAATTACAGAATAAAACACCAGATTTGGTTTTTAGAAAAATGACCATTTATAAAACATAGCTGACCAGAAAAAAAAAAAACCCTTCTTTATTCTGAAAAATATAATATTGAATGATAAAGCATCTTGGACCTTTTATAGACTACAAGGTATTGTGATGGCTGGAAATTTTTAGTATGCTTCAAAATGCACACAGAAAAGGCCTCAAACTTTTATATCCACATTCAGCTATTCAGCTACTGGGTTCTCTATTATGATGGTTAAAGTGCCCTTTATATTGGCACCCAAGATGTGTCCTCCTAAATCTTTTCTTTTGCAAGTCTTCCCAGACTCACAGTGTAGTGAAGGGGATAAAGATTAAAGGTGATGAAAAAAATAAGGAAGGCAACCAGAGAATCTACTGGTACTACTGAAAGGAATGGGAAACAATGGGCCACCCAGTAATATCCTGAAAAATAAATCACAAACTTCAGTCACTACCTGGTATTCCATGTGGATGATACAATCCACTATTTGGATGAATGACATAAATTTTACATTCCATTTGGATGTTTGGCATAAGATAGACTTAGCCTCTATGAAACCAAATATGGAAATCTTCATGAAATTTGGATAGGATTTGAACAATCTGTAAGGTCTCTTCCAGTAAAAATTAACTTTTAGATCGTGTAATGATTGGTCTGAAATGTTTAGTAGTAATATTCTTGTACAAGGACCGTTTGTAGTAATATTCTTGTACAAGGACCGTTTCTCAGTTGGGCTCTGTCTCATAGTAAAAATACACTTTAAATTATCATTCTGTTCCTATTTCTCCATACTCAAACATGCTATAGGTAATGTGCCTGTATTAAAAGCTCAAATACTGAGAAGTCTCTATGACTTAAGTATTACACCATGCTTTATATACCTCCATGTTTTGAGACTAAAATCACAGAATGTGGCAGAAGGGAGTTTAGATATGATCTGGTCCAATTTCTTTATTTACATCTTTTAAAACTGAGACTCACTGAGGTCACATGACTTGGCTGACCTCAGTTGATAGTTGCTGAGCTTGAACTAGAACCCAGATCTCTAGTTGTCTATAAAAGTCTCTTTCCATTAAATTCCACCTCATTATTATTTGCCCTTCACCTCTAGTCAGAGTTTTAAAAACCTTTTATTTCTTAATCTACCCCCATGTCAAAATACTAATCCAAACTACACCAAGTTGAGATGAGTTATCTCCTACATATTGTTTGTTTCAGTAAAGGGTAATGGCCGCAGTCAGGCAACTTAATTGTGTTCTTGCAAAGAGAGGTGCACTTCCCAGAACTGCTTTTTCCTTACCTCTGCTTCCCTAGCACTGATCTCTCCAGTCAGCTCTGCACACTACAGCCCAAACACCAGCAGGTCAGCGCCATCTCTTGTAGAAGATGCTCCCATGGCTTCCTGGCTCTCAGGATTAAGACACAACACTGGCTGGGTGCGGTGGCTCACACTTGTAATCCCAGCACTTTAGGGGGCTGAGGGAGGTGGTTCGTCTGAGCTCAAGAGTTCCAGATCAGCCTGGGAAACATGGTGAAACCCTGTCTCTACTAAAAATACAAAAATTAGCCGGGCATAGTAGCACATGCCTGTAATCCCAGCTACTCAGGAGGCTGAGGCAGGAGAATTGCTTGAACCTGGGTAGCGGAGGTTGCAGTGAGCTGAGATCACACCATTGCACTCCATCCTGGGAAACAGAGCAAGACTCCATTTCCAAAAAATAAATAAATAAAGAAAATAAAGAAAAAAAAGACACAACACTATACAAAGACTGCAAGGTCTATCTTTCACTTACTTCTGTGCTTCTACATGTCCCTTGCTGTCCCCCAACCCCCTCTCTCTGTTGTAGATCCTTCTTTCATTTATTTAATGTGCTATTCTCCCTATTGTACAAATTGTACAAATTCCCAAATACACAGGGAATTTGTACATCTTTCTTTCCCCTCTTCACCTTCAGCTATCAACTCAAGGATCACATCTTATTGTCCCCTGACCTCCTTGACAATACAATAATCCTCTTATTGTAAGAACTTATAGAACCAGGTACCTTTCACCTGTAGTAGCATTTGTCACAACATCAATTTTATATTTGTTGGGATGATTACTTTGATTATTTGATAAATATCCATCTTCTTCACTAGATTCTAAGTTCCTGGAGGGCAGGGATCACATCTGATCTTATTCATCATTGTGTCCCAAGTGACGTGCAATAAATATTAGTTGACTGAAAAAGTAAATAATCAGGTTTAATTATTTCCTTCCTTATTTATTAAATTCAGTTTCCTCTTATTCCTGCTACTTTATGTTACCTGCCATTCCCCAAATTCAATATGACTCCTATGTATGAAATGTTCTTTTCCGCATTTTCCACCTAATAAACTTTTACTCATTATTCAAGATCAAGAATAAGTACCTTCCCAGAAAGAATTAATCTTTTCTGCTTCAGTGGGTTAGAAGTTTGTTTTATCTATTATAATGCTTTTCTCATTATAACTATTCAATTAGAATCCTTTCTTATCATGCAGCAAACATGTATGAACCCCTATGCTGCTTGAGGCACAGTCTCTGACATGGTACAGCTTACACTCTCACGGAGGTAAACAGATATTCTACAAACATGCAAGCAACTAACTACAATTCTAATAAAAACAACAACAGCAAAGTACAAGTTGCCATGAGGGCTTAAACCTGGAAACATCTACTTGACGTGAGTTACTAAAATTGACAAACATCCTTGTATCCATATTTGCATCTTTTGTACCTAGCTAGTGTGTCACCTAATATGGATGCTTAACACATGTTGTGGACCACCCCCCAAGAAATGAATGAATAAGTAATAAATTTCAAAGCACTAGTATCTTGTTTGTTTTGTTAGATATTTTGGTTAACATAATATAATATTACCAGTTATTATGGATAACCTCCAATTTATTTAGAAGTTCTGATGACCTTTATTTGCCAACTTTAACAAGGCCTCGGTTAAAAATAAGAGCTGGATTTCCTGGAACTAGGTAGATAATAATTTGTACACATATAAAACTCTCTAGTAATTATTGTTGCCCAACAACGGACAGTGCTACCTCAAAAAACCACCAGGCCCACTGCCTGGCAGTGTTCATGTAGACCCAGGTGATCACCCATCAGGTATACACAGGAGAAACTCCTAGTCTGTGGAGGTTGACAAGATGGCCCTCAAGTGCCTTCTGTCACTGCGATTTTATGGTTCTGTGAGATATCTGTGTGAATACTACTCATCTACATCTTCGACTGGACTGATGAGGAACAGGAAAAAGTTGACTGTGGTAAAGTTCTTAAGTTTAAAATGTTGTACAAGTGAATTATCCATTTCTCAGCTTTCATGTCTGGTGAGGGCCTCTTCAATATGATGGCACGTCTACCAATTAAAAAAATAAAGAAAAGTAAAAGAGAAGAACGTATCGAAGTTAGTGAGTCCATTTTCTTTCTTCAAAATATAAGCTTATACTTGTCAACAATGATCTCTTCTCTTTCTAAATAATAGAACGTATTTCCATGTGAAGCCTCAAAGGAATAATCCTATAATAATGGAAATACATGCTGGGCAGTAACTGGGATGGGAAAATCATGTGAGGGGAAAGGTGAGAGTCTTTCCTGGTATATTCTAATCACAATACACAGGTGGCCATGTGCTATGGTCTGAATGCTTGCATCCCATCAGAATTCCTATGTTGAAATCCTGCTTCCCAAGCTGATGGTATTAAGAGGTGGGACCTTTTGGGGGTGATTAGGTCATGAGAGCAGGGCCCTCATGAATGGGATTAGTGTCCACCGAACAGGCCCCAGAGAGCAGCCTGTGTCCTTGACACAGCAAGAAGACACCATCTCTAAGGAAGAGGCCCTCACCAGACACTAAATCTGCCAGCACCTTGATCTTGAACTTCCCATCCTCCAGAACTGTGAGAAATAAATTTCTTCTGTTTATAAGTTACCTAGTCTAAGATATCCTATAGTAATAGCCCCAAAGGACTAAGATACCATACCTTCAGCCTCAAAGCAGACCGCTTCCAAAATTCACCTTGGGACACTCGGCATAGCATCAACTGGAGGTCCCGTTTTTTCTTTCTCTGACTACTCATACTCAAAACATTGTGTTCTAGATTCAAGCATGAAAAACAAGTTTCTAACAAATCAATGATATTATGGAATTAATTTAAAAATTGGACTTTGTCACAATCGATTGTATGCTTGACTTTTTTCTATTCATTATTAGATACTATTTCTATTCATTATTAGACAGAAAAGGGAAGAGGTTCCCTGAACTATAGACACCACCATCTCCATATTCCTTGGGAATAATGTTTTCCATCCATCTTTGTCATTAGTGAGGATCATTAAACAGCATTTTTTAACCATCCATCTGTGTATGGCACTTTATAAATATTCCTTCCCTCACCCCTGCCCCCTCTCTCAACCTACCATGTGTCTCTGTTGTGTAAAACATTGGAAAGCTACAACAATAATAAATAATTAATGGTAAAAAAGGCAGATGGGCAAGATGACCTACTAGCATCTATGAATCTTAGGATGTTAAATTTACTGCTAGAAATACAATTCAGCAAAATTTGATAAGAAAATATCAAAGCATTTGGTGAGGAACATGAACGCATCAATTTCCATCAACATTTTCTAAAATAAAAATGTAAAAATTAGGGACCACAGATGGACCAACTGAAGCCCTGAGTTCACGTGACTTGTACCAGATGATGCAGTCTTGAAATAAACAATGAGAAAAACGGTGTGGAAAAATCATAATAATTATGGTTGCAACAGTATATAACAGAGAATGTTACTATGGACAAAGGGAGAAAATATTCAAAAATAAACGAAGGCTATTATTCTCACTGAAAGGAGTAGTGTGGTTAAGGGTTGTGAAATTATGGATTCTATTTTCCTTTAAAAAATTCTTCTTTAATATTGTTATGGGTTTTTTCATTTTTTTTCCTCAAGGAAAGAAGTAGTTTTTCTGGATTTAGAGATGGTGATATTTAAAGCACTGTTTTTCATCTTTGCTAGCTGCATGTAGTCAGGATTATAATAAAAGAACATGTCGGTGTAAAATAAGCTATTGTGATGGATTCACAAATTTACAATTTGGATTTTATTTCAGCTTAAGATCAAAATGCCCATAAGTAAAATTTACATTTCCTAGAACGTAGGGATATTCTTAGAGTTGTATCTGAAGGAGAGCCAAAGTTATGATCTCATTTGCTTTGTTAGTTTTGTTAATGATTATCACTTTCATCACCTACCAAATATTGAGTGATTATTATATGTAGCCACTGTGCTTATCACAGTTAATTCACATGGTGAGAATTCTCATTATTTCTCATCTCTCCTTGGGGTGGGTAATATTATCTTTTATTTACAGGTAAAGAAACTGAAGCTCAGAAAGGTAAGTTTCTTGCTCATAACACAACTAGGAGGTGCTGCCTCCAGAATTCTAACCCAGCATTATCTTAATCCAAAGACCATGTTCTTGACCTTTATAAGACACTGGGAATTTTCTTTGAATTGAAGGATTCTAGATGCCTATAATAAATAAGCCAAAATATGGGATCAATATTGAGCAATCCTAATAGCATGACACTGAAGGTGAGAGTGAACCACAAATAATTCCTGTAATATTTTGTCTACCCCTTGGCCTGAATGACGTGTATAACATTTATTATCACGTTACAATTCTCTTATGGATAGAGATAGTAGAACTGGCAACTGTTTTGGCAGCTCTGAATTTTTAAAACTAAACGTAAGTTTTAGTATGTGACTTTCAGAAGTAATGCTAACTGTCTTAGTATTCAAGATTTATGGTCAAAATAGATGCCTACCAATACTTTTTAAATGTTGAAAATACAAAATGTATAGTAGTTGGAAGGGGCCCACTCTAACTGGGTGAAAAACACTGGTAGATTTAAACAATCTTCCCAGGGCCTTTTCAGCATCAGGGCCAGTAGCTAAAGGTCCTGCTTCTGAATCTAGTTATTTGCATTAGACTTTGCTACCTCAGAGCACCAAAAATAAATATACAATTTAAACAGTGGAAGAAAAAAAAATGTGAAGCAAGAGTAATCTGACTATCTCATACCCAGTGAAACCTATAAATACTGGCAAGTTGAACCTATTATTAATGATTCCTGGCTACAACATAAGTCTATAATTTCTATTATTCCAATAATGGTCAGAATGGAAAAATACCATAAAATATAAATAAGAAATACTGATTTAGATCCATTATTCCTCTCTCATTCCATCTCCTCCTTCCAAAACAATGTTACTTGACTGTCACTAAATACTGAGCATGGGGGATGATGCAAAATTGGGTAAAGTAGCCCTTTGCTCTCAAGAAACCCACAGGATCACTGCAAAGAATATCACAGGAACTTTTGGTTTAGTGTTCTAGCATGTGTTTTGTAGGCCCAGACAACATTACGGACTTGAATATGTATTTAACTAGCACCTAGTTGAAACTCTCTCCCTGATTTAAACATATTGCTGTAAAAGAAGAGAAGCTAATATAAAGTACCAGCAAATGACATGGATATTTTAATTCATGGGACTTTGTGGAATATAGTATGCATTTATGGATGTAATAGCCTTAGCCACCATTTGTAATTTTAAAAACTCTTTGAGGTAATTCATTCAACAAATATTTATTGAGCAACTGCTACCCATCAAACACTGTATTCCGAATGTTATAAAATGCCTGCAATAAAATAGCTCTCCAGATTTTAAAAAAATGATAAAAATGATGACCATAATGTTCTACTTTAGCTTCATATAGATGTTTACAAATTGTGTTTATTATGCTGGAAACTATTTGGCTGGGCTCAAATGAAACCAGAAGCCAAGTTTAAGAAGTAGCTTCTTAATAGCTTCTAAGCTTTCTATGTGCACTCTTTCCATAAAGCCTAATGAAAATGCTCTCCTTAGATTTAGAAAAAAAAAGTAGGATTCCAAATTTAAAATGACATTTATCTCAAAAGTAACTTAATATTTAATGATAGCCTGATTAATAATCACGATTTTATGAACTGAGAACATTTAGCATGAAAGCCCTGAGGCACATTTGTTCTAAGCTATTCAGACTAGGGAAAAAGGAGTAAAGATAGACTCTTTCTTTGAAAATATTACTTTATTATGATGTTTCAGATTTTTGCCTTCTAAACACCACACTGTTATTCTGGTATTTCCTCACTGGAAAGTTATTTATTTGTGGAAAGCAGGGCAAAGAACTCAAGAGTCAGACAAATGGGCAATTTCAAAGGATTAAATGCAACTACCATGTTATCTAGGTGAAAACTGGGAAAAACCAAGAGCAATGCCTTATGTTAAATTCTTCATATATTGATATTGAAATTATTATATCTGATCAATATCCAAAATGTATTAATCAGCAAGCCAAGATCTATCATCATTTCTGAGATGTTGTTGTTGTTAATGATTTGAACTGTATTTTGGTCTGTGTGTGTGTGTGTGTGTGTGTGTGTGTGTTTAATTTCTTTGTTGTTAAGGATCTGAACTGATAAAACAGCTTTTGGAAATAAGCACAAAGGAAAAGAAATCAATATGCAAAAGAAAAGGAACTTGTTAAAGGACACAGTGTTGTATCTGTGTCATTTTAGACATTAAAAAAGGAAACAGAAAGAAAGAGAGAAGAGGGGAGGGCACAAAAAAAAATCTTGCCTGGGAAAAGTGGATGTGAGACAGTCATGACATAGATACTTACAGAGGAAGTGTTCTACATGTGTACAGTACTTCACATTTTGTACAGCCTGCCTAAAGATAGAAATGCCCTCAATAAAGATCAGCGCCAGTGGACAGAAATAAGAGATAGTTCATTCAAATCCCTTCAATAGGATGTACCTAGGAGATACACATCAAAGTCAAACTGGCACCTGGCACCAGAGATTGCTTACATGTTTATATGGTAAACTGGAGGCCAACACTGGTTGTAAATGAATATGTCTAAAATTTAAACCATACTGCTTTTGAAACTTAGTTTCTTAAGGTAGTTCATGCTAATAATAGTCTAGACCTACATACTATCTAGCATGGTAGCCACTAGTCACATGTGGCTATTTCAACATAAATTAAATAAATTTAAAATTCAACTTCTCAGTCTCTCAAGTTATATTTCAAATATTCGATAGCTCATGTGGCTAGTGACTACTGTATTGGAGAGCACAAATATAGAACATTTCCATCATCACATCAAGTTCTATTGGGAAGCACTGGTCTAGACAACTTTCCTGTAAAGTTATGAGGCTGAGTTCTGTTCTTAAATAAGAAATAAGTTCTGTTCTTAATAAGAATAGCAGAAAAAATTCTGTTGGAAGCACCATGTTTTGCCTTGACTGTGTTTCTACCACCTTCTAACTCTACTTCCATTCCCAGCAGTGGTATACCCTGGGCCTCCACTTACAAACTCTACTTCCTCTTGGATTTTAGGACCATCTTGGTACTTGTCAAGAAGAATATAAAGAGTTCATGAATGTAAATAATGCACGGTCATGGTTTGGTGCTTCATCATCAGGCATACTTGCTCTGGTTCTATCCTGCCCTATGCTGAACAGCAATTCTTGGGAACTGGGCTCCTGGTTCCATTTTATGACCTAGAACTTGACATGGGCCCCAGCTCCATCCATTCCTTCACTCATTTATTCAACAAACAAATAATAAGCATCTGCTATGTGCATGGAGTTGTGAGAGGTGCTGTGGATAAAGAAGTGCATGAAAGGGGCAATCCCTGCCTTCACTGAGTTTATATTCTTGCAAAAGATGCTGATATTAGTGCAAGAAAGCTGATATTAAATGAATAAATGCCTGAAAATTTAAAGTTAGATTTGGGATAAGTGCCATAAGGAATCAGGGTGCTAGAAGACAGCATGATGAGACACATTCCCTGCTCTGGGAGCCAAGAAGACTTCTTTGAGCAAGTGATTTTTGACCTGAGTTCAGAGACATGAGTAAGAATTTATTAGGTGAAAGTGGGAAGAGAGAGCATCCCAAGTAACTATGCATGACTGTCTCTAGCAAGAAAGCTCAGGACACTTAAGATGAACTAAAATAAAGCCAGAAATTGTAACAGAAAACAAGGGATGAGTGGTGCCTGAGATAGTGCTGGCGGACAGGGGCCAGACTGACCAGAGCCCATCGTGTACAACAGCCTTCTACAAGTGATGCTTTGGGAAATGAAGAAGGAATATGGTGGCCCCCAAGTTGAAGGTTTAGGACCTTATCCTAAGAAAAGTGGGAAATCATTTAAGGGTTTTAGGTAAATAAGTGACACAATCAGATTTGCTTTTTGTAAAAAAAAAAAAAGAAAAGGGGGGGCAAAATTAATTAATTGAGAGGGCAAGATAAAAAACTAAGAGTCCAGTTAGTAAGCTACAGTGAAACTTCAGGAAAGTGGGATTGGTGCTTTGATGATGGCATAAGAAATGGTCCTGTCCATTGTGCCTGAATCCTTTCATTAATAAAGTGAACACCACCCTGTTTTCCTGAGAATGGAGATGTCTTAACTGTGTAGGCCCCTGCTAGCTACTTAAAAGAGGCTTCTTCCTAAACTCTATATTCCTTTCAGCGGTAGCATTCTGAGCCTATGGGGCTGGACCATTCTAACCCTTCCTGTCTCTGTCAGGCCTGCCTGTCTGAATCTCCAAATATCACCTGTTCCCAGACACTGCTTACCATATTCGGCCAGGACATTCCCTAGGAAGAAAGTCTAACTTCCTGTCTACTGGGACTGCCATCTGTCATTTGGTCTGTTCTCTCCAGATGCCACTTTCCCATACCTGGCTGATCTCCTTGTAGGACTGGCTTTTCCTGACTGTTAGAAAATAGGAGTGGGGAGTGTAAAAAGAACCACATAGCTTAAGACCTGGAGTCTGCAAAAAATAACTAAGTGACCAGAAGCAGAGCACAGAATTTATCTCTGGGAAATAATGACAGCCTAATGTCTCAGCTCCCCCAGTTCAGCACACCACAGCCTGCATGCTGCTACTCCCCATCCCTTTCAAAATGTCCACAATACAAAGAATTATCAATTGTTTGGACCTTGGGCAAACTCACTACAATTAGCACTGCCAGGGATCTAGGGGTTCTATGTTTGTTTTCAGGCAGACCATAAGCCTCGCAAGGGTAAGGACTAAGTTTGTATAACCTCATGACCTAGCAGAGTACTTTACACCCGAAACGTGTTTAATAAATATTAGCTGAATGTGCACTTGTAAAAAAATTGGCTACAATTTCCAGCCAGTTAGAGTATAAGAAGCAGTAAGTCCTCCTAGGGAAAGAATTGCTTTCTTATTTCAGATAAAAACATAATGGGCTATTTGGCTATTACTGGCAAGTGCCCTTGGGCAAGTCAGAGGCAAACAAGAGTTAAACAGTTCAGCATAATGAACTACCTCTGTCTTTTGGAATCATCCATTGTCACCCTGAGAAAGGATAGTGGGAAAATTCTGGATGAAGAGATGGGAGGAAGTGTCCAGAGGAAGAGAGAGACCTAGAAAATGGTTGGTGAAGTGTCCAGAAAATGGCTGGTACTTGGGTCCCAGTGAGATATGGACCAGTGAGAAAACTCCTGTGATGAGAAATGGTAAATGCATTTTTAGGAGCAGTGACATCTAACATTTAATTAGAATTAGTTTCTTGTCTACACTATAATTACCATCCTTTATCCCAATGCACTCAGCCAGAGTCTTTTATATATGAGAACACTATAATACTGATTGATGCTTTAGAGAAGGAAGGGAGATGTGTCCCAGAGGAAGACATCCCAGAGGTCTGAGAGGAGCCTTTCAGGAGTGTGGTAAAGGATGTGCCACAACATGGATTAACCAGTAAGTGGATGCAATTCGAACACTTTTCCCCCCTAATTTATTTTGAAGAAATATGACGACAGCAGGGATGGCTAGTTGTCTATTTAAATTTATAGTTCACCTTATAGAATTGCCACTGAGAAGTTCCTGTTGAGCCAAATATTACATTTCACAGCCCCCACTCCCAGCCCCCTCATCTAGGCATCTAGATAGAGGGGTATCTGACTAGTTCTCATCAGTGGAATGTAACCAGAAGTGTTGTTGTCACACCTGAGTCAAGATGTTTAAGAACTGGTCATGCCTTTTCTGTGCTCTCGCACTTTTCATTTGATTGTTATGTGAATAAGAAATATACTTTCGTTATGCCAAATCGCTAACATTCTGGTGTTTGTTACAGGATGAGCTAGCATTATCCTAATATTGATACCTTGAGGTTAGGCGGGTGGGAGTGCTGCCTTTACAAAAATCTAATAATGTGGCATTGCCCCAAGCAAGGAAAGGGATATAGAAGACGAGATGCCTGGACCCTGCCATACTCTGGCACAACTGTGCGAACTTAGAAGGCAGGTCTATAACTTCAGAAAAAAAGATTGCAAAGAGCCAAAATGTTACTGTGTGGTGTGGTGATTGCTCCTCACTGCCTGTAGCAAAGTATTACAAAACAATTGATTGAAACAGAAGACCTCATAAAGCTGCAACAGCCCACTGCTTTAGGGAGGATAAGGGTGAGAAATAACAATGAAAAAGGCTTTGAGTAGCAGAAGTCCGTTATAGCCTCTCAGTTCGACAAAGTGACTCAGACTTGCAGTAAATATCTCATTAATGAAGTGACCTAACCACCCAAGCCTATTTTTGAGATGACCCCAACATAACCACTTATGGGTGGATAAGACATGAACAAAGGAATGAAACAGCTTCAAAAATTATGAATAGGAAAGAACTTTCACTGTAGCTAGTAGTGTAACTGACAGAAAGCAAATACATAAGTAACCTATGAAAATTCTGAGGAAATTGTATTATCAAAGAAATTAAGAGCCAGGCCTAACAAAAAAGAAAAAAGGAAAAAAAAACCCTATGACTTTAAAACCACCTCTAGGCATCTAGGCTTGGATTGGGAAGAAGAAGGCCTATAAAGCCCTGTAAGTTCCAGGAAGGGTATACTTCCCAACACCCATTTTGCATGTGGCCATGGAGAATAATGGATAATGAAGAACTTCCCAGAAGTTGGCCTGGACTACATAGAACAAAGAACAAAGAATTTCTTCCAAGATAGCAAACAAGGGTCTAAAGAAGGAATGTGCCCTATTGCCAGGACAGGGGCCCTTTAACAATATCCAGTAGGATTTCTTCCATGTTATGAGTCAATGACTGATCTATGTCTCCCATTCTTCACTTTTCCAAATGGAAATTTTAAATGCAATGATTCCAAACTTCATCCATCATTATACAAGCACACCTCAGAGATATTACAGGTTTAGTTCCAGACCACTGTAATAAAGCAAATACGTCAATAAGGCAAGTTAGAGAAATATTTGGTTTCCCAGTGCATGTAAAGGTAATGTTTATAAAATACTGTATTTTATATTATTTCTATTAAAAATGTTCACACCTTAATTAAAACACTCTATTGGGAAAAAAAAAGCTAACAATCCTCTGAGCCTTCAGGGAGTTGTATCTTTTTGCTAATGGAGGGTCTTGCCTTGATGTTTATGGCTGCTGACTGATCTCAGTGGTAGCTGCTGACGATTTGGGTGGCTGTGGCAATTTCTTAAAATAAGACAACAATGTAGTTTGCCACAGTTGTGTCTTCCTTTCACAAAAGATTTCTCAGTAGCATGCAATGCTACTTGACAGCATTTTAGCCACACTCACACTTTGTTCAAATTCAAATCTTGCTTCTGTTTTATCAACTAAGTTTGTGTAATATTCCAAATCCTTTGTTGTGATTTCAACAATGTTTACAGTGTCTTCAACCAAGAGTAGATTCCATCTGAAGAAACCACTTTCTTTGCTCATCCATAAGAAGCAACTCCTTCTCTGCTCAAGTTTATGAGGCCACAGCAATTCATATATATCTTCTGACTCCACTTCTAATTCTACTTCTCTCCACCACATGTGCAGTTCTTTTCTTCACCGAAGTCTTAAATCCCTCAAAATCATCCATGGGGGTTAGAATCAACTTCTGCCAAATTCCTGTTAATGTTGATATTTTGACTTCCTCCCATCAATCACAAATGTTCTTAATGGCATCTAGAATTGTGAATCCTTTCCAGAAGGTTTTCAACTAACTTTGTCCAGATCTATCAGAGGAATCACTATGTATGGCAGGTATAGCCTTATAAAATGTATTTCTGAAATAATAGGTTTGAAAGTCAAAATTATTCCTTGATCCATGAGCTGCAGAGTGGATATTGTGTTAGCAGGCATGAAAACATTAATCTCCATGTGCATCTCCCTCAGAGCTCCTGGGTGATGGGAAACATTGTCAAAAAGCAGTAATATTTTGAAAAGAATTTTTTTTCTAAGCAGTGGGTTCCAATGGTGGGTTTAAAATATCAGTAAACCATGCTGTAAACAAATGCCTTGTCATTCAGGTTTCATTGTTTCATTTCTAGAGCACAGGCAGAGGAAATTTAGCATCATTCTTAAGGGTCCTAGGATTCTCAGAATAGAAAGCAAGCAATGAATCCAACTTAAGGTCACCAGCTACATCTGCCCCTACCAAGAGAGTAAACCTGTCCTTTGAAGCTTTAAAGCCAGGCATTGACTTCTCCTCTCTAGCTATGGAAAGGCCTAAATGGCATCATCTTTCAACAGAAGGCTGTTTCATCTCCATTAAAAATCTGTTGTGGATAACATAGTGAGACCCTGTCTTTTTTTAATTAAAGAAATTTTTAATAAAAAAATTATCCAGGTGTTGTGGTGCGTGCCGGTAGTCCCAAGTACTTGGAAGGCTGAAGGGGGAGGATCCCATGAGCCCAGGAGTTCAAGGCTGCAGTGAGTTGTTATGCCACTGCACTCTAGACTGGGTGACAGAGTGAGACCCTGTCTCTAAAGAAATTTTAAAAATCTATTGTTAATTGTAGCCACCTTCATCAATGATCTTAGCTAAATCTTTTGGATAACTTGCTGCAGCTTCTGTGTTTAACACTTGTTTCTTCACCTTGCACTTTGTTTTTCTTTGTTGTTTGTTTGTTTGTTTTGACACAGAGTCTTGCTCTGCCACCCAAGTTGGAGTGCAGTGGCACAATCTTGGCTCACTGCAAACTCCACCTCCCGGGTTCAAGCAATTCTCTGCCTCAGCCTCCCGATTAGCTAGGATTACAGGTGCCTGCCACCGCACCTGGCTAATTTTTTTGTATTTTCTTAGTAGATACAGGGTTTCACCAAGTTGGACGGGCTGGTCTTGAACTCCTGACCTCGTGATCCACCCGCCTTGGCCTCCCAAAATGCTGGGATTACAGGCGTGAGCCACTGAGGCTGGCCCACCTTGCACTTTTATATTATGGAGATGGCCTAGTTTTTATAAACCTATGAACCAACCTCTCCTAGCTTCCAACTTTTCTTCGGTAGCTTCCTCACTTCTCTCAGTCTTCATGGAATTGAAGATAGTTAAGGTCTTGTTCTGGATTGGACTTTGGTTGAGGGAATGTTGTGGCTGATGTGATCTATCCAGACCACTAAAACTTTCTCCATATCAGCAATCGAACTCTTTTTCCTTTATTATCATTCATGTATTCATTGGAGTAACACTTTTAATTTCCTTCAATAACTTTTCCTTTGCATTCACAACTTGGCTAACTGGAACAAGAGGACTAACTCTCAGCCTATCTTGGCTTTCAACATGCCTTCCTCACTAAGCTTAATCCTTTCTAGCTTTTGATTTAAAGTGACAGACATGTGATTCTTCCTTTCACTTGGATACTTAAAGGTCATTGTAAGGTTATTAATTGGCCTATTTTCAATATTGTTGTGTCGCAGGCAACCGGGAGGCCCAAGGAGAGGGAGAAAGTTGTGGGAATAGCCAGTCAGGGGAGCAGTCGGAACTCACACAACATTTATCCATTAAGTTTACCATCTTATATGGGCACAGCTCGTGGTGCCCCAAATATCACTGATCATGGATCACCATATCCTATATAACAATAACATTTGAAATATTGGGAGAATTACCAAAATGTGACACAGAGACAGGAAGTGAGCACAACGTTGGAAAAATGGTGCTGACAGACTTGCCTGATGTAGGGTTGCCACAAACCTTCAATTTGTGAAAATCACAGCATCTGTTAAGCACAGTAAAACAAAGCACTATAAAAATGAGGTATGCCTGTATATTGGAGACCGATAACTTGCCTTTCAGTACAGAAGTTTCTAGACAATGAGGGGCCATATCCAGACTGAATGGTGATGGGCATCAGCCATAGAACCTGGATTTTGAGATGGATACAGTGACTAGGTGAGATTCAGGTTGTTTTCTGGGGTTAAGGTTTTCTTACCTGTAGCCAGAGAGCAGAATATAGTAGAAATTTCTGTTTAGCAAAATCTATGCTTCCCTTTCCATGATACAGAAATATGACTGGAAAGTGGCCTCCCACCCAGAGGTTGCATACTCCAGCCCTCTTTGTATACAGACAGAGCAATGTGACTGTCTCACCAACAGAATGTGAATGGAAGCCAGGTGTGTCACTACTTGGGTGTGCCTTCTCTATGTCCATTCTCTTCCACGGTGTCAGGGGGATGCAGAGAACTTCATGTTTCTAGTATCATGAGCAAGACTTGGGTCCCCAAATCACTGCATTGAATGCATACATTGGACTCTCATATAAGGAAAAAATAAATGTCCATTCTATTAACCACTGAAATATGGAAGTTTAGTACAGAAGTTCAAGCTACCTTAACTAATACAATCACCCTTGAAAAACGAAAAAGGAAGCTAATGCCTGTTATTATTACCTGTATTGAGAGGTGAAAGACTTGGAGACCCTTAGATTGCAAGTGTTTGCCATCAGAAATTCAAACCCTCCTCCCCTTCTTCACCATCCCTGTTTAAAGCAAGTCTTAGACATTATCTTAGTTGTATTCCTTGAAAGGCTCCTAACTAGTCTCCAAAGTATCCATCTTTTCTCCTGTTAAAGTTCATCCTATTCACATTAGCTCAGAGATTGTCACCAAAAATAAAGTGGACTATACCACTTTTTAAAAAATTTCTTTTGACTGCCCCCACCAACTCCACCAACAACCCGTCTTTCAGGATAAAATCCAAATTATGTAGGATGGCATAAACACCTTTCCCACCTAATCCCCAACCTTCTTCAGCCTCGTCTCCCATCACTTCCCTACAACTGCCAATGCTGAGCTTCAGTCAACAGTCAAGCCCCTTTTATGACATTGCTTTGCAAATGCTGTTCCCTCTGCCTAGAATGCTCTCCATCCACCTCCTTTTCCACCTGGAGAATGCTTACTCATCTTTTAAAAATGAACTTAGATGTTACTTCATCTGTGAAGTCCTGTCTGACTATCCCACATAGAAAATGAAACTCTTCACAGTGATAACTAAATCATCAAATTATGCCCACTAACAGGATGTCCCTAATGTTTAGCAATTTACACAGTTTGATTTTGTTGCTATTTATTTTGTATTTAGTCAGCTGCTAAGCTTACCTTCATACTAAAAACATAGAGAGCTTTGCTTTTTCAAAATAGCCACCCACACAGTAGAATTGGATTGGCTTTCTTCAATGGGAGAACACAGCCATAATCAGTGCTGCTGAATGAGAGGAACATAATCCTTTTGAGTGAGTTTCCTAAAGTTGCCAAGTGTTTGAAGGGCAAGGCCCAAGAATGCAGGAAATCCTGCTTCCTCCATAACTTTTACACATCTCACCAGACACCTATGTAAATGAAAAACTTGCTTGCGTTTGTCTGTGACTAGACCCTAGCCCTATTGTTCATAGCATGTTTTTACACAGGAATTTTCTAGGAATGATAGAAGGTGCTATCACCAAGATTTGCTCACCATTTTGAGAAGTTATGTCACCAGCTATCATGCTGCTCCTGTTAACTGATTCACCAATCCAGTACACCCACATCTGTTTGTAATTGCTGCTGTCACACTCAATGAATATATTTATTTTGCTCTTATTTCAAAATGCCAAATATACAAAAGTTCACCAATGTTCAATTGAATATTATCATCTTATCCAAATTTATCTTCTAATCTTATCTGAACTTATCTTCTTATCCAAACTTATGCATTTTAAGTAGCAATCATTTGATTATTTTAGTACATCTTTTAGTGTAGTTATATCTGAGCATATATGTATTGATAAGCCTACTACTTTATCTTAAGCTGCTTTCTTCTTATTTACTCTATTACAGATAGGGAATTTATATTGATTTTTAAATGTTATATGTGTAAATATGATTTATTATCTATAAATATTATTTCAGGAAAGTAAAGGGGACATTACAAAGTATTGCTTATAGAAAGGGGGTATTGGATCTGACTGAGTATAGTGTCGTGGCTCTAAATATATTTAGAAACTCAAAACAACTGTATTTTCTTACTGTTGGGATGCTTCTGTCATACAACTACTCCACTGAATTGCCATCCCACTCTATCAATAGCATTTATAATATTTGGTTGTGATTTATTTCTCTACAAGTGTAGGCTGTGAGTGCATGGTGTCTTATGCATATTTATGTCTCTAATAACTGGCTTAGGACTTAGCACACAGAAGCTCAGTAGACACCTTTAGGATGAACTACCAAATAAGAACCCCAAAGGGATATGAAGTCCCTGGATTTCATGGTAGAACTCGGAATCAATTATTCAGTACTTTGCCCCTATTGGTCTTATATTGCTTACTTTGTGCTGCCTAATGTCAGTTACTTGTGTACAAATACCCTCTCCATTTTCTCTCCTCCTTGTGGACCTAGGCAGTACTGCATTCACCTCTGTATCTCAAATGAGTCTCACACAAAGGAAGCCAATAAACATTATGTAAATCAAATGATGCCCCAGGAGTATTGCTATACATAATGGCTGTGGGGTTTTTTTAGTACTAACAGTACTGTACTTCAGGTGTATTAGTTATTAAAAGGGCTTTGGTGGATTGGTCTGAGGACCTAAACATCATTTAAAGTACTATTTTTATAAGGAAATGTATATAAGTTCTAAAATACCCAAACTTTTAAAATGAAATTTTGTGTAATAAGCCAATTGTAGGTTCAAGGTTGGCTATACAATGTGATTGAATATATAAGACCTAATATTTGTGTGAAAAATTAAAATGTCAATCATGAGGATATATCTAAATATTTGATTCTATGGCTTCCTGCAGGCAATATTTAATCATTTTAGCTTTGAAATTTAATCTGGATGACATTGTTCACATAAACAGAAGTTGTAGCTATTTAGAAAAAACTTTTCTTCAAATATATAAACTTTTCTTGATGAAAATCTCTATTTATGTTTTCATAATTTTATCATAGTAACTCTGCACTTAATAAAATAAAAGCATTCTAGAGACTATACTAGTATGTAAATCTGTTAAGTAACTATATTTTAATTTCCATTGAAATATTTGCATTATGTTTTACAGGGGAAAAAAATGGGGACTTGCGTAAAAAATTATATTTCAAAACTAATAAATAAAAAAATAAATAATTCTAAGAGTAGCTAAATTAAACATATTTGTAATACTATGTTCAAAATAATTCACAAACTTGTTTTAAAAAACCTGAAAATGAAAATAAACTGACCAGTCAGATCGTCTGCATCAGCCAGCCTCATTTTCTGTGGTCACTGTAAAGCTAGTAGTTTCTAATGTGTTAGCATTCTGATAAAATCCCACCTACATTATAAAAATCTAAACTACGTTCTTATTTCAAATTCATGTCAAAAATATGGGCGTTTTCTCTTACTTTTGGCCTTTTTCAAGCATCCCCCTGTAGTAATAACCAGGGCATCCTTTGGTGAGTGAGAAGATAGAGTTCCAAATAAACCTAGGAACTGCAAGCATTTTTTCTTGTTCTGCCTAGGCTGGTTCTTAACACTTCTGAATATCATAGTGGTTAAGTGAAGCCAGAGCACCTAGGTTCAAGCTTGACTTTACCATTTATTTCCTGTATGACTTTAGACAAGTTAAGAAAAGTCTCTAAACATTAGTTTTCACATCTATATAATAAAGGGCATTTCTGACAGCTACCCCACAGGGTGGCTGTGAGAATGAAAATAATATTTGCAAAATGCTTAAAACAGTATGTGCCTTAAGTAAGAGCTATAAATAATAATAACAATAACTTTATTTTACATATGTCAATAAAATAGTATTACTTATAATCATAATACTCTAATTTAAATTTAAATTTAAATATTTTAATAATATTATTACTATTATTGTTTTCTAACAATTGCCAAATGCATACTTTGTGAAAATTTTCATGATCCTCTTCATGGATTTGTCTTAATTAATTTGCTAAGTATTAAGTGCATTTCTGTATAAAAAAGACCTTTCATTTTGAACTATAACTGATTTTTCAACTAGTTTTTCAAGTTTTATTTTTTCCTTAAAAAATTCTTGAGGGGAGGGCCTAGCTTCTATATTTTTTGCATTTGTTACATTCTATTCAAGCACTCTTCTCCATATACCTATATATATATATATACACACACACATATTTAGTAAGTAATCAATGAATTAATGAATGAGTCAATGAGTGGCTATGGGACATCAAATCAGATAGCAAAGATAGTTACAATTCAACCTATAGGAACAGGCACTTTTTAAGATAAAATAAAAGGGTTTGGCTTACATAGGTCAAGGGATTACTGGTCTCACACATATGGCTTTCTGCCTCACAACTAGTACTTGCAGTTAAGAGTTGGTGGGAATACATATTTAAGAAGCACAAGGAGGAAATAAGCAATGAAACAGAATGTCCTACAGATCTAGGCTATAAAGATACTTGTAGAATGTGATTAAAAAACCTAATGCTGCTCTGCGCTATAAAGTTTATTCTATCACTTGGGGAGTAACAAAGTCAAACTCTAGCCTTAAAAAAACAAAAAACAAAACAAAACAAAAAATGCTGGGCTAAAAAAGAAATCACATATAATGCCTTTGTACTGTCCACTTGTCTGAAGTTTCTGCGAAAATAATAGGAATCACGATTTTATGTAAAAATCTGAAGAATATAAACAAATCTCAAAAAATTACATTTTGAAATAAGTAGAATATCTTACCCTTATATATTTTCCTTAAAATATGTGTGAGATTTCCTATTAACTTTAAGAATCTTCCTTTGGAATTAGTCTTTAAGAGATAGTAAGTTTTAAAGGAACTAATTAGTTCTTTATGAAGAAAAAAATGCATTAGGGCAGAATGAAATGTATCTTACAGATTTCCTAGATTTGGGTCTACTTTCATAATACATTATACACATATACTGATCTCTCTACCATATAAGAATGCCAGATACGCATTCAAGAAAAAATGTTTTTCAACGTTTAATGAAGATGCTCTGCAGACTTGCACATTTGTAGACATGCAGGCAGGTATACAAAACACCTGGACAGACACACTCTTAAGTTGAGAAACGTGACCAAAACCATATCCTGCCATTTCGTTATTCTAGCAATCTCACTTTTATTATCATACTGAAAGTTAAAAAGGCAGGAAGTTGCCCTATTGCCTAAACAATGAAGTTTTAAAAGCCAAACAGAAAGGAATGGATAAAGTAATAATTTCTACTAATCCCTCTGAATATTCAGTAAATATGTATGCTTGGAAAATTGAACTGCTGGATTTGGAGAACAGTGAAATGCAAAATAGTTTAACTGATGCATAGATTGATTCTATTTGGAAAAACAGGAGAAAAAGAAAAGAAAGGCAATAGAAAAGAAAGATGTGAGATGAGAACTCTCAAAGTGGCAGGCAGAAGAGTGATTTTCTGGAGTCGATACGTGTGGGTTTGTGTATGAGGGAGATGTGAGAACACTAACATGGAGAGGGAAAGATGAAGGTTAAAGGAGGAAGAAAACAAACAGAACTGCCAAGTGATTCACTCTTTTCTCCAAAAGTCTGAATGGTGCCAGAAAAGGAAGAAGGGTACATTAGACAGAATTCTATTTGTGATAAACAATTGTTCTAAACCTGAAGGCAAGAGGGAGGGGATTATGGTATTTACTTTGTGGAAGCATATTAACTCTTCTAGGTGATGAGGATACTTTTCCTTCAGTGGGGCAGAAAGTTATTTCTACGTTGGACCTTCAGTATTTTCAGAGTCCATGCAATCACACAAGTAAGCACTTTATCCATGCCCTTACATTAAAAACACCACCTCAAACAGCAATTAAATGTGCATACACATTTGTAATGTGTCAAATCACTAAACTGTTTGAGTTAATTTAAGAACAAAGAACTCTCTAGCCTAGATGTCTAGTCTAGATGGGGTTTACTCATATATTACAAGTTAAGCTTTGGACAACTTTATATTTATTGACACACACACATACGCACACGCCCCTAAAGAGTGAAATAGATAAAACAAAACTGTATTTTCTTTATATACAACTTAAGAATGTTACCCTCTTTTATAAAATATTTCCCGTAAGTTATTCAGCACTGACAGGTAAGACAAGATTTTTGACCGAAATCTCTCTCTCTCGTACAATGAAGTGTAATATATTGATTGCTGTTTATTGGTAAATAAACCAAGAGATCTCCGTCCCCCACTATACTACACATTTAACAACAATAAAATGCTTACTCTTCCTTTCCCTCGGTTTCAAAAAATCAGATTTCCAACAAAATAAAAAAAAATAGTGCAAAAATGAAAATGTGATACAATACTTAAAATCTTGACATTATTGCACAACTTGATTAGAAGGAATGAGGAACCTGCGTGGAATTAACCCAGTGTATGTGCATACTAAATTTTTTTCAGTGTAATCTTGCATGCATTATTACTTATTGTTGAAACACATGTGCAGTCATAAATGTTGCATAAATGGCATGTTTGTGCATATTGCACACTTGACAGTTTTTATGAATGAATACACATAAATGCTCACAACTCGAGAAAATGGATGGCGGCATACTATTTTGAAGAGGATCATTAAGCATCAGGAGCAAATGATGAGGCAAATGGTCGATGTCTTTTGGTGCTATTCAGGGCAAACGTATTCCCAAGTCCCCTAGCAGAGTGTGTTGGAAACAGCCATGAAGCGCTTTCCTTAGAGACCCGTTCTCCCCCTCAGGAACCGTGCTACAGAGGAGACCGCGCACCGCTTGAAGAATAAAATGCATGCATGTCTCTGTGTTCTGAGGATCGTTCATACATCAGAGACATCACACTCCCTAAATCCAGTCCCACAAGTGTGTGCATGTGAGTGTGGCGTTTACCAACAAATAGACAGAAGGCAACAAGAGCTTGGCTCCTAGAAATAACATCCCCATCCCTTCCCAGTCAGGCTGCTTGGAAGCTTCTCAGGGGCTAACACTTGAGCGCCTTCCCCACCGGGAAGGAGCCTTACATTAAAAACCCTCTCAGGGCTAAGTCAGCTTTGTGTGTAAGTCCACTGGGCGCCATATGGCAGTTTCCAATTCCTTTAGCAACTCAAGTGTGGCTAGGCTGCCGCGATGATTCATTCTTAAAGGAAGACCCCTTCGGGGAGCAGCAATGCCCCCGCCACTTACCTAGCTCCCACAGACCCCGCTCAGCAGGCGGCATAGGCTCGGGCACCACAAAGGGCTGTGGGATTCCCCGCTCCCTCCAGGGAGCCTCTCCCCGCGACGATCCCCTTCGCCAATGATCTGTCGCTGGAAATCCCCCTCCCCTCCACAGAGGAGGGTCTCCCCGGCTGGCTGGAGCTCCTGGCGTGCTTTCCCCCTGTCTTTACATCCCTGACTCTGGTTCACGGTCTCTAGTAGGAAGGTTCAGAGGAGAGGCGGCGGGAGGAAGCTAAGGCATCCTTTAAAAGAACAATAATCTTCATCGATCTTCACCCCCTTCCCCACGCGGGGTCCCCATCCCCCTGCCGCCACGACCGCCACCCAGACGAGAGAGGGCTAGAACAGAAGAGGAAAAACCGAG
>NW_012117822.1:770106-790484 GCF_000951035.1 Colobus angolensis palliatus | reverse complement strand
CCCGGGACGCCCGGCCGCGACGCACTCCTGCGGCTTCGCAGGATTCCCTCGGCCCCTCTGCTTCCAGCTGCAGGGCTGTCCTCCCGCCCGCCCACAGCCCGACCCTGACCCTGGACTGACTGCTCGATCCCGAGGAACTGGGGCGAAGACAGATGGCTCCTGAGTGATGGTGTCAGGATTATTTTCCTGGAGAAAGAGCTGCGGAGATAACTAGGAGCGCAGATAAGATCTGACTTTCCTCGGGACACCTCAAGCCCGGCTCCCTCGGGGGCCGTCCCTAGCCCGGAGTGACCCCGCTTTCCTGGGTTTGAGGGTAAAGCCGGGTCCGTGGCAGCCTTAACTCTTGCTTCTCACGGGGGCGCTCTTCATACTCTGCTTTCTTTCCTTTGCCAATCTACTTACCAGCTGGAAAACTATGCCAAGTTCCTCCTTGGCGAGACCGCCGGGTGGACACTCAGACCCGTACCCACTTCCAGGGCGCGGTAAAGACAATGAACTTGAGTAATAACACTGAGCCTTAGGTATTCCTGACCCCAGTGCTCCTTCACAGTCACGAAATAGAGACAGCCGGCACAGTTACAGGGGCTTTCAGGAAAACAAAGTAGCTTAAAACACCTTTTAGAAACGAACGCAGGCCATGACAATCTATTTAAAGCTGGGACTCCTAAGTTTCTGTAGACCAAGAAAGATGCTGTTGAAGAAGGTCCAAGTACACTGTTTTAAATATACTCCATGTCATCCTTGCCTTAGTTTTAGCCCTGATATGCCCTGAAATGCGCTATCCTCTGATTCTCTGCACCTTGACTTCCCACCTCGAGGTGGCCTTACTTTGTACTGAGGGTTTTTGGTTTTGGGGTGGGTTTTTGTTTTGTTTTGTTTTGCTTGTTGTTGTTGTTTTGAGGTGTCAGACGTTGGGCGGGATATTTAGCATGGAGATTGGCCCTTCTGATGCTGTCGCCCTCCAGCAAGAAACTGCCCTGCCCTTTGCCCTTCTTGGGGCTTCTCAATTATGAACACTAGGAAGAGGTCACCCAGATTCCCAAACTCTTATCCCCAACTCTGGCCTAGTCCCAAGCTCCAGCTCCACAATTCCAGGGACCTGCAGGCAGTCCATTCCCTCCCACCCAGCCTTTCCACCCTCCCACACAGTTTAAATACTTTCTGCCAATCGCTTTTCCCCTCACAAAACCCTGACCTTATAATTTCCCTACTCACAAATACTCCCTGGTTTCCCATTTCCTACCAAACAACGTCTGTGCACCTCTGTGCCATTGCATGCGAGTATCTAGGATACTCTTCTCCAGGTCTTACGTCCAAATCATCACAGTCCTGGAAAAGTCACTTCAAACTCTGCCTCTTCCATAACTTCTCCCTTTTGGTGTCCATTGCACAATGTCCCAGCAATCTTTTTAAGACATATATCACCTTCCACTTCCTATACCATGTATTTACTGTGTACATTTCTTAACATTTTAAATTCTAGGTTCCCCCAGAAACAATTCCATGTCCCTTTATTGTTTGCATTCTTTACGTCTAACCCAAAGCCACACATCTGAGATATACGTATTCATCTAACAAAGATGTATTTTGTAGTTTTTCTCAGTCCATCAATATTTGTTCATTAAATGGAATTTACAAAATATTTTGAGGCTAGGAAGACTTCTTCAAATTCATTTTGAGTGTGCCTAAACTTAGCATGACTTTTTATAAATTTAGGAGTGCCAAAAATCTCCTTTGCTAGCTTTCTATCAACATTACTGATCACCTCCCTAAGAATTTAATAATTTGAGAAATATTTGTTTACATGTTTACCTTAAATTTCCATTAGATTTTAGAAATCTGAATATTTTTGCCTACTATCTAAGTGGTCATTAGTCAAGAGAGTAAATTATCCTTTGGGTGAAACGCAATGCCGCTATCTCCATTTCTGGGTACTAGGAGTAAGTTATCTATCAGCTCTGAGCCCTGTATGTGAGCATGCAATGACAAGCAAACACGATCTTTGGGGGGAAAAATGCTAATTTTGCTTCCTAAATGACTCATAACTCAAATGGATTATAGAGAATCACCCCGGCATACAAGTTGTTTGGAAAAGCAGAGTTCTCCAGATGCACAGCTTGAATTCCGAATGGCTGCAGAGACTCCTGTGTTGATTATCATCATGTGGCTCCACTTCCTTAGTAAATTTGGGTAATTTGGGGTTTTTGTTCAGTTATTTGCCAAAGAAAAAATTAAAATGATCTAGCTGGAAAGTCAGACATGTTTTCACATTGCTCCCTTTAAGTCTTTTGTTTATCTTTATTGATATTTATGGAACTGTTCCTTTTGCTTGTATTTCAATTTCTCAGAATTACCTTGAGTTATGACTAAATTATATTACAGTAAAGGAGAGAAATATCTGTTTGAGATGTCAAAATGCGTTCTTCATAATGCTTGGTAAAATAAATAACTGTAATATAAATATAACCTGAAATAGCCTTATGTGTATCATTAGGTACAATTTAGATGAAGAATGTGTTTCCTCATATATCATATGCTGGTGTATAAAAATATATATGTATATGTACACAATACCAAACACAATAGATGCTTGGTATTTTTTGGTTGAACAAAGTATCTGTGCAAAACCAATTAAAGAAAAGATACAGCTGCAACATGTTTACCACAGCACAATTTACAATTGCAAAGATATGGAGTCACCCAAAGTGCCCATAAACCAATCAGTGGATAAAGAAAATGTGCTATAAATACAACATGGAATACTCCTCAGCCATTAAAAAGAATGAAATATTGTCTTTTGCAGTAATTCGAGTGGAGTTGGAGGCCATTTTTCTAACTGAAGTAACTCAGTAATGGAAAACAAACTACCGTATGTTCTTACTTATAAGTGGGAGCTAAGCTATGGGTACACAAAGGCATACAGAATGGAATAATGGACATTGGAGACTCAGAAGGGAGAAGGGTAAGAAGGAAGTAAGGGATAGAAAACTACTCATTGGGTACAAAGTGTGCTACTCTGGTCTCAGACTTCACTGCTATACAATTCATCCATGTAACCAAAAACCACTTATACTTCTACAGCTATTAAAGTAAAAAAACAAAACAAAACATTAAATTAGAAAAAGATGTGAACCCCATTAAAGGGAGAGACATAAACATATATGTAAATGTGTTTGTGAGTGGGTATGTGTGTATATTCTAGAAGGTTGTATATTAACAAGCTAAAAGAGTTATCTCTGAATTGAGAGGCAGGTTTTGTTTTATCTGGTATAAACTGGTTACACAAAAAACGGTGGATATTTATCTTCAAATATCAGAACCATGAAGGCACTACTTTCATTCTTAATCGTAAACCACGTATATACACAGACTGGGACTGTACTTTTTAAATTTATTTTTTTATAAGGGCAAATATTACTATGGTACTTATTGTCATACAAGAGAGTGACCACTGAAAGGTACACAGAATTTATCATATTGTTAAATGTAATATGCCTTCTTTTTTTCCTGTAAATAAAAATATAGGAAAGCTTGAGCAATTTTGAGCAATTCACAGAATCTTAGCCACTGAAATCCTACACTAGCACATTACTGTGAAGGCTTGAAAAATAAATGAGCTGTCTGTGTGTTCTTCCTTGAGGAGATAAGTACTATCTCATTGATTCTTTCATAGTTAGTTGAGATTTGGCTGTCCTTTGACGATTTAAAATAAGAGATAAGCTCCAGACTGACTGTATTTGTATGTTTTTTAACAGTTCTTATTCTGAGTATGAACTTTTTGAAAAATGCCAGATGTTTAAACACATATTTCTGCCATGTAATAGCATGACTATAAGTATTGTGTTTGAATCCACACTTAGACCAATTTGCAGATATCATTAGTGTCTAAGCAGCCTAGTTTGTTCTTAGGAATCCATGAAGCTTAGGGTAAGAGGTTTCTGGGGCCAGTGAACGGGAAATGTTAAAAACATGCCATTTAGGATCTAAAATTTAGCCACATTATTCCAAGACATAGTGGAACAAGGATTGAATTCCTAGTCAGATTCGAGTCCCATCTCTCTTATGTAATTGTGTTGTGTAGGCAAAGATAAATAAAAGGCCTTACTACCTGTCAGTCACTGGTCTAAATTCTTTATAGGTATTGGCTAATTTAATCCATAAAATAGTTGTTTAAAGTAGATAATATTGTTGTTATCCCAGTTAATAAAGGAGGTAACTGAACTAGAGAGAATTTTTGACTCAGAATCATACTTAAATGAACTCAAATTTGACCTAAGGCCATATGACCTTAAAATTTCAGGCTATATTACGCCTACTTCACCCCACATTAATAACATCTTTCTGCTGTCTCATTACATTGTCTAGAGTTAATGTGGGAAGCTATTATATAAAATATTATATAGATTATATTTTATCAACATAAATCTTAGTTTATATTATTAATAAATTTATATTAAAATAAATATATAATTATATAAAATGATACTATATTATATTAATATAATAATATATTAACATAATATAATATATTGCTAATAGAGTTGTATTAATATATTTATATAAATATGCTTATATAATTATATGTAATTATTGTATACTATATACAAAAATTATTATATTTTTTATTTTTAGGTATAAATGTGCGTGTTGTCAAACACAATCTACATAAAGATTGTTGGTCATAAAGGGTGATGGAGGTAGATCATCTATCTTTTGTTTTCCCAGCAGGCAGACTGGTGCTGATCCACCCACAGGGCTCACTAGTTGTCTAATGACTTTTGTCTGTAAATTTGATCTGAGATGCCTGGGCACTTGGGGCACAAGGCATGTTGCCCTAGACTATGATGAAGGGTTTCAGGCTTACACAGGGAAGACACCTACATGGATCATAATCCACCCAGAAGTATTAAACACTTCAAGATTTGAACGTACCACCAGCACAGTGGAGCAAAAAGCTCTGGGCCCTTAGAAATAGCAAATTTAGGGCCGGGCGTGGTGGCTCACACCTGCAATCCCAGTACTTTGGGAGGCTGAGGTGGGATGATCACAAGGTCAGGAGTTCAAGACCAGCCTAGCCAACATAGTGAAACCCTGTCTCTAGTAAAAATACAAAAATTAGCCAGGCATAGTGGTGGGTGCCTGTAGTCCCAGCTACTAGGGAGGCTGAGGCAGGAGAATCACATGAACCCAGGAAGCGGAGGTTGCAGTGAGCCGAGATCACACCACTGCACTCCAGCTTGGGTGACAAAGCAAGACTATGTCTCAAAGAAAGAAAGAAAGAAAAAGCAAATTTGAAGTACTTCCTATGCTTAGAACAAAAGGAAATGGAATCATCAACAGTAGATGAGGTGTAACTAGTTACAAGTGAGAGTTGCTTTGCAAATACAAGGGCATTATTCCCAGCTCCAGACTTCACATCATTATAAACAAAAAGTGGATCTAATGACAGAATATGTCCCTACTGGCCAGACAAGGACCTTGCCTATCAAAAGCCATATAAAACAAGATTAAATTAGCTACCCTCAGTCTTTTCTGATAAATTTCCAAGTGGACACAAGACTAAAAAAATCAATTGAGTTTAAATTGTGGTAACTAATCCCAATAGTGCTTTAGTTCCCTTCTGGGAATAAAGCATGAGCTGAGAATACATTCAACTGAAACATACTTTCAAAGGTGTCATTAAATCTAAGAATGATGAAAAAGTAATGTTGCCACATTTTTTGGTCTTCCTTATAGTTGGTACTCTTGCACCTTCAAAACCTTCTTTGCAGTATCAAATAGAAATATTGGTCATTCCTAGGATCTATAGCTTGACAATGATCATTTCTCAGAACTAATTAAAGTTGTGGTTTAATGTTTTTTCTAAATAAAATGTATTTTGGTAACAAGTATAAAAAGTCAGAGTGTTTTATAAGCATCCTAACATTGTATATTCAATAAAATTATATCAAGAACTTAACACAATGATTATTGAAGAACAATTAGTATTAAAGATAAATAGATGTGAAAATTGATAAACTCATATGAGAAGGGATATGAACTCAGATATAAGCACATTGTACTTAAAATACCACTATGATGACAAAAGAATTATTTTTTTTCAATAATGCCACCCTGCAGGTTGCTTAATTGCTACTAACAAATTGCCACTTTATGGACTTGAATACATTTACAAATTATGGCACTCATATTCAATATTCGACTTCATATGTTACATATATTATTTGATGTAAAATATTATCGACGTGCATTTTAAGTTTTTGGTTCTGTTTAATCATCTATTTCTAGTCAATAAAAAAAGACTTGTTTCAACAAACACAGGTACATATTTTAGAACAAAGAGCAAGTGATTTTGACTGAAATTTGAAAAACAGAAATGAAAATATTTTAAAACAAGACTTGTAAATGGCCATTCCTCTCCACCACCACTTCTACTCTAGGCATAGCTAAACAAGACCAACCAGATTTTAGAATTTATTATATTTCATATTTGGTTTAGCTAATCACAGTGCTTACAGAGATAATCATATATGGAAAAGGAGAATCAAACATGGAAATTTATCTTGCTAAATGAATCTAATTAGCGCAAAAGCAATCTAATTTGACTTTTTGTCCCTGCTTTCAAATAAGTTCCCAAACTGCCCCAGCAATCGATCAATTCACCTGGCACTTTGTGAGTGATATTGGTTTCATTAAAGAAGCAAATCTTCATGAGATTTAAGTTAGCTATGGCTCCTCTTTTCATATGCCTTTCCACCACATAAGAAAGTGAGTGTAATAGAAAACTAACCTCTCCTGAGAACAGCAACAAAAATAAAAAAACACATTCCTGTTGTGGTTAATGCTAATTGGATTAGGGGGATGAAATCTCACTTGCATTAGAGAATTTCTCTTATTCCTTCTTTCTGTACTTATTCTCACCACCAAAATTAGACCTTGTTATGATAACCAGAGGTGTATATCACTACCATCAGGTGATGTTCCCATCTATAGTACCCAGAGAAAAATGTTTCAATCTTGTATATTGTTTTAAAATTACTGAATGAAATAGTCATGACAACTCCGTATGATAACAGTTGATGCAAAAGAAATCTAGTGTAATCTCATCACATACTCTAAGTTGCATTAATTTAAACTATTTCTAATAATTGTATTCCTATGAAAAATCTCTGAGGTTCAGCATTTTGCACAAAAATCTGAAGGGCACCATATAGGATATCATGAAATAATTATCTGGAGAAGAATGTGTTTCTATATAGTACATAAAATGAAATTTACCTATTAAGAACTACAAGCTCAAGAGAGTTCCCAGGCATAAGACTTTCAATACAGTGCCAGGTTATTGGCTTATGTAAGTTTCTATATTGCTTATGGCAATTACCAATAGTTATAGAACTAGAAACTAATGCAAAAATAGTTAATGGAAAAGCAGAGTGGATATATTGAATTAGTTAAATAGCAAATGCTGAGGAAAGAAGAAACACTTTTCTGTCTCTTTACAAACTCTCCAGTTTATTCCCCGAAGCGTGAAATTTGAGTGCCCAAAGACAATATTATTGTTTGGCTTTCAGAGCTATAAAATACTCCTGGCATCTCCATTTGAACGATGTGACTGCTGTCATTTAAATGACTCTGTTAAGATTTGACCTGGAAAATTACAGTTGATGCTCTACACTTTATTATCAGAAGAATGTAGCCACATTAGAAGGAGTTGGAAAAGAGTAACACAAACAATTAAAGAGAAAAATAGGAAGAGGGACATTAAAATTGTACTGGTAGAACAAATGATGATGAAACTGAGATACAGAGGTCCTATGTCCAAAGAATGATGATACAAGTATGAAGATAAAATGGAAATTATATTCAATTGTTTAAAATGCATACAATAAAACATAAGATTAAAGAGAATTAAACCTATTTTTTAAAAGATGCATTTTACAGCCGGGCGCGGTGGCTCATGCCTGTAATCCCAGCACTTTGGGAGGCTGAGTCGGGCGGATCACGAGGTCAGGAGACCGAGACCATCCTGGCTAACACAGTGAAACCCTGTCTCTACTAAAAATACAAGAAAATGAGCCAGGCGTGGTGGCTGGCGCCTGTAGTCCCAGCTAATCTGGAGGCTGAGGCAGGAGAATGGCGTGAACCCGGGAGGCAGAACTTGCAGTGAGCCGAGATTGCGCCACTGAACTCCAGCCTGGGCGACTGAGCTAGACTCCGTTTCAAAAAAAAAAAAAAGATGCGTTTTACAATGTATGAAAAATTACACAATACAAAATATTGTTCTTTAGGTGTCTCGTATAGTAAGCCCCTCTTAAAAGAAAACAAAGCGGACAAAATAAAAAGAGACTTACAGAAGGTAACTGCTCATGATAGAGGGTTTCTTTTCTCATAATCTCTAAGAAAGCCCCCAAAACTCCCCCAAATGCTGTTTATTAGAACTTTTTTTCTCTGATAATGCTCATCAACGTAATGAGCAACTAAGATGCGATGCTTTCTTTGATTATTCAAATAATAAGGAACATTAGGTAATATATCTTGGGGCCCCCTTTTACGTTGAAACTGTATAGTTATATCAGGTTCTATAAGCATTAACGTTATTAAATACTTGGACTACCTATCGCTATATCCTGTCATACTTATGTATTTAGAGAATTAAAATTCTAAGTCATTTCAAAATGAAAATTTGTTTGGCTATCTCATAGTAAATGACTTGGGCACAAAGTACTGTATTTTTTTCCCAAATAAATTTGTGGATTTAGCAAGGTTTTTAGTTTTCCTATTTGACACTCCTTTCTTCTTTTCTTCATATGATCACACTTGATGAACAATTATATCTACTGAAGTTAGAGTTGCAGTTTTAGTAGCTAAGAAATACATACTCAATTCTAGCACAAGTTGAGTTGTTCCTTGGAAAGTTGCACAGAAACAATGAAATGAGGAAAGCCAAGTAAGTGTTGAGTGTGTCCTCCTCTCTGATGTCCCCATGTTTTTCTTCCTTGGGAACCATTGCCACCCCTAGAACTTTCATGTCTATGCAGACAACTTCCGAAGCCATATTCTCTAACCCTTGGACAATTTTCTAACAATTAGTGTTACGTTTACAACTGTCTTTTGGGTCCTTCCACTGGGATATTATGCCATGATCTCAAATTAATGAGGAAACAGATATCCAAAATTCTGAGATATTCAGAGATATAAAACTCATCATAAATAGCTAGGCATAGAAATCATTACAAAGAGCACTTCCTCCTTATCACCATGCCTACCCGTGATATCACCATCCCCACCCATGATACCACCATCCCCCAGCATCGAAGCTTTGACAGTCATCTTAAGTCATTGACTGCTCTTCCCCACCTTGTTACTTACAAAGTCTTGATTTTTCTTTCACAATGTCTTCTAATCTAGGCTTGCATATGCACAAACACATGCACACACACACTCACACATGCAAACACACTGCCTCATTCCTTGCCTCATATCCACCATTCCCGCCAATGGAAATTTCCTTCCCATCTCACCTTCCAAAATCTTTACTGGTTGATTTGAGAACATTGCAGCTGGATTTAAGAATGATTCCCTGTTGTCTATAGGATAAATCCTCAATCTGTAATGGGGGGTTCAAAGGTTTCCATGATTTGACTCTACTCCCATGTTACCACCCTCATTCCCAACACATATTCCTGTAGTCACTATCCGTCAAAGAGATGTGGACTTTCTCAGTTCCATACTTTCAACTGCCCCATGTTCTTATCTTGGAATACTCTTTCTTTCCTTCTTCACCAATCAGAATTCTGATAAGTCCCACTTAAAGCTCATTTACACCCTGATGCCTTTCTTGACTACTTTAGGTAGAAGAAAGTCTCCTAAACTATAACCTATTATCTGCTACACATCTATTCTAGAAAATGGTAACATTTAGAATAGACATATTTTTTCCATCATATATTAGATTAGATTTAAAATATATGTATTAAATACTGTCTCAAAATTACTTTTCACAGAGAATTTCAAAGGCCATCTGTTTCTTTAATTAGATGATCAGCATCTTAAGAGAAATTTGGTAGAGAAATAATTAAAAACCACTACCTTTGAAGTCACAACCATCTCTATGGCTCAATAAAAACTCAAAACATTACCAAGAGAATGGGCAAGTTATTTAGCTTCTCAAATCCTTGGGATATTGGTTTGTATGAAGGAAGAAGATATCCCCATCTTGAAACTTCATTTAAAACATTAATTAAAATAACATATAAAAGAAAATGTGGTATATATACATAATGGAATACTATTCACCCACTAAAGATTTTAATTAGTAGCAACAGGGATGGAACTAGGGGTCATTATGTTAAGTGAAATAAGCCAGACAGAGAAAGGCAAATATCACATGTTCTCACTCATATGCAGGGGTTTTAAAAAGTTGATTTCATGGAGGCAGAGTGTAGAACGAATGTTACAAGAGGCTGGGAAGTGTGGGTTGTAAGATAAAGGGAGGTTGGTTAATGAGTACAAACATACAGTTAGATAGAAAGAGTAACATTGCCTTCAATAGCACAGTCAGGTGACTATAGTTAACAATACTTTATTGCATATTTAAAAAGAGCTAAAAGAGAAGATCTGAAATGTCCCCAACACAAAGATATGATTAGTGTTTGAAGTGATGGTTATCCTAAATACTCCAATTTGATAATTACACATTATATGCATGTATCAAAACATCACATGTACTGTATAAGTATGTATTATTATGTATCAATTTAAAATAACCTATGTAAAGATGTCATTCCTGGAAGGCACTCAACAAACATGAATTCTTCTTTCTCTTTGTGTCTTTTCAGTAGCTGACTCACGGTGGGAACTTGGTCAAAATAAATTAATAACCCAAATTCTTGTAACAAGTTAAATTTTTATCATTTCTTAGGGAAAAAAGTAGCTCAGTGTCACTAGAGCCAAAGCATATATAGAGATTGGAGAGTAATAGAGTTAACAATAAAGGTTGGAACAAGAATGTGGAAAACCTTGATTGTCAAGCTATACACTATTTTACTCACTTACTCTGAAGTAAGACGTGCTGAAACACTTGAATCAAGAGTCACCTCTTTTAAATTTGCCCACATTATAATAAATGGGAAGCAACCAGAGTAGGCGCTAGATACTTGGAAAAGCATGAAGGTGGTTTCAGAAGGCTGAGCTAACGTCCCGGCCTTGACGATGAATAGCTGTGCAACCCTAGGCAAATCCCTTTACTCACTGAACCTCTGTATTCTCATCTATAAAATAGGAGTAATAATTCCCTTCTCATGGAATTTATTTCAGGATTAAGATTAGGTATGTAAAATATTATTCATAAGATGCAAATAACCACATGAATGTAAAATATTAAGAATGCCATATGTGTCCTGCTTTAGAGATTCTAGTATTATTAGAGTTAGATTTGGTGAGATACATCATAGGGTTTGTAAACCTTCACAAAAAAATTAAGGTGCAGGTCTATGTTTACGGTGAAATGTGAGTTTAACAATAACGTGATGATGGAGTTGACTCCCATTTCAGAGGAGTGCCACAGCTACAAAGAAGGTAACAGTACCAAAAGCAGTAAGCAGTGATCCCTGTACGATGGGCTCATTCAATTGCTATTTGTCCTTTTCTTCTTTTTTTGATCCCAGTGCTGCCAGATTTCAAAAGCAGGCTAAAATCCCATAAAACAAAATAATATAATTTGACTGTTTACTAAATGTATAAGACAACATTGACTACTGGAAAAAGTAATAGCATTACATCAAGTCAAACTAAATCCAGTAGGCAGAAAATTCAATAGAATGTTGCAAAACAAAAGCATGCATCTTGCTTTGAGCCCTAAAGACCAACAAGGGAATGGTGGTGATGGTCTCCATGTGGAAACATTGCCTTGAGTTTCTGCACTCAGGTATGAGAACAGCTGACTGCAGTACCATAGTTGACTGTGTTGCTATGCTGCTGGATATAAAGGTAATTAGGCCCCAAATTTTGTATGACTTTAAGGAGTACAGATAATTCGATTCAAATTCTGAAATCAGCGATCTGAAGTTGCTCACAAATTGTAAACAGAATTAAGGAGCAAGTAATAATCATTAATATTGTTTATGTTTCTTGATATCATTTAGGAGGCATTCATCATTGACTTTCTGGTTGCAGAAAAGATTATATTTATTTATCTAGTAGTAATAGGAAACATAAAAGCAGTATTGTATAAGCTTATGGATGTGTGGGTTGTAATATCTATTATGTACATAAAATATTTAGAGGACTACTCAACTATGTTCATATTATTAGTTACTGAAAATGAACTCAGAGCCTAAGTACATAGAAAAAGTTTACTCGAAAGTATAGCTCTTACCACTATATTATAATTATTTCTGATTTGTATTTAAGCCTTCAGGCTTGGTAGTCTTCTCATTTAAAGGAAGAAAATGAAAAATTGAAACACATCATTTTAATTAAAATTCCAGGATCAAAAGATATTGAGCAGTCTCCCTTGATAAAATCAGTCCCAACAGTGCTTTTGTCTTTACAGTTAATGATTAGTTTCATGGTTTTCCATGCTATTTTTTATGTAAGGATCTATAGTCCTTAATTAGGAGGTAGGACTTCAGTATTTCTAAGTTGCAACATAGCGTAACAAGCAAAATATATCCACATAAGATTCAAACTCCTTGTTGGAAGAGGTACGGAAAATCTTGTCTTCATTGGAAGTATATGGTCAATTGGTTGCAGAGATCTAAAACTTGCGGGGATGACTTATTTTTAAACACCACAACCAATTTTTGTATTTGTTTTGTTTTGTTTTGTTTTTAGATGGAGTCTTGCACTGTTGCCCGGGCTGGAGTGCAGTGGCGTGATCTCGGCTCACTGCAACCTCCACCTTCCAGGTTTAAGCGATTCTCCTGCCTCAGCCTCCCGAGTAGCTGGGATTACAGGTGCCCACCACCACGCCCAGCTAATTTTTTGTATTTATAGTAGAGACAGAGTACTATGTTGGCCAGGCTGGTCTTGAATGGCTGACCTCGTGATCCATTCACCTTAGCCTCCCAAAGTGCTGGGATTACAGGTGTGAGCCACCGCAACAGGCCTATTTTTGAAAATTTTATTTGTTAGTAATTTGTGTATGTATTTATTTTTAAATTTTAATTGACAAATAATAATTGTACATATTCATGGGATACACAGTGATGTTTCTATATGTATATAGTGCACAGTGATCAGCTGTAGGTAATTAGCATATCCATCATCTCAAACATTTATCATTCCTTTGCGTTGGGAATGTCCAGTGTCCTCATACTAGCTGTTTGAAACTCTAAAATATATTATTGTTAATTATAGTCATCGTACAGTGTATAGAACAGGGGTCCCCAACCCCCCGGTCCCATACTGGTGTGGTTGGGAACTGTGGCCTGTTAGGAATTGGGCCACACAGCAGGAGGTAAGCTGCAGGCAAGAGAGCATTCTGGCCTGAGCTCTGCCTCCTGTAAATTAAGTGGTGGCATTAGATTCTCATAGAAGCGTGAACCCTATTGTGAACTGCGCATGCGAGGGATCTAGGTGTGTGCTTCTTATGAGAATCTAACTAAAGCCTCATCATCTGAGGTGGAACAGTTTCAACCCCAAACCACCTCCACCCTCTGCTGCTGTCTGTGGAAAAATTGTCTTCTGTGAAACTGGTCCCAGGTGCCAAAAATGCTGGGGACCACTAGTATACAACTTTTTCCACCTGTCTAGATGTAATTTTGTATCTTTTAATAAATCTCAGTCTATCTCTCCCTTCACCTGCCCTTCCCAGCCTCTGTTCTATTTTTTACTTTTATGAGTTTTTTCAGCTTTCACAAATGAGTGAGAAGATGTGGTGTTTAACTTTATGTTCCTGACTTATTTCACTTAGCATCCTCCAGTTCCATCCATCTTGCCCTCAATGACAGAATTTCACTCTTTTTAATGGCTGAATAGTATTCCGTTGTGTATATATACACCACATTTTCTTTATTCATTCATCTGTTGTTGGACATCTAGGATGATTCCATATTTTGGCTATTGTGAATAGTGTTGCAATAAACATGGGGGTATAGAGGTTCCTTTGATATGATTTTATTTCCTTTGGATAAATTCCCAAGAGTGGAATTGCTGGATCACATAGTAGTTTTATTTGTAATTTTCTGAGGAACTTTCACACTGTTCTCCATGGTGGTTGTACTAGTTTATATTCCCAAAAACAGTATATAAGAGGTCTCTTTTCTCCAAATGTTTTCCAGCATTTGTTATTTGTTTATTTATTTATTTATTTATTTATTTATTGTCTTTTTGATGATTGCCATCCTAACTGGCTCATTGTGTTTTGATTTGTGTTTCCCTGATAATTAGTGATGCTAAACATTTTTTCATATATTTGTTGGCCATTTGTGTGTCTTCTTTGAGAAATGTCTGTTCAGATAATTTGCCCACTTTTTAATCGGATTGTCTGTTTTTTTTGTTTGTTTGTTTTTGCAATTGAGTTGTTTGAGTCTTTGTATACTCTGGATAACAATTGTCTGTCAGATAAGTACTTTATAAGTATTTTCTCCCTTTCTGTATGTTGTCTTTTCACTCTCTTGTTTTCTTTGCTGTGCAGAGGTTTTTATCTTGATATAATCTCATTTGTTTATTTTTGCTTTTGCTGCCTGTGCTTTTGAGGTCTTACTTATACATTTTTTTCTTAGACCAACGTCCTGAAGTTTTTCTCTTATATTTTCTTGTAGTAGTTTTATTGATCTGGGTCTTACACTTAGATCTTTGACCCATTTTAAGTTGATTTTTGTATAGGGAGGGATGGGAGTCTAGTTTCATTCTTCTGCTGATGGATATGCAGTTTTTCCAGCAGCATTTATTGAAAAGACTGCCTTCCTTAATGAGTGTTCTTGGCATCTTTGTCAAAAATGAGTTGACTGTAGATATGTGGATTTATTTCTGGGTTCTCTATTCTGTTAGATTTTTTTTTTTTTTTTTAGCAGATAAAGTAACCATAAGTTAAGTTTGAAGCTTTATCCTTTGTTGAAAATATAAGGGAAAAGGTCACTCTGAATTTCTCATGTCTTCGGTAGGTAGGTCTTACTTTAAGAAAACATGCTACATTCCTAGGAACTTTCAAGATTAAAATGAGAAACCACTCTGTCTTCAGATTTTTCACAGGCAAAGTCTTTAGATTTCTGAGTAAAAAACTATTTTCAACCTACAATTTGACACTTTTCTGAACTATCAATAAAGTCTAAGGGAAAATTAAAAAGATTTTTAGACTTTTAAGGACTCAAAATATTTTCTTCTCACTCATCATTTTTAAAACATATTCTAAGTAGCTTATGATTTTTTCATATTCTTAAAATTTTTACTGTGGTGAAATACACATAACAAAATTTACCATTTTAACACATTTTTTCCTTTTTTTGAGATGGAGTCTCGCTCTATCCCCCAGGCTGGAGTGCAATGGCGCAGTCTCAGTTAAGTGTATGATTTATGTGGTATTAAATACATTTCCATTATTATGCAACCATCCCCTATCCATTCTAGAATTTTTGTATCATGCCAAACAGAAATTTTGTATCCATTAAACAATAACTACCCATTACTCCCTCCCTGCAGCCCTGGTAACCCCTATTCTACTTTCAGTCTCTATGAATTTCACTATTCTAGATAGCTGTAATAAGTGGAATCCTACAATATTGGACCTTATGTGTTTCACTTATTTCAATTAGCATAATATTTTCAAGGTCTATCCATGTTGTAATATGTATCAAAATTTTATTCCTTTTATTGCCTTCATAATATTCCATTGTATGTTTATGTTGCATTTTGTTTATCCATTCATCTATCAATGGACATTTAGGGTGTTTCCACTTTTGGCTACTGTGAATAATGCTTATATGAATATTTGTGTGAAAATATCTGTTCTAGTCCCTGCTTTAAATTCTTTTGGGTGTATACCCAGAAATGGAATTGCTGGATCATATGGTAATTCTATGTTTAATTTTTTGAGGAACTTTCATACTGTTTTCCACAGCAGCTACACTATTTTATATTCCCACTAGCAATGCACAAGTGTTCCAATTTCTTCTCATCCTCCCCAACACATGTTAGTTTCTGTTTTGTTTTGTTTTGTTTTATAATATTACGTTGGTTCAAAAGTAATTGTGGTTTTTGCCATTGCTTTTTTTATATATATACTTTCAGTTCTGGGATACATGTGCAGGACCTGCAGGTTTGTTACATAGGTATACACGTGCCATGGTGGTTTGCTGGAAAAGTAATATCACACTGTGGTTTCGATTTGCATTTTCATTGTTTATTTTTTTGTTTTTGAGTCGTAGAGGTTTTTTATATTTTCTGGATATTAATCCCTTATCAGCATATGATTTGCAAATATTTTCTCCTATAGGTTGCCTTTCCAACATCATGATTTTGTCCTTCAACACTAAAGTTTTTTATTTCAATAAAATTTAACTATTTTTTCCTTTTGTTGTCTGTGCTTTTGATGTCTCACCTAAGGAATCATTGCCAAATCCAATGCCATGATGATTTCCTCTAGTTTTTTTCTAAGAATTTTATAGGTTTAACTCTTACATTTAAGACTTTGATATATTGAGTTAATTTTTATATATAGCGTAAGTTAAGGATCCTACTTAATTCTTTAGCATGTGGATGCCCACTTTTTCTAGCACCGTTTGTTGAAAAGACTATCCTTTCCTCTTTGAATGGTCTTGAATACCGCATCAAAAATAGTTTGACTATATACGTGAGAGTTTATTTCTGGGTTCCATGTTATATTCCATTGGCCTATATATCTGTCTTTATGATGCTCATCATTTCTTAAAATGTTACTTAAGGAGGTGTTCCAACCAAACTAAGGAAGAAGACAAGATAGGCTTTGGGAGACAGAAGTACCAAACCAGAGTAACAATGTATACAACCCCCAAATTATAGTTTTGCTGAAGCCTGAAAAGTAACCAGTCCAAATAGCAGTGAAGGGGGAGTTTTCCAATACTAGTCTTAGGGAAAGAAGGGGATTCAATTAATTAGATAGAATGAGGACTTTGATAAACTTGAGAATATAGTAAAGACATGTGGTGGAACAGAGAAAAAAATAATCCATTCCAGCCTGACTGTAGAAATGTTTCTTTTGAGTAGCAAAGCAATTGTGACATTAGATTTTAGAAGAAGAAATGTAATTTCTTTTTCCTTTTTTGAGAGGGAGTCTCACTCTGTCACCCAGGCTGGAGTGCAGCAGCACAATCTTGGCTCACTGCAACCTCTGCCTCCCAGGTTTAAGTGATTCATCTGCCTCAGCCTCCGGAGTAGCTGAGAAGAAATGTAATTTTATCATGCAACTTGGTTCTGCAGAAAGCAAAATTTACAAATTCATAGTACTATAAACTTTGAATTTTTCATTATACTTTCAATTTTAAAAAGTAACAAATCAGGGACTTACTGTATTACAGAAAACAATGTAAGGGTTATCTATCTTAACAATATAAAAGATAAGGAATTGGAAAATGGTATTGGAGTTGAAGGAATGAAGAGAAAGCTGGTGCATCTATATTCTGATCATTTACAGTGAAGGAAAGCAATAACTGTCTATGGTTATTGGGCTAGAAAGTGCAACTTTATGCAAGTTGTTTGAAATTGTATAGGTATCCAGTAAAATAAATATGAATAGTGATAAAAGAACATGGAGGTAAGAAAAAGTAAAGGTGAAGTGAGGAGGTATAGATGAGATCAACCCTCACCTATCATAGTAGGAAGTCAATAGACATGTAAAAAACTTGTAAAACCACAAACAACAATAAGCAATGAACCTTAATGAGCAAGTTGGGAGATTGTTGCAGCACTCCAAAGACACTAGAAACGAACATTTTTAAAGGATTGCCTCTAAAGAGCAAGCAAGTGGGTTGGAAAAAGGAAGCAGCAGGCTTCTTTTCATTATAGGCCCTCCTATTTGATTTTTCTAGCCACGTGTATATCTTGTTTTGATAGTGTAAGATAAAATATAAAATGCAATGCCAAATAAGAAAAGAAAATATAAGATCAGATAAGAATTCATAAATCAGTATAATATGAGGTAATTATTTGATTACAAAACAATATTCAACTTGCTAAGGAGTCAGTGATGTGTCTCTTTAAATAGTGATGGCTCCATCTGTATTTTACTGCTAGTCCTAAATCATATAAACTACTTGATGAAGCTAAAGTGCTCAAAGAAGGGCGACTAAAGATTTGTCTTCAAGCATCTCTGAAATGAAAATGTGAATCTCTGGGTTAAAAGCTTTTCTTTAAAAATTTAATTCACGAATAGCTTCTTTGTGAAGGTGATTAAAATACTGAGATTATGTCTGAGTCTATAAACAGATTCATTGATCCAGAACTCAAGGATCTGAGCCCTTAACCTATCCTGAAAAACACACCCGAATTAGGATATAAACCACAAAGTTCTTAAAAGACATGAATTTCACGTTTCAATATTTTACCAAGAGAGATTCTCATCCCCCTCCTGTAAGATATATTAATAGCTATTGATGTTAATATATACACACAATCCTAAACATTTTGTTAGCTGATTCCTATGTACATAGTTTCTTAAAAAGTGAGAGAGAAAGGGAGTGTAACAGGAGATCCTCGACTGCATCAAGTGACAACTAAAAGCGAAGGAAACAATGGTACAAAAACAAACAAAAAACAATAAATCAGGCACAAGAGTTTTAGAAAATAGGAACTGGAGGACATTTAGTTTGCCTGCAAACCGCCCTATACATCAGAAAGCCCAGAGAGCTGTTGTAACTTTAACATTGCTTTAACTGATGACACACCGTTCCCTGTATATTGAGGACTTTCACAAGTAGATTTCTAACTTGGAGGATTCTTCCTTGCTCCAGATACACTATTCAACTGTCTGCTGAATGTCTCCAGCTGAATATTCCCCAGGCTCTTCAAATTCTTCATCCTTATTTCTCTTTGGAAGTGACAACATCTCCTCCTGATTTCCTATCTCAGTGGTCCGATTCCTGAGCACTAATCTAAACGTTCCACCTACATGGTTTTATTCACACTGTTTTCTCAACTTGCATTGCCTTTTTCTCTTGCCCAGATCTCCAGCTGTGGGGAGACTGCTGAAGCACTCCGAAGGAACTAGAAGCAAGTACCTATTTATTTGCAAGACACAACAACGGAAGCATCACATGCTGTATTAAGGTTTGCCATGCTGTCCTGGGTCCCCAAAAGCAGCTAGCTAATTGCACTCTGTTTAGACAGACATTTCTCTAAGTGCCACTAACACTTTATCACTCAAATTTGCATATCTCCCTCTCCCGGACTCTTTGAGGATACAATGTATACCTTAATTGCCTATGACCACTCAGAATCTAACTTAGTCCCAGGCACATACTATCTGTTCCATAAATTTACTGAACAAATGAATGAATTACATAGGAGATAACACATTGATTTTGATAAGAGAGAAATATACTAACAAGCAATTCTCAGAGGAGAAGACACAAATGCTTAGTAAACATAGGAAAGACACTCAAATTTCCAAGTTTCAGGAAAATGAAACGCACACACACATAACACCAAGAAACCAATGATTTAAAGTGTCAAAGATGGAAAAGACTGATAACTTCGAGTGTTGGCCAGGATGTGTGGAATACTACAGCATTAGTAGGAAAATGAAATATTGCTACTGTTATTGCAAGCAATTTGAGAACTCATTAAAATGTAGAATGTACATACTCTTTGACCTAGAAACTTGTGGGAATTTATATGGCAGAAGTAAAACTGCAGCACATCAGGATTAATATACAAGTTTATTTATTACAGAATTCTTTTAGTAGCAGTTTTTCCCTAAACAAACAAAACAAGATGACAACAAACAAACAGAAACACTTTTGGAAAACAAAATTCTTATCAATAGAGTAATCAGTATATAAAATTATGACATACCTATATTGTGGAAAAATACAAAGAATGAAGTACACCTATGTACAACGATACAGATTAAAATATATGTGTATCTTCTTATTCAAGCAAAAGAGAAATCTGGAAAGATAACATCTTCAGAGGAGAGAAGACTGATTTTGCTTTGTATACTTACAAATAATTTAAATTGTTTTTAAAAAATGTTTTAAAGTATATAACTGTTTAATATGTGGAAAAATACAGAAACTATGACACTTGTCTACCCATCACTTAGGGATATAAAATGGCAATATTTTGACATATTTGCTTCAGCCTCTCTTTTTTTTTTTTTTTTTTTGAGACGGCGTCTCGCTCTGTCACCCAGGCTGGAGTGCTGTGGCGCGATCTCGGCTCACTGCAAGCTCCGCCTCCTG
>NW_012117822.1:758133-769091 GCF_000951035.1 Colobus angolensis palliatus | reverse complement strand
TGGGCGACAGAGCGAGACTCCATCTCAAAAAAAAAAAAAAAAAAAAATAGACCTGACTTCATCTTGAATAATAAGAGCCATTTGGAACACCTGAATTCAAATTACCGCCATTCTCTTCCTATCCTCCATGCTGTGGCTGTGAAGTATTTTAATTTAACCTTCTTTTCAAATCATTTCAGCCTAAATTAGCCTTTCTTTTTGTTGTTTTTACAGTCAATGTTTATTTAGATTTATGCAGATGTTTTCCAATGCCTTCGTTCACCCGTTTCTTACATCCTCCTCCTTCCTTCCGTGTTCAGTTTACTGATTTCTAAAGCACATCCAGTCATATTTTTAAAAAATATTTACCTTAAAATGTATTTATTCTTGTCTAAATTTTTTTTGTTTTTCATATTATGGGAAGATACATTTGTGTGTGTGCGTGTGTGTGTATATATATATATATATATATCTTTGTCTATGTATTTATCTATCTATCTATCTAATTCCTGATAGTTTTAGCTACTTTTAAAATTCAAGAAGATAGCTATTTTCTCTTGGCAGTTTGAATATATCCCCTTGTTTTTAGTCATACAGAAACAGCTATCAGGATAAATACTTCCTTGTTGACAATCTTCCATCTCTGGGTGATTTTTAACAATTTTCTCATAGTTATCAATGTTCTATACTTTTACTATGATTTTTTTCAGATGTGAATTTGTTTTTATTTATCCTAGTTAGGCACTTTGTTCTTTAATCTGAGGATTTGTCTTTGATAATTCTGAATTTTTTTAAATTAATTTTTTATTTTACTTCAAGTTCTGGGATACATGTGCTGAAAGTGCAGGTTTGTTACATAGGTATACATGTGCCATGGTGGTTTGCTGCACCCATCAACCCGTCATTTAGGTTTTAAGCTCCATATGCTTTAAGCATTTGTCCTAATGCTCTAAATTCTGAAAATGTATCAGTCATGATTTCACTTAGTAGTCCTATTCTTTGTACATTCTCCTTCTTAATTATTTCTTGTCTCTTAAGAAGTGTTTTATATTTTCATATATTTTTTATGCGGCATTTCACTAAATTTCCTTACACTGATATTCTAGCTCATGAATTCTTTCTTCTACTCTGTCTCATCTGTAGTCTAATTTATTCAATGAGTTGTAAATTTCAAATAATTAAATTTTTATTTCTAAGTATTCTTTTTATTAAGAAAAATATTTTTAAATTTTTCTGTAATGTCCTGTGTTTGCTATATTTCTATTTTTTAAATGTCTTTAACATTCTAGGTATAACTACTTTTGAGATACTATATATACAGTAAGATTCTCAAAGTCCAACCTCAGAGTTTCTTATTTTTTTTGACTCTTTAGTGCAAGGTGGATCATTTCCTTGTGCATTTTATAATTTTGGAAGGTGAGTTTATCACTGACGATGATTGCTTTTCTTGAAGAACCGTGTACACTTTAGGTTGAAGTCTGCTGCATAGTGGTTGTGCATTTGTTTGTGTTTGGTGCTCCAAGTGTTTCCCAAGACCAAGGCTACTTTTTGACATAATTTTTTTTGTCGTGGTGGTTCCCTTACTTTGCATTTGGTAAAATTCCCTGGTGCATGGCTCAGACTTTTGTTTATTTTCTTCTTCATTCACAGCTTCCTATCTGATTTTTCTAAGACCAGCCGAGCGAGCACAAAAGAACCAGCAGGTAGGCAAGCCTAGGAGCAAAACTGCAAGTTTATTTTGGTAACCTAAGGTGTGGGGAAGAAGTCTGTCGGCCTCCGGCAAAGAAGGCCGACAGAGTCCCCCCCTCGTGGGGCTCTCGGGCGGGGTTCCTGCATCCCGACTTCAGTGGGGCTGGAGGAAGACCACGTGGGACCTGGGCCAAGAGCGGCTTTTCTAGGGAGTGGGAGGGCAATAGGCGGGGCACGGGCGTGTCGGGGGCGTTCCACAGGTGCGACCAGGTAAATCTTGGTCTCTTTGGATTGACATCACCTGGTGCATGCCCAGCTGGTCTGCACCTTCCCGGGTCACCGGCTGCATTTTCGCGCGCGCGGGAAAAGTTGGGAGGGGGGGATGAAGAACCCGGAAGTGCACCATCTTGCCTCCGTTCGTCCAAACACTATCACTTCCCTGGGTAGAGGTGTTGGCAGAAAACGTTTTTCAACGATCCCCTTTTTGAGGAGGCAGCTCTCCCAGAGGTCAGTTTTACGCAGGTGTCTCAGGTCCAGCAACACACCTAGTGCAGATAGGCCCCAAATACACAATTTCTGTCCTGGAACCGCGATTAAAACCCCAACTCCTGCACCCTAGAGCTTATCTGTAATTCCATACCTCTCCAGGATCCCATAACTTCAGTTAATGAGCTCACAGCTCTGCTATTAGGTTCTCCTTTTGTTTTTAGCACCAGGGATTTCTCTTTTCTTTCTTTCAGATCAGACTTGTATTTTATCCCAATTTGTTTATATTGTGTTCCTTATTTCTTTAAATTTATAATAATAAAGTTTTCTTTATTAGTTTAGCCTACAGTAGTGCCAAAATCAAGAGGCTACTTATAGTTTGAATTGTTACAAAACAGTTATAAGATTTGTAAATTCAAGGGATAAATATAAAAGCAAGCTTAATAAAATAGGAATACTTGATATAGAATAATATCTCTTCAAAATTAATACAGTTTTCAAAGTGGTTGAACCTTAAAATGTTGGAATTTTCCAGAATTCTCTCGGGAAGAATTTGTTATTCACAATAATGCACTCCAACAGAATTGTGGATATCCTAGCATTTACTACCTGTCTACTTCAGAAATGTATACACAATCATTCTCAGTATCCACAGGTGATTGGTTCCAGGACCCCCATGGCTACCAAAATCCATGGATACTCAATTCCATTATATAATATGGCTTACAATTTGTATATAACCTATGCAGATCCTCGTATACTTTCAGTCTTCTCTGGATTATACCTAATACAATTTAAAATCTATGTAAATAGTGGTGCTGTGTTTTTATGTGTCCTATTTTTTATTGTTGTATTGCTGTTTTTATTGGTTTTGTTTTGAATATTTGTATCAGCAGTTGGTTGAATTCATGGATGTGGAACCCACTGATATAAAGGTCTGACTGTGCTTGACTTTATGATATGTGTGTATTGTCTAGATCAAATTACATGTCAGGACTTATTTTATGATAGAGATAGTATCTTAACTCAGTGAGGAAAGGGTAGTATATTCAGTAGTGATGATGATATAACTGTTTACCTCTTTTTGAAATAAAAAGATAAACTCTTGAGAAAACAAACTTCAGATACATTAAAGATCTAAGTGTGTGTTGAGGGGAAAACTTTAAGCCTAAAAATATAGCGGTATATCTTTATGACCTCAGAACAGAGAAAGTTTTGCAAAGTCAGAAATCTCTAGAATGTATAAAGAATACCTATGGATCAACCAGGAAGAGACAAAAAGACTATCAAAATTGGGGAAGGATATAAACAGACATTTCAGAGAACTGAAAACCCTACTTGCTAGTAAGCACATTAAAAACTGTTTTTATCTTCTGACGTGTAAAATTTTAAGTAGAAAATTTGGTTCTCATTAACACCTGGTCAAAATGGAAGTTCTCTTGTGTCAGCAACATACAATTATAAATGTACATTTATAAAAATATAATTTATAATTACCATTACAAATATGCCATAAATTTTTAGGAGATTTAGACAAAATGGAATTCATGATAATTTCTACATTTGCAAAGTACAAACCTGCGACAGTACTACAGCCATGGTGTGTGTGTGAAGTCATACGTTATATGTGTCTCACAATTATAAAGACAATTCACCAAGGCCAGAGGATCACTTGAGCCCTGGAGTTCAAGACCAGCCTGGGCAATGTAGTGAGATTCTGTCTCTACAAAAATAAAAATGAAAATAAAAAATAAAAATAAATGAGCCAGTGTGGTCTTGTGTGCCTGTAGTCCCGGCTGCTTAAAATACTGAGGTGGGAGTGTTGCTTGAGCCTGGGAGGTTGAGGCTGCAATGAGCTATGATTGTACCACTGCATTCCAGCTTTAGTGACAGAATGAGACCCTGCCTTGAAAAAAAAAAAGAAAAAACATTTGCAATCAATCTTTCAGGAGAAAGAATTAGTTATCCTTCTGTTTTTCTCTATGAAGGGTGTTTTATAATAAAGTAATGATCATATGAAGAAATGAAGACAAGTAAGCTAGAAAAATATGGTAGAGGTGAGTGAGGCGGTTAATTAATAACAATTTTATACTCGTGTTTTTGGATTTTGTAATTATTTGGATATTTTTCCAGCCTTAACATTTTGGAACTTATGTTTTTTGCTAATTCTAAAAAAATCACTTTTATAACAAATGGTATATTTTCAATGTTTTACTTTTTTCTGTTCTTTTCATTTTCTTTTCTTTTTTTTGTTTTTTGAGACAAAGTCTTACTCTATCACCTGGGCTGGAGTGCAGTGCCACAATCATAGCTCAGGGCAGCCTCAAACACCAGAGATCCTCCTGCCTCAGCCTTCTGAGTAGCTAAGACTACAGGCACACTCGACCATGCCTGGGCAATTAAATTTTTTTTTTTTTTTTTAAACGAGTTCTTACTATGTCACCCAGGCTTGTCTCAAACTCCTGGGTTCAAGTGCTTCTCTTGCCTCAGCCTCCCAAAGTGCTGGGATTATAGGTGCGAACCATTCCTCCCAGCCTGTACTCTTTTTCTGAAAGAGCACCCCTCCAGTTAAGTAAGCACTAATCTCTATAAGGCCTGGGTCTACCCGTGTCTAGGGCTTCATGGTTGATTAAGTTTTAAAATTTGGTTAAGTTTATTCGTAACATAGTTACAAATTTAACACATTGTACTCAGATTGAGGGGGAAGAAAAGAAAAACGTCTTACCAATAACTGTTCTAATTTCTTTATGACCTCCCCTCACTTAAGAACTTCAATGGTCTTCTGTAGTAACTGAGTCCCTTTCAAATAATTGCTTAGTCCTTCAGATTTTATCTCCTTTCCCCTTCTTTCCAAGTCAGTGTTTGGATGATTTGGGTGTTGGTAGGGTTTTGGACACGGTTTATTAGACATTTTTGTAGAAGGGGATAATGGGAGAGGTTTGGATCCATGCATTGGAACACTGGTACTGGACAAATGATGTATTGGTTAGTTGTTGCCACTGTACTGCTACATAACAAACACCTCCCAAAATTAGTGTTTTGAAAGAATAATAATTTATTGTTATGAATCTGCAATTTGTCCAGGGAGCTTCTGCAAATTTCAGCTGGACGCATGTATGAGTCTGCAGTTGTTTGGGGTTGGATTGTTGAGGCAAGGCTTGTCTGGGCTGCTGTGCTTCAGGCTGCTGGTCGTCCTGTTGGCCAGGCAGCTCTGATCCATGTCTCTCATCCTCCTTGGACAGGCTGGGGCATAGTCATCTCATGGTGAAAGTAGAAGCTTAGAAGAATAATCTCAGGTAAACAAGCACTTTCTAAATCTTTGGTCATGTTATATCCACTAGCCTTCCATTGTCCAGAGTGACCTGGCCAAGCCCAGGTGGTGGGGGGAATCATATTCCACCTATGGAGGTTGAAAAGGAAGGGGTGAATATTTCTGAACAACAATCTAATCTATCAAAAGTGATACAGCATTTTACTTTCCAACGTAGTCTCAGAAAACAAGCCTGTTGTTTAAATCCCAGCCCTATGACTTAACCTCTCCGAGTTCCATGTTTTCATCTGGAAAATGGGAGTATGCATAGCACCAGCCATCTCAGGGCTGCTCTCAATAGCAAATGAACCATATGTGCAATACTTAGAACAAGACTTATCTCATGGTAAGAATTAAATATGTGGCAACCTGGTTTTACTGTCCTCTAGCTCCCCTTGTTTCTAAGCAGTTGTCACTGCCTGGTCAGCTACCATCTGGTGGTGATGTCTGAGGCTAGTGGTTCATCTGTACCTGGGGTCCTCCCTCTGTTGTCTGGCCCCAGCATGGCCTCCTTTGGGTCTGCAGACCCCTGAGGTTTTGCTGCAACTCGCCTCTGGTTCCAGCTTGGGCCACGTGTACTGTAGTCTCCAATGTGGAATCACTTTTCCCCATTGCTGTGACAACCTATGGCCACACAGGCTGTGGGACTGAAGGCAAGCAGGTGGTCTCAGGCTGCTTCCTCCCACATAGGATTGATTTGAGTATGGCTGAGGAGCATTCCCCCAACCCCCTCCACACCGCCACTGTACTATGTCAGCCACATTAGAGGGCTTCCCTTCCTTAGCTGTTGGCTTCCCTCTGCCTATATGTCTTCCCACTCTGGAATTCTGACCCAGAAATGCAGGGTGAGAACAAACTTGTCTCACAGACCAGCTTCTCTTACACAAGCCTCCCTTATTCTTCCTGCAACTCATGAGGTCAAGAAGGTGTGGGCTACCAACTTCCTCTTTCTTTCTGAGGTAGCATTTTATCACCTTCTTTCCTGAGGCAATACTGACGATTAGTTGCCAGGGAATGTGTTTTACATGAAGGGAAACAAAAAACACATCCTTTCAATATTTGCAAATGATCATCTTAGTTGCATTTTATTTTAATAAACAAATTCCACACTATTGCCCCTGAGAGAAATAAATAGTATGTTGGCGACACAAATTCCATTTCTGAATAAAGAACTATAATGTTGAGGAGAAATTAGACTTATTTTGGATATTCCTGAAGAGTCAAACTGGGACTAAAGTGTAGACTTTACTGAGAAACAACTTGTCATCCAAAAGGCTAAAAACTGGTATTTTTGTTTATATTTTATTCATAGAGGAAATGTTTATACTACAAAAGAGTTTACAATAAATTAATTCTGAGGGGTATTTTAACATATATCACTACATTTTTGTTTTAACATAAGGTTTTTAGGCATACGGTAGAGATGCTGTTGATGAAAAGATGAAGCAGTTGACTTCAAGGCCCTGGCCACTGAAGATCTGCAATTCTTTCTCTCTTCTCTTTTCTTTTCTTTTCTTCTTTTCTTTTCTTTTTCTTTTCTTTTCTTTCTTCTCTGTTTTCCACCCCATCTGCTATTCTCCTCCCAATTACCTTTCCTACCTAAGTTTCACTAAGCCTTTATGTTCTTCATAGACTTGCTGGAGGTTGAGAATATATCAGTGGACAAAAACGCCAGTTTTCTCTGCACATCTCAGATGGTGGCAAATTAGGATATTCAGCTTTCTGCGAAGTGGCTACCATGGCGGGCTCAGTCTGGGACCAGTGAAACACGAGCAGCAGGTAGTTTCCAATGATTGGTGTGTTAAGAGACCCAATGTTCATGGACATGTACAAGTTAGGGGCCAGCTTTCTGCCAGTGTCAGCCAAAGCCAGAGAGATTGCTCTTTCCCCCTACTCTTCATGTCGCATTTGGACTTTCTATAGCTTCTTTCTCCTTCTAGACTACTTTGTGATTAAATTTAATAAAATGTCTCCAAAATAGCAATGTGCAAGCAGCCATCTTGTGAGTTATTCTAGGTCCAAAAGCTTCTATGTGGTGGCCCTGGACCCATGCCTATTTTGTTCATGGAAAAATTTTAGGATGGTAGCTTCCTCTCCTTTCAGATTGCTGAAAAGCTATCCTTCCTTTCAAATTTCTTGAGAACTCCCACCACTAAATTTTTTCTCTGTCATAAGCCACGAAGGCAGGCTATTATTTCAATATGAAGTTAAAACGTTATATAGTAGATTTTACCTCCTTGGAATGTGGGTGGGGATGGGACCTTCTCTAGTACAGACAGACTGGTTTTTGTTAGAAGGTGAAGAGACCTAATCCTAATCAATGAGATGCTGACCAGATAATTTCAGAATGAGGAAGAAATGAGAGCACTTAGAAACTAAAAGGGGAGTGAGTGTCGCTAGTAACATAGGGGTAGACATAATACCATTAAGAGGAGACAGAAACATATGTATGAGAGAAAAGGTTGGCAGCTTTCAGAGAAGGAGGCTTTCAGGGGATGCTCTGATCATCATGATTCCATAGAAAGGTGGGGACTTCAACTCCTCCCTTGAGACAAGGGAGATCTACAGTAGACACCTCTGGCACATCTCTGCCTTCTCACCCATGAAGCAGAAGGGAATTATTTAAAATTTGAAAAAAGTGCTTTATTTATACATAGATGTTTGTGTTTCTTAAAATTTTTCTAGATTACTTTTTTCCTGAAAAGTTAAGCAAAACTTACAAATTAACAATTTCAAAGATAATCTAATAAAAATAAGAGTTTTAATGAAAAACATGAGGTGATTTATTTTCAATGCTGGAGAAAAACGGTAAGTTCTCTGCAGCCAAAGGCAGGTCCCACCAGTTCTCTGATGGTAGGCTCCCAAAATGCAGGCATCACATCCAAGATAGATAAGCAACCTCAACAGGACTGGCCTATATAGTGATAAAAAAAAGAAAAAAAAAGTACTAATATACGTAACAACAATGTGCATTGACCCTCATATGCCAGATACTACACTTAGTATTAGATGCAGGTTATCTCATTGATTCTCTTACCAGGTGAAGTGGGAGCTATTGTTATTAGCTGTCTTGCAGATAAAGAATTAGATGCAGAGAGAGCTTAAGTAGCTCACTAAGTGGTGAATAGTAGAGCTGCGGTATGAACTCGGGTTGTCTTACGCCAGATCCTAAACATTGAACACCATCAAAGACAAATCTTACCAACCTTGCCATTTTGCCTTGATTTTCCTTAGCAGGACAATTCTATTCCTAGGTTTCTCTCTGCCCCTGTCTCCATAATGAATGAATCATTTTTCTAAGTATTCCTTTTTTTCTAAGCTCTAGTATGTTTATAGGTACCTATTTATCCTTCAAGGACAGCTGAATCAAACCCCTTTGGTTAAACCTTTCTTGATGTCACATGTGGTTTGTTACAGTGCACTGACTTTATTTCCATGTCTGTATCTCTCAGAACACTGGGAGTAAGTGGCATGAGGCCAGGCATTGTGCAAAGTGATGCATCCAGCATCCCCAGGAAATACATGAATGAACGTGTGGGTCAATTGCACCAAGGTGTTAAGAGTAGAAATCAGCAGGTATATTTGGGGGTCATTTTCTATATACGACATTTTAGTATTTTCTTTATAACATTAATTCTCAATTTTACAGAAACCTGGAAATCTAATAGTCCTAGAAATATGCAACTACTTTGCCTGTAAAACCTTTTATATTCTGTTGAAACAAGAGAGGAAGAATAAAAACAAAGGGCTCAGGCTCGGAAATAAAGCCAATCCAATGGACCAGAAATGTATATCATTGATTATCTACTCTTACTTACTAGTATTTATGTTTCTTCATAGACACATGTAGATACAAATATACATGTTTATATGATTGTGGTACCTATACAGTAAGTCTTCAACGTCATCCATAGGTTCTTGTAAACTGTGACTTTAAGCAAAATGATACATAACAAAACCATTTTCACCATAGGCTAATTAATATAAGCAAGACTTAAGTTCCTATGGCATATATATGGTCACAAAAATATCACTAAACTTCCAAATAAAGACCCATACACTTCTAATATTAAACATTGATATAGATGTGAGCTACACATACATTTAATAAAGACTAATAAAAACAACTAAGATAGTTACTTATCTAATTTTTGGTGAATCACCAAGTGATGACAGCCATAGTGATGGTGGTTTAAACCAAGGAACGAATGTTTACAAAGTGAAAATTTATAAGGAGCACCTCCTGCCACCTTGCAGTTCAAAAACAAACATTAATAAAGAAAGCAGTCTTGCTGAGCACTTTCATACTGCATCACTTGTCATGCATTTGTATAATTACTGTATACTTTATAAATTTTTATTATAATAATTTACTTTTATTTTCTAACCCACTTTTCGAATTCAGGGTGGTGGGTGGCCCGAGCTCATCCTGGCAGCTCAGGGTGCAAGGTAGGGACTGACGCTAGACAGGATACTATCCCATCCCATTGCAGGATGTGCTAACAGGCTTTAGGATGTGGAAGGAAATGGGAGGACCTGGAGAAAACCCACACAGACATGGGGAGAACATGTCAACTCCTCACAGAGAGTGACCCCAACCAGGGAGAGATTTTTTCTCATCAGTATTATAACAAAATGGTATTGAACGAAAAGACATTATTTGAGGACCTGCAGTATGTGTTTAGGTGAGGAGCATAATTATAAGGAACGGTCATTCATTGCCTCTTTCATTTTTTCATTTTATATTAATAATGTTAATATATCAGTCATATTAACTTATTGACATTATTAATATAATATATAATAATATATAGCATATAGTAATATAAATTAGATAGATGATGTAGCAAATGTACAGCATGCTCCAGTGCAAACCTTCCACTACGCTTGAGCTCTTTACCTTACGTACTTAAAGGCTTAAAAAAATGTAACCTAAGTCTGTAACTCATTCATATTTCCTTAGTATTTAATTAATGTCCCTTTTCTGCTCCAGAGTGCTATCCAAGACACCACGTTACTTCTCAATGTTATGTTTTCTTAGATTCCTCTGGGCTGTGATGATTTCTTAGACTTTCCTTATGTTGGATGACCTTGAAAGTTTTGAAAAGTACTGGCCAGGTATTTTGTAGAATGTACTTCTGTCAGGATCTTTCTGTTTTTTGTTTTTTTGTTTTTTTGTTCGTTTGTTTGTTTGCTTTGTTTTTCTCTCATAATTAGACTGGGGTTATGGGTTTTGGGGAAGAAAACCACAGAGGGAAAGTGCCATTCTCATCACATCACACCACTGACGTGACTTATCACTGTTGATGTTAATCTTGATCACCTGACTGAGGCAGTACTTGTGAAGTTTCTCCACTGAAAAGATACTCTTTCCTTAGTTTTCCACAGTGCACTCTGGAAGACAGTCACTATGGGCAGCCCACACTTAAGGAAAGAGGAGCTATGCTCCACCGCCTTGAGGGGCAGTAGCTATACAAATTATTGGAATTCTTCT
>NW_012117822.1:744523-757988 GCF_000951035.1 Colobus angolensis palliatus | reverse complement strand
AATAAAATTTTCATTATTTTATATTATTTATATTTTATATCATTTATTTTATACTTTTGGTTATAATCTGTCACTATTGTATTTTGTTGCACAAATCGTTTCAGCTTTGGCCATTGGGAGATTTTTCAGTTGGTACCTGACATTGTTTGGCTGTATCCTCACCCAAATCTCATCTTGAATTTCCACATGTTGTGGGAAGGACCTGGTGGGAGGTAATTGAATCATGGGGGAAGGTTTTTCCCATGCTGTTCTCATGATAGTGAATAAGTCTCAAGAGATCTGACAATTTTATAAGGAGGAGTTTCCCTGCACAGCTCTCTTTCTTTGCCTGCTGCCATCCATGTGAGACGTGACTTGCTCCTCCTCGCCTTCTGCCATGATTATAAAGCTTCCCCAGCCATGTGGAACTGTGAGTCCATTAAACATTTTTCCTATGTAAATTACCCAGGCTTGGGTATGTCTTTATTAGCAGTGTGAAAACAGACTAATACAGTACCAATGTCTCTCTGATGTATCCTCAACATTGTGGGGTTCTTTTGAGCACATCCTTACTTTCTGGCACCATAAGGTGCTCCAGGCTCATTTTGTATATTTCTTACTCTACTCCTATAATCAGCAATTTTCTCCAAGGAGCTCTGGTTCCTAGCACTGAGGAGTGGTATTAGAAACCAAGGTCTGGACTTTGGGTGTGCTTGTTGCTACTGGGGTGCTGTTATTTCTAGGTCTTCTCAACGGATAGAGCAAGGAAATACATATGTGCATACCAACTCCTGCACATATACAAATCTAAAAATATATCTATGTATCCATCTGTATTTATATTAAGCTAAATATGAGTTCATACTGAAGTTTCCAACTCTAAGCTAAATATGAGTTTATACTGAAGTTTCCAACTCTGTTATCAAATGGATCATTCTAGCCTTTTCCTGTTGCTTGTCTGGAACATCCCACTCCACCAGTGAGAAACTTGGCTCTTACCTTCTGCCATTTATTTACTTAATTGTCCAATTCCAGTATACATGTAGAGTGGTTTCAGTTTATAAGCTTTTATTGAAGAAAGTTGAAACCAAGTATTCATTCTTAAGTGCCATTGTGGACTGCCAATAGCAATGATAATAAGCATTGATGTACTATTCTTAGTGCCATTTGGAGAGTGTTAAGGAAATTAAAATAATCATCAAATATTTGTGTTACATGTAAACGAATTCTATTTAATTCTACAAACATTTGCAAAAAGACATCCATAAGGCAGGTACTGACGAAGGTGCTAGTGGAGTGAAGGAACCCTTCAGAAAAGAACAACATACGGTGTAGACATTCATTAAGTGCTGACTGCGTGTCAGGTATTTTTCTGGGTATTAGGGAAATGAACTTGCGAAGGATCCATTCTAAGACCTTAAGCTGTAATAGGACAGGCAGACAAGAAGCAGGCAGAGAGAGACACACAGAGTCTGATAAGTATTAAAATGCTTGTATAAGCAAAGGGAAGGGAGGGAGTGCTTTTTACTGTGAAGAACAAGGAAGGCTTCACAGAGCTGATATTTAATTTGGGCCTTGAATATGGGCAGAAATTCAATAGCAGAGAGAGGTAAAGAGAGTCCTGGGCCAAGAGAATGGTACACACTAAAGCACAGATGCATGAAAGTGCACACTGTTCTTAGAGAATTCTCCATATCCCATTACATTACCTAATAATATCCTATTACCACTTAGCAACATTAGTTCTTGTTAAACCATAAACATACATGATTAATAGAGGTTTGTGCTTTGGAAACACAATGACATTTATAACACCTGCACTGTTTCCAGTGGGACAAACAGTGCAGAAGTGAGATACTAATAGCATCCTTGGAGAATTAACATCTTAAAACAACACACACAGAGATTATGCCAGAGGAAGCAATGGAATAATTAGGTTTTGTGACCTCTTGGGTCTAATGGAACAAATCACTTCATTTCTTGCTTGAGACTAGCCAGAGGCTAAACCATATTTTTTTTTAAATGTCATAATATTTATCACAATCTTTCTGAGTATATGACCCCAAGCACTGTATAATCTCTTCCAGGGTTATATGAACATACGGAATTATTTACTTTTTAAGTGCTGAAATAGCTATTTCCAAAATTTTATTCAATTTTGTTTGTTTGGATTTGTCATGCTTAACAAATAGTTTCGTCCTGTGTTTATGAAGGTAGCCTTCATCCCTCTGTAATGATGTTATGCCCACATGTTCTTTTTGCTTCATGGTTGTCATCACCACAAATAGTTTCCCCATTATGTCACACAGGTACCCATCAGCAATCTAAAACTAGAACCATATACTATAAGTACTGAGATTTCTTTACAACATTAACTTTGATCAAAAGTAATTTTGCTGAAGATGCCATCAGTAATGTTACCTTCACTCCAAAATACGAGCTTAAGTCTAGAAAATATAGTAGCATGGGTCCTAAAGTCTTACATAATAATAATGCTAGTACCAAAATGTTATCTATTGAATTAAAGTAAAGAAAACTAACTGTAAAGCATAAAATAAATGAATTTAAAACAGAAAATTCCTTTTGTGAATAAGAAGTCATAAAAGGAAAAGTATAAGAACTGAGGGATAAATATTATATGCATCTGTGCACATCCTGTACAGAAATACAGAGCTTGCTAGATTGTATTTGGGGATTGAATACATCTTTTTATTGACATCAAGGCTTGCTCTTGGATGGGAAGGTTTGTTGTTGCATCTGATAGTTGATGGGGCTTTTAGCTCCATCTGCCTGTGCCTTTAGTGAGTGCCATGCTTGGACCTACTGTAATCGATTCTGTTGGTGCTCTGCTCAGTGCCCCTCACAGCCTTTTGCCATCCTCCGACTACAGTGCTCTTCATTCTACTGGATTGCTCCTGCAATTTTCTTGATGAACCATCATGAGGCTATTCAAGTTGATTCATGTAGACAGTTGAGAGATGGAAGAACCCAGGGATTGTCTCATCCTTTTCCCAACCTGCAGCAGCCCAATGACTGATAGAGAAATATGAAAGACCAGCTTACTTCCTCAAGATGGAAAAAACTCTGTGCTGTTATTATACTATCTACCTCTCTGCAAGATCAGGCCAAGGCTGAGAATTCACCTGAAATCACACTTCACTTGCCAATTGGGGCCCTTGAACATAGCAGATCCCATCATGCTAGAAGGATTTGTTGGAAAATAAAAATGCCACATGGAATCTCTGTCAAGCCACAATAAAACAAACAAACAAACATAAAAACGGGAAAAGAGACATATCCCAGTAGACAACAACATTAAATATAAACCTATAGTCAAAGAATGCAGGATTTGTGCAAAGACATAAAAAATTGATGAAAACAATAAATAACTGATTTTTTAGCTTTTACTATGTGCCCTGCATTGATCAAAGCAATAGCCTGTAGTGATCAATAGGAAAGCATTAACTCAATTCTCACAACAGCAATACGAAATATGTATTAGCCATATGGGGAGCTTAAATGTCTTGCCTTTCTGGAACTGAATGAATAACTCAGAAACAGATTCAAGTGTATGTGCTTTCTTGGTGTATGATACAAGTGAGTACGATACATCAGTGGGAAAAGACTAGACTTCAATAAATAGTGTTGCACACATGACTTTCCACATGGGAAAAAATGAAATTAGTTCCTGACCTCATACTATATACATTAACCTCATATCATGTACATAAAGTTCATATCTCATAAATTCTAAAAATACGAAAATTATTACAATTATATATAGCAGAATATATTCATGACTATATTGTTCAGGGTCTGGGCAGGAAAAAAGCAGTAATTGAAGAGCGTTAAATGAATGGACTAGTTATAAAGTTGTGGAGACAATTAAGGGAAGCTGACATAGGATGGTGAAGCATTCTGGGGTTGGAAAGAAACAGTCCTTACTGTTTCAATCTCTAAGCTTAAAGGGGAAGGTGAAGGGAATGGTCACACGAAATGTGGAGACCTTCAGTTGCAGAAAAAGGGCTACTCAATAGAAACCGTGACCTTAGATAGAGAAATGCAACATTTCCAAAATTTCACAATCAGGAATACAAATACCTCAATTCTCTCCTCCCATCCCTTGATCTCCTGCAGATGTCTCCCATTGATCAAACCCAAGAGGAAACTAGAGGTCAAGGGAGCTCAGCTGATGCATTTTGTAGAGGTTGGATTTACAGAGCACAGAACAGAATATAGAAGAGTGGTAGGTGGATCTGGGATGGCAAACAGCGAATATACAACACAATGACTGAGTGTGAAGCCTGAACTTAAATAATTCAATTTTTATTTTAGATTCAAGGAGTGCATGTGCAGGTTTGTGACAAGGGTATATTGCGTGATGCTGAAGTTTGGGGTATGGTTGAGCCCATCGCCTAGGTAGTGAGCATCATCGCAATAGGTGGTTTTTCAACCCTTATCCCTGCCTTTCCCTCTCCTCTCTTGTAGTTCCCAGTGTCTATTGTTCCCATTTTTATGTCCATGTGTACCCAATGTTTAGCTTCCACTTATAAGTGAGATCATGTGGTTTTTGGTTTTTCGTTTCTATGTTAATTCACTTAGGATAATGGCCTCCAACTGTTCCCATGTTGTTGCAAGAGATATGATTTCTTTCTTTCTAATGGTTGTGTAGCATTTCATGGTGCATATGTACCACATGTTCTTTATCCAATCCACCACTGACAGGCATCTAGGTTGATCCCAGGTCTGGCTATTGTGAATAGTGTTCAATGAACGTAAGAGTGCATATGTCTTTTTGATAGTGATTTATTTTCTTTTGGGTATATACACTCTAATGGGATGACTGGGTTGAATGATAGGTCTAATTTTAGTTCTCTGAGAACTCTCCAACTGCTTTCACAGTGGCTGAACTAATTTACATTCCCACCAACAGTGTATAAGCATTCCCCTTCTTCCACAGCCTCGCCAGCATCTGTTGTTTTTTCACTGTTTAGTAATAACCATTCTGACTGTTTCAAGATGGCATCTCATTGAGGTTTTAATTTACATTTCTCTCATGATATGAATCAAACCAAAGTGCTGTTGAGCATTTCTTCATATGTTTGTTGGCTGCATGTATGTATTCTTTTGAGAAGTGTCTGTTCATGTCCTTTGCCTACTTTTTAACAAGAATTTATTAGATCTTTTCTTATTGATTTAAGTTCCTAATAGATTCTAGATACTAGGTCTTTGCCAGATGCATACTTTGCTAATATTTTCTCCCATTCTGTAGGTTATCTGATTACTCTGTTGATGGTTTCTTTTGCTGTGCAGAAAATCTTTAGTTTAATTAGGTCCCTCTTGTCAATCTTTATTTTTGTTGCAATTGCTTTTGAGGACTTGAATATAATTATTTTTTGCCAAGGCCAGTGTCCAGAAGCATGTTTCCTGGGTTCTCTTCTAGGATTTTTTAAGTCTTTAATCCATCTTGAGTAATATTTTTATATGATGAGAAGTAGGAGACCAGTTTCTTTCTTCTGCATATGAATAGCTAATTATCAAGAAAGGACTTTTGGATAAGATGCAAAGGAGCACAACTCTTACAGGAAAAGACTGATGAAGTTGACGATAAGCAAATGTAGAACTTGTATGACAATCTAGTGTAAAAGACAAACAGCAGTCTGGCACAGGCCTTTAATTCCGGTACTTTGGGAGACTGACGCAGGAGGACTGCTTGAGCCTAGGAGTTTGAGACCAGCCTGGGCAATGTGGCAAAACCCTGTCCTATCAAGTAATAATAATAATAGTAGTAATAATTAGCCAGGCATGATGCCATTCACCTGTTGTCCCAGCTACTCAGGGTGCTGAGGTGACAGGACTGCTTGAGCCTGGGAGAACGGGGCCGTGGTGAGCTATGATCATGTTACTGCACTCCAGCCTGGGCAACAGAGCAAGAGTCTATCAAAAAAAAAAAAAAAGGCAAAAAGGCAAACATTAAATATTTGAAAGAAGATATTTAAAATATAAACCAAAATTCATATCCAGAATGTGAAGTAATGTATAGCTACGTGTCTAGATATATGTATGTATACATATATGTATGCATATGTATGTGTTACATACAAAAGCATGTGAGGAAAACAACTCACATACTGCTATGGCACTGTGAATTCGTACAACCGTTAGAGGGAGAGTAACTGAGCAAAATCAAGTGAGGTTAAAATTGTGCATACCTTCTGATCTAGCAATTTCTCCTCTAAAAATATTCTCCAGATAAATTCTTGCAATTGTGCTCCAGGAAGTCATATTTTAAGAATATCCACTATAGTGGTTTTTGGAATATGAGAGAAAAAACTGCAAAGAGCTAAATATTATTCAGAAGGAATAAATAATTGTGGTCTAGTCATATTGTGTAATTTTAGATAGTTAAAATTCATGAACAGTACACTAATTTTTGACAACATAAATCAATCAAAATATTAACTGAATAAAAAATGAATTGAAGAGTTTTTATTTATTTATTTATTTATTTTGAGATAGGACACGGTGGAGTGTGGTGATGTGATAATGGCTCACTGCAGCTTTGACCCCTTGGGCTCAAGTGATCCTCCCACCTTAGCCTCCCAAGTAGCTGGGACTACAGGCATGCACCACCATGTCTAGCTAATGTTTATTTTTATTTTATTTTTTATAGAGATGGAGTCTCCCTATGTTGCCTAGGCTAGTCTTAAATCCCTAGGCTCAACAGGCCGGGCGCGGTGGCTCAAGCCTGTAATCCCAGCACTTTGGGAGGCCGAGACGGGCGGATCACGAGGTCAGGAGATCGAGACCATCCTGAGCTACACGGTGAAACCCCGTCTCTACTAAAAAATACAAAAAACTAGCCGGGCGAGATGGCGGGTGCCTGTAGTCCCAGCTACTCGGGAGGCTGAGGCAGGAGAATGGCGTAAACCCGGGAGGCGGAGCTTGCAGTGAGCCGAGATCGCGCCACTGCACTCCAGCCTGGGCGACAGAGCTAGACTCTGTCTCAAAAAAAAAAAAAAACTCCTAGGCTCAAGCGACCTTCCCACCTTGGCCTCCCAATGTGTGAGGATTACAGGAGTGAGCCACCATGCTTGGCCTTGAAGAGATCTTTAGTACAGTATGGTAGTATTCATGTAAAAATTTAAAAACACAAAAGAAATATAATACCCATGTATATTTAAGAAAAATTTAAAATATCAACTTGAAGAACATGTGTCACATCTTTAAAAGTGGTTCACTCTGGGGACTGGTCTGGGGAAGGAGAATTAAAGGCACATTAATTTTATTTAAAATATTTTATTTATAATGTGCAAAAATTAAAGACAGACATATTAAAATATTTATAGTCAGTGCCCCTGAAGAATGGTATTTGGGGCAGTATTTGTACTACTCTCAATTTTTCTCTATTTTTTAATTTTTCTATTATAAAATGACCAAGTATTATTTTTATAATTTTCCCCTTTTATTTAACCATTCACATTACTAGAAAGAATAATGGAATCTTTCATTTTAGAAGAAAAACTGGGTAGAAGTCAGCATGGGATATAAGGAAAGCCTTGTCATCTACGCTTAATGGTCTTCTTCGGCCGGGTGAAGGTCACAGTGGGCTTGAGATGCTAACAATTTACAATGTTCTGACCTCAGCAGCACATAATATTCTTCCTTATTTTGTACTGGCAAATTGAGAAAATTACACCTAAAGCTATGGTTTCCATTACAGTTTTTTTCAGGGTCACATCCTGGCTAATGAGATATACGGATGAATCCCAAATGATCGTGTACATATTTAATGCATGCATTCTGTTTTTAAGCATACTCAAAAATAAGGCTTTTTCGATACTCTTCCTAAATTTGTTTTGCCCAGATTTTTTTTCCTCTCAAAGTCTTCTCATGTTCCCACGATTAAACCTCTTAAATCAATTTTTCTGTTTCCACATGACTCCCATCTTCTCCATCATTTTTAAGTCAATCAAGCCAAGAGGGAGCATGTCACAATGTGAGGAACATGGGATTTGATATGGGAAGTCACGGGTCTGAGTTCAGGCTCTGCTTCTTAGTAATTGTATGACTTTGAGCAAATGATTTTCTTTCCGAGCCTCAGTTTATCTCCAAGTTGGAGATTATATCACCTGTACCTCAGATGAATAACCTCATTAGAAAAACAGTTTATAGATGTCAATGTGATTTGTAAACTATACAATGCCAAAGTTGGGGCTTGCCAGCTTAGTTGGACTGAGGGGTTGTCACTAAGGAGTAACAAAGGAGAGGGCCTGGCCATATTCTTCACAATCAATGAGCCAAAAGATTTGTACTTCATTGTCCCTGGAAACAAAGTATTAATTACTCTGTGAAAATATGCTGCTATTTAAATGATCAGTGACCACATAAATTCTAGGCAGAAAGAGCAGATCAATGGAATCAATACCCATTTATTATAGCCTTACTTCTTTCTATTCTTGAGTTTTTTGACCCATATTCCATGCATTCAGTTGTATATTGCCACAATCCAAACCAAATGGAAATATGAAATGAATATTTATTTATAAAATTAAAATAATTTTTCAAAAGCATTTTATTATATTCCAGGCACCATTTGAACCCCAGTGAACAATGGATAAAAACTCTTACCCTTGTAGAGAGAAGCAGTCAACAAACAAAGTAAACCAGTAAATGATATAGACTATTAGAAAGTGACATGTATATGGAGAGTAATAAGGCAGGCATAAGCGATACAGAATAAAGGACTGGGCTGAGACTTTACATGGGGTGGTATGGAAGTCCAGAGAACGTGCCTCACTGTCCTCCAGCTACAGAGGGTGTGTATTAGTTTTCCATTGCTGCTGTAACAAGTTCCCTCAAACCTTGTAACTCAATAAAACACACAATTATTATCTCATGGTTCCTGTAGCTCAGAAGCCTTGGCAGGCTTGGCTGCTTTGGATCTTACAGGGCTGAAATCAAGATCTTGATAGGCCCGACCTCTTATCTGGAGGCTCTGTGGGAGAAATCACTTCTCAGCTCACTTAAGTCTTTGGAAAAATTCAATTGCTTGCAGATGTAGTACCGATTACTTGCTGTCTGTCAGTTGGAGATTCTCTTGGTTCCTAAAGGTCACTTGCTTTCCTGAAGCAGCACAGCAAGCCTTTCTCCTACTTTGAATCTCTCTGATTTACCCTTCTGTCACATTTCTGCCTTTAGTCAGAGAAAATTCCCTTTTGCCACATGATGTAACATTTATAGGTTACAGGGATGAGGATGTGGACATCTTTGGGAAACATTCTGCCTATTACAGAGCTCAAGGGCTCCAACTGCTGCACCTTGAAATCCATCACTGGGTTTGTACTGAGGCCATCCTTTCCATGGGCTGCTCAGTGATGGAATGTGGCATAAATACTAAGGCAGGCCCATTCCTGGGATGCATGGAACTCCGCTGACAGTTGAATTTGACTTGAGGACTTCCTGAGGGCTTTACAGACCTTCCCTAGACAATGCAGCAGTCTACAATGCCCCCATGCAACCTTTCTTTCGTCTTTTCTTTCACTTGGGTTAGGTTAATATCACAAGTTAGGTTAATATAATAAAATGCATGTGAGTTTAGTCCCATCTTGGCATTTGCCTCTTACAGGACCTGTACAAATAAAAGTGATACCATCAGTGGTCCTAGGAAGACAAGTCATAAGATGGGAATTTGGGCCTGGCTCACCCATCACCCAGCAGCAGGTAGAGATGATGCTTTCCTTGTCAGTAGTTGGGGCATCAGGTAACAGCTCCATTGCTAAAGATTTTACTGGTGATGACCTGTAGCCATGACCTGCTGTGAATGGGAATGCCAGAGCAGGTGTGATACTTACAGGCATTTGCAAAATATCAAGGGATCAGTGCCTACAAAGATATTAGAGTTGGTAGTCATTGCTAAGTTGAATTTACATCTTACATTAGGATAATGAACAAATGAGGCTATCAGCAAGTGTGACAATCTCAGGGCTTACTTCTAGCATTCAAGGAAGTTTTTATCTCCTACTTGGCAGGGCAGACATAACTGAAGGTAGGCTGAAGACCTAATTACTATAGTCACAGAGATGTTTGGATGCTCAGCCTATTCAGGTCTGCTATGCAAAGATCAGGTGATTCTGAAAAATGGGATGTGGATATCTTTACAGATGTCCTAAGAATTTGACCTTGTGGCACCCTTTCTGCTAGCTCTGACTTTTATGTATTTAACATTTTTTTAAAAGTTTCTAAAACATTTTAATAGACATACTTTTCAAGAACATTATGTAATGCAGTTGTTTACTAAAGATTCATTAAGCATCCATTTATTGAGTGTCCCCTATTGCTGAGAACTCTGCTGGAAGGTGCTAGGTAGGCCCTGGGGACACAATAGTGAGAAAGGGAGCCTTAGTATAAATTTCATGGAGCTTACAGCCTAAAGGGAGAGACAAAATTTCAATAAGCAGGCCCAGAAATGAACAATAGTAACAATTGTGACAAGAGTGTCCAAGGAAAAAGAATATAGATAAATAGAAGGGTCGCATGGAGGAAACTACTTTAGATAGAGGAGTTAGAGAAGCCCTCTCTATAGAAATGACATGAAGTTGAGAATAAAATAGTAAGTGACACTTGGTCCAGTGAAAACTGGGGAAAGACCCTTCCAAGTAGAGGACAACAGTCTGCCTGTGTGTGGTGAGGTAACGAAAAGCTGGGTGTCCCGGGGCAAAGACAGAGGGCTGATGCGTTGGAACTGCCCAGCTGTCTAGGGCACTTGTACCCAACTCCCTTTCCTCTCTCCTTCCCTCAGGGTCAGCCTGATATAATTCTCTTAACGCTTCTAGTTCTCTACTAATGTTCCTTTATAGGTGTTTCTCCTTATAAAATCCACGCATGCTTACCGCCATCTTGATATCTGCTTTTTGGAGGATCCGTATGAACACAAGCAGTAGAGGAAGGCCTCAGTGAGAAGGTGATGCTAAATTCAATTGAGCCTAAAGCTGTCTTCTTATATATTTTAAGTTCATCCTAAAGATTTCTCTATGCACAGGGAACTGTATCCCAACTGGATGTGTAAACGGACTGTAACCTACTCTTTTGTCAATCACAGAGTATTGGCCAAACACAGGTGGCCAACTGTTCAAATCATGTTCAAATAAGGCAAATGTTAAGCTGTAACCAACCCAGATGTTTCTTTACCTCATGTCCTTTTTCTTTAAGTCACTTGCCTTTTTCTGTCCATATATGTGATCAGACAACATGGCAGACCCAGAGTTGTTCTGAACCTATTCTGGTTTTGGGAGCTGCATGCTTCACAAATAGTTCTTCTGTCAATTAAATTCTGTTAAATCTAACTTGTCCATCATTTTCCTTTTAACACTGACATTTGGACAAGACACGCAAGAGGTGAAGAAAGCTAGCCAGAAGGGTATTTGGAGAAAGCACATTCCAGGCAAGCAAATAGCAATAGTAAAAGCTTGGAGAGGAAGGAGTGTTCCCTGCTCTCCTCAGAGATAGCAGGGTCCGTGGAGGAGTGAGTGGGTTGGGTCATAGCAGGCAACACCAAAGAGGTGGGTAATGGGGACCTTTTACTTTGAGTGAGAAGGAAGAAACTGAGGCTTCTGGGTAGAGAAAGGGCATGACCTAACATAAGTTTTAAAAGGATCTTTCCTGCAGCTATTTGAGAATTTGATTGTAGAAAGCCCAAGGTGTAAGCAGAAATACCAGTGAGGAGATGATTGCGAGATCCAGGTGAGAGATGATCAAACTCGGCTAGGGTGGAAGTGATGAGAAGTAATCAGAATGTGGATGCATCCTTAGGGGAAAGACAATTGAATGTCTTGAAGATGGGGTGTGACATGTAAGAGGAAAAATGGTGAGAAGGATGGAGATGCCACTCATGAAAATGGAGTCATAAGCAGTTGCAGGAGGCTTGTGGAGCAGGTCAGGAGCTTGAGACATGTTAGGTTTGAGCTGTTTATTCAATATGTACGTGGAGATGTCAAGAGGCAGTTGGATGTATGACTCTGGTGTTCAGGGGAGAAGTTTGAGCTCGAAACATAAATTTGGGAGTTGTTGACAGTGAGATGGTAGTTGAAGCAGTGAAACTGGATGAGCTCACCAGGGAGTGATTATAAATAGCAAAAATATGTAGTTAATAAAATCATATATAAGCAAGTGAATTCATATCACTCATAGCTGAATATCCATGTTCAAAAAGTAGCAGAATGCCTGTATATTTTTTCTCTATATTTGAATTTCTGAGATGCAAATTCTAAACCCATTCACTCTACATCTCTGCCTAAGAACCAGTGGAATAATTTTTTACCTCCAACTTTCCTTCTCGATTGACGAATTAAAAACCCAATATGTTGCTGAGTAAAAAAGATTTTTTTACATAGTAATTCTACCTGCAGAATTGAAACCTAATATTAAGGCTGGGGGCCAATTTACTTATGAAGTTCATTTCTCTATATTTTACACCTGAATTACACTTATCATTATTTTCAATTTTCTTTGATCTCTGCTGCATTCAGACTAAAATAAAATCTATTTTCTTTATTTTATATATTTAAAAATCATGTTAACGACTTTGAGTCAAATAGTTTTCACTGGAATTCTTTGAAGGGCAATCTCACACATATACTTCACATATACTTCACATATATATTTCGCAGAACAATCAAAGGAAATGTTCTTATTTCCATTCCTGGAGAAAAGATGTACTGATTAGATATAATCAGCTTGTACTGCAGGGAAGCCTTGATGTAGCATGGCCCAAGCTAAGAAGCACATCAGAGTTCCATCTCACTCATCTTCCCTTAGTTCCTCAAAAATACATTAGGTAATTATTTAGCACAAAACCTTTGTAGACTCATGAATGTTTTGGGCTGGAAGGAATAATTATGATCACTTACTACTGCCTCATTTTATAAATTATGTAAGAGTTTTGGACATTTTCAAGTACTTGCAATTCTTGCTTATTTATCTTGTTTCCTCATACATTTAGGTTCATAGGGCTGTTGCAACAAATTGCCACAAACTCGGTAGCTTAAGATAACATAAATGTATCCTTTCATAGTTCTGGATGTTGGAAGTCAGAAATTAAGATATTGGCAGGACCATGCTTCCTGTAAAGGCTCTAGGGAAGAACATTTCCTTGCCTCTCCCAGCTTCTGGGTCTGGGTGTTTCTTGGTTCATGGCAGCATAATTTCAATCTCTTCCTCTGTCTTCCCATGGCCTCCTTGGTGCCTATGTATCTCAAATATCCTGCTTTCTTCTCTTATAAAGACACCAGGCATTGGATTTGGGCCCACTCTAAATCCAGAATAATTCCATCCTAAAATCCTTATCTAATTACATCTTTCAAGATCCTATTTCCAATTAAGGCCACATTCACGGTACTGGAAGTTAAGACTTGGACATATATTTTTGCGGGACACAACTTAACTCCCTCCCTTCTTTTCTTCCTCCCTTCCTTCCTTCCTTCCTTCC
>NW_012117822.1:723355-744413 GCF_000951035.1 Colobus angolensis palliatus | reverse complement strand
ACATTGATTCCAATCTGTCACTGACTCTTCAAGGTGGTTACAATTTCTCTTAAAAAAAAAAACAAAAAGACCTAGGTCAGAAGAGTTAGTGGAAAAAACAATAGTACATACTTCTGTGGTTTGTTCGGTTAGGCCATAGGTGTTATTCCATTATCTTCCTTTTCCACTATTTATTCTACTGTGTAATTTCTTCGCCTCTGACCATTCAGGTCATTCTAGTCTGGTTTGCTTGTCCGGAAGAACACAGGCTTTTATCCCTAAGGTCTCTAAGCCTTTGGTAATCTTGCCTTTATCAGGCTACAATTGTGGCAATTGCCTGTTTGTTGTTATAATGAATATGGAAGCAACAACAGATGTTTCGGTGAATCTACTATGTTTCGTACTTCTCCCTGGTCCCATTATATAGCAACAGTCTTAGGTCATCATGATTAGTAGGGCTGATTGCTCTTCCAGCTTAAATGCTTTCTGCTCTGCCAGCAAGAGGATCTCAAAGTGAATGGCAGTAATCACAGCTTTAGGTTCAGTGGAACTGTTGCTGTGTTTCCTGATGGAAGTGTCTCCCACCTCCGTTGGAACTACGGCCTCTGTGTTACTCATTTACTGTATAATAAGCCATCTCAAATCTCAGTAACCTCCAACAGTAAACATTTATTATAGTGCTCACAGATCTATTGGGAAACCTGTGTTTTAAATTGTGGGCCTTGGGTTGGCTGGGATGATTCTGCTCCATGTTTCCCTTACTCTTCTTGGAAGGGCAGGTTACCTTTGCATGTTCTCCTCCTGGCGATGGCAGAAACATAGGAGAGCAAGGCCAGCTGTACTAGCACATATCAAGCCTTTGCTTGCATCATCTCTACTACACCATATCACTGACTAAAGCAAGGCACTTTTCTGAACCCAAAGTCAAAGTATGGAAATTGATGCTCCAAGAGGCACAAGAATACCACATTGTCAAATTCAACATCAGTAGAGCAGAGAAGTATACTCTTCCTGTGGACTTTGTGCGTGTATGTTGGGGGAAGTTAATATTTACTGAGGAATATTCTAATTTATACAACCTCCAGAAGGAATGAGATACACATCTTTTCAAGTGGAGCACTAGGATGACGGCAAGAGGAGCCAATCCTACTTCCACACAATCATTCTTTGCTTCACGTATATGTTGCATCCTGGGAAACTTTACTCGAACCCTTCAAGGTGTGATACCTAAGTTGTGCATTAGCTGAGCCTTTCATCAGCTATTCCAGTGCCTGTCAGGCTGAGTGTATTTCCGGGGTATGCGAGAAATAATAGATAGTAGGGTCATGTGCCATTCAGGGCACTGCTTTTCTCATAAAATGGGTTCCTTGGTCTTAACGTATGAAGCTATGTTGTAAGAGATCCCACATCAGTAAACTAGGTCTCACAGAGCCTTCATTGTAGTGCAGATAGAGGCACCATGGACAGAAAGCGCATGCCCCTCTCTGGTCTAAGTGTCATTTCCATTCAGGACCAACTGCTGACCTCTCCAGAATAATAGAGATCCATTGAATTAACATATCATCAAGTGGCAGCCTGGTTCCTTGAGGTATCGTACCATACCAAGGGCTAAGATTTGTTTTCTGCCATTGATAAGTCAAGTTTCAGCAGTAGCATTGGTAAGAGGGAACTCCTATCCATAAATAGGTTTTAGTTCTACCACCATTGCTTCTCTGTTCACGGTCCTCTTGTATGCTGTCATGGCTAAAGATAGAGCCTAGCGGACATCTGCTGAGAGAATCATCAACTCCACTGGAGTCATAAGTGCATTCTCTATGAAGTATAATCTCTGGTGGGCAATGACATGTGTACGGATATCTTCCCAATTCGTTTCATTTCACAGGTCCATCCGTATGTTGCTAACCTCAAACCCTTGCCTCCATTTTTCTAATATTCTAAACCTATCTTAGTTTATTTAGGCTGCTATGATAAAATACCATGAACTAGGTGGCTCATAAGCAACATAAATGTATTTCTCAGTTCTGAAGGCTGGGAATTCCAAGATCAAGGCACCAGCAGATTCAGGGGCTGGTGAGGTTGTTTTCTGCTACATAGTTTGCACCTTCCTACTCTGTGCTCACATGAGAGAAGGGGCCTCTTTTATAAAGGCACTAATCCCATTCCCAAGACCTCTATTTTCACAATTTAATCATCCCAGCCAAAGACCCCATTTCCAAATGCCATGACATTGGGGATTGGGTTTGAACATATGGAATTTATGAGGACACAGACATTCAGATCATAGCAAGGCCCTTGACCAACCAGCCAAGCCATAGTTTATATTTTTATATCAGGCTATTTATTCCTTCACATAAGTTGAGAATCTGGAATACTCACAGCTCTATCAACAGAGAATTTCCCCAACCATAACTTTTAGGAACATCTCTATGTAGGATTGTAATTTAGGAGTGGCTCATTTTTGGCTTGCACCAACATATGGATCCAATCCATCCCTAAGTCAGGCATAAGCATTTTCCTGCCTCATTAGGGAAATTCTCACAAGGCCATAGGTAGGAAATGTCAGTACAATAGTGATGGATAAAATGAGGATCCTAGACACATTTTAGTGTATTTCACTAATGCCTGCTGTAGCAGGCTGGGCTTGTTCCCCTGTGTATCATTTCCATTGTGTAAGAGATTACTCTAGAACCCACAAACTGTAAGACTTTGAGGATCTGACAATCACAGTTCATGACTCTTTGCATAGTTACTGATATTTTGTAGTCAAGCACTTAGTTCCTAGTAGGACCTGGGAGCATGCCAGGACTTAATTTATTTTTTAAATTAATACATTTTTTTTCAGAGTAGTTTTAGGTTCAAAGTCAAATTGAGTGGAAAATACAGAGCATTTGCATATATTCCCTGCCCCAACATATGCACAACATCTCCTACTATCAGTATCCCACACCGGAGTGGTACATTTATTACAATTGATGAAACTCATCACCCGAAGTCTGTAGTTTATATTTAGGTTTTACTGTTGGTGCTGAACAGTCTATGGTTTTTTTTTTTTTTTTGAGACGGAGTCTTGCTCTGTCGCCCGAGCTGGAGTGCAGTGGCCGGATCTCAGCTCACTGCAAGCTCCGCCTCCCGGGTTTACGCCATTCTCCTGCCTCAGCCTCCCGAGTAGCTGGGACTACAGACGCCCGCCACCTCGCCCGGCTAGTTTTTTGTATTTTTAGTAGAGACGGGGTTTCACCGTGTTAGCCAGGATGGTCTCGATCTCCTGACCTTGTGATCCGCCTGTCTCAGCCTCCCAAAGTGCTGGGATTACAGGCTTGAGCCACCGCGCCCGGCTAGTCTATGGGTTTTTTAAAGTATAGAGATATGTATCCACCGTTTTAGTATCATACAGAGCAATTTCACAGCCCTAAAAATCCTCTGCGCTCTGCCTGTTCATTCCTTCCTCCACAGTAACCTCTGGCAACCACTGATCTTTTTACTGTCTCTGTCATTTTGTCTTTTCCAGAATGTCATACAGTAAGAATCATACAGTATATTGTTTTTTTCTATTGATTTATTTCACTCAGTTATATTCATTTAAGTTTCTTCCATATCTCTTCATGACTGATAGCTCATTTCTTGTAAGCACTGAATAATGTTCCATTATCTACATGTACCACAGTTTATTGATGCATTCACCTACTGAAGGATATCTTGTTCACCTCCAAGTTTTGGCAATTATGAGTAAAGTTGTTGTAAACATTCATGTGTAAGTTTCTGTGTGGATATGTTTTCGATTTATTTGAGTAAATACAAAGGATCATGATTGCTGGAATGTATGTAAGAGTATATTTAATTTTGTAAGAAACTGTCAAATTGTTTTCCAAAGTGGTTGTATCATTTTGTAATCCCACCAGCAATGAATGATAGTTCTTGTTGTTCACATCCTCACCAGCATTTGATGTTGGCAGTGTTTTGAATTTTGGCCATTTTGATAGGTGTGTATTGGTATGTCATTTTAGTTTTAATTTGCAAGTGCCTAATAGCACACTATGTTGAACATACTTTCATATGGTTAGTTGTCTTCTATATATCTACTTTAATGAGGTGTATTTATGGTTTAAAAATAAACAAAATAACAGATGTTGGTGAAGTTGTGGTAAAAAAGGAATGTTCATATACTGCTGGTGGGATTGTAAAGTACTTCAGTCCTTTAAGTATTTTGTTCATTCTTAACCAGGTTGTTCATTTAAAAAATTCTTTTATTTTTTAATTTTTATTTTATATTTGAGGGAATATGTGCATGTTTGTTACGAGGGTATGTTGCATGATGCTGAGGTTTAGGTGTCTGTTGATTCTGTCACCCACATAGTGAACATACTATCCAGTAGGAAGATTTTGAGTCTTTGTTACCTCCCTTAATCCCCTGTTTTGGAGTCCTCAGTGTCTGTTAGTCCCATTTTTAAGTCCATGTGTATCCAATGATTAGCTCCCATTTGTAAGTGAGAACATGTGGTATTTGGTTTCTGTTTCCGTGTTAATTCACTTGGGATGATAGCCTCTAGCTGCATCTACATTGCTGCAAAGGACATGATTTTAGTCTTTTTTATTGTTGCATAGTATTCCATGGTGTATATGTACCATATTGTCTTTATCCAATCCATTACTGATGGAAACCTAGACTGATTCCTTGACTTTGCTATTGTGAATAGGGCTGTGATGAACATACCAGTGCATGTGTATTTTTCATAGAACAATTTATATTCCTTTGAGTATATACCCAATAATTCGATTGCTGGGTCAAATGGCAGTTCTATTTTTAGTTCTTTGAGAAATCTCCAAACTGTTTTCCACAGAGGCTGAATTACTTTATAATCCCACCAAAAGTGTATGAGCATTCTCTTTTCTCCACAGCCTTGTTAACATCTGTGGTGGTTTTTTTTTTTTTTTTCCTTTTCAGTAATAGCCATTCTGACTGGTGTGAGATGGTGTCTTATTGTGGCTTTGATTTGCATTTCTCTAAACATTCATGATGTTGAACATTGTTTCCCTATGTTTGTTGGCTGCCTGTATGTCTTCTTTTGAGAAGTGTCTGTCCTTGTCCTTTGCCTACTTTATAACGGGGTTATTTGGTTTTTGGCTTGTTGATTTGTTTGTTTCTTATAGATTCTGAATATTAGTCCTTTGTCAGATGCAGTTTGTGAAAATTTTCTCCTATTTTGTAGTCTGTCTTTTCACTCTGTTAAGTTTCTTTTGCTGTGCAGAAGCTCTTCAGTCTAATTAGGTCCCAATTGCCAATATTTGTTTTTGTTGCATTTGTTTTTGAGGACTTAATCATAAATTCTCTGCATAGGCCGATCGATGTTAAGAAGACTATTTCCAAGGTCTTCTCCTAGGATTTTTATAGTTTGAAGTCATATTTAAATCTTCAATCCATATTGAGTTAACTTTTGTATATGGTAAGTGGTAGAGGTCAAATTTCATTCTTTTGCATATGGTTAACCAGGTATCCTAGCACTGTTATTGAATAGGGAGTCCTTTCCCCATCGCTTGTTTTTGTCAACTTTGCAGATGAATTGGTTGTAGGTATACAGTTGTATTTCTAGGTTCTTTATTCTGTTCCATTGGTCTATGTGTCTATTTTTATACCATTACAATGCTGTTTTGTTGCTGTAGCCTTATACTATAATTTCAAGTTGGAATTCATATTCTTCTAAAATATGAATTTTAGAATAGTCTTTTCTAGGTCTGTGAAAAATGATGTTGGTAGTTTGATAGGAATAGCATTGAATCTGTAGATTGCTTTGGTAAATATGAACATTTTATTGATATTGATTCATCCAATCCATGAGCTTGGAATGTTCTTTCATTTTTTCTGTGTTGTCTATGATTTTTCTTCAGTAGTGTTTATAGTTCTCCTTGTAGAGATCTTTCACCTGCTTGCTTTTTGTATTCTTACGTATTTTCTTCTTTTGGTGGCTATTGTAAGTGAGACTGCATTATTGATTTGGCTCTCAGTTTCAATGTTAGGGGTATATAGAAATGCTACTGGTTTTTGTACACTGATTTTGTAACTTTCCTGAAACTTTACTGAAATCATTCTTGCAGAGTCATTATGGTTTTCTATGTCTAGAATTATAGCATCAGCAAAGAGAGATAATGTAACTTCCTCTTTTCCAGTATAGATGTCTCTTATTTCTTTATCTTCCTTAATTTATTCGGCTAGGGCTTCCAGTACTATGTTGAATAGGAGTGGTGAGAGTGGACATCCTTGTCTTGCTTCAGTTCTAAGGGGAATGCTTCCAGTTTTTGCCTGTTCCATGTGAGGTTGACTGTGGGTTTCTCATATATAACTCACTATTTTGAAATATGTTTCTTTAATGCTTGGTTTGTTGAGGGCTTTTTATCATTAAGGGATATTGGAATTTATTAAAGGCCTTTTCTGCATCTGTTGAGATGCTTATATGGTATTTGTTTTATAATTCTATTTAGGTGGTGAATCACATTTATTGATTTGTGTATGTTGAACCACCTTGCATCCCAGAAATAAACCCTCCTTGATTGTGATGAATTAATTTGTTGATAGCTACTACATTTGTTTTGGTAATACTGTGTTGAAGATTTTTGCATCTATGTTCGTCAGGAATATTGGCCTGAAGTTTCTGTATTTGTTGTGTCTTTGCCAGGTTTTGAAATGAGAATGATGCTGGTCTCAGAATGAGTTAGGGAATAATCCTTCCTCCTCGATGTTTTGGAATGGTTTCAGTCAGATTGATGCCAGCTCTTCTTCATATGGCTGGTAGGATTTGGTTATGAATCCATATTGTCCAGGGCATTTTTGTTGCTAGTTTATTATTATTATTATTATTATTATTACTGACTCAATTTAGTAACTTATTGGTCCGTTCAGCATTTCAACTTCTTCCTTATTCAATTTTGGGAGGTTATATTTTTCCAGGAATTTATCCATTTCCTCTAAATTTCCTAGTTTGTAAGTATAAAAACATTCATGGTGATCTCTGAGGATTTTTTGTATTTCTATGGGATCGGTTATAATATCACCTTTGTCATTTCTGATTGAGCTAATTTGTACCTTCTCCCTTCTATTTGTTACTCTTTCTAGCAGTCTATCAATCTTGTTTATCCTTTCAAAGAAAAAATATTTTATTTCATTGAATCTTTGTATGGTTGTGTGGGTATGAATTTAATTTAGTTGTGCTCTGATTTTAACGATTTCCTTTCTTCTGCTAGCTTTGGAATTAATTTGATCTTGTTGTTCTAGTTTCTTTAGGTGGGATATTATTTTGATATTTTCTTTCTTTTTGATGTAGCCATTTAGTCCTATAAACTTTTGTCTTAACACTGTTTCACAGAGGTTTTAGTATTTGTATCTCTATTTTCATTTGTTTCAAAGAATGTTTTGATTTCTTCCTTAATTTTATTGTTTACACAACAGTCATTCAGGATCAAATTGTTTAGTTTTCATGTAATTGTGTGGTTTTGAGGGTTATTTTAGGTATTCATTTCTATTTTTATTCCACTGTGATTGGAGCAGATGCTTGGCTTGATTTTTTTTTTTTAATTTATTGAAACTTGCTTTATAACCGAACATGTGGTCAATCTTAGGGCATATTTCATATGCATATAGGAAGAATATATATTCTGTGGTTGTTGGGTGGAGTATTCTGTAGATGTGCATTAGGTTCAATTTGTCAAGTGTTGAAGTCCAGAATTTCTTTGTTAGTTTTTTGCCTTGATGATCTGTCTAGTGTTGTTAATGGAATGTTGAAATCCTCCACTGTTATTTTGTGGTTGTCTAAATCTTTTCCTAGTCCCAGAAGTAATTGTGTTATAAATCTGGGCTCTCCAATGTTGGGTGCATATATATTTAGGATAGTGAAGTCTTCTTGTTGAATTGAACTCTTAGCCATTATGTAATGTCCTTCTTTTTACTTTTTCACTGTTGTTGGTTTAAAGTCTGTTTTATTTGATACAAGAATAGTGACCTTCACACTTTTTTGGTTTTTTGCAGGATAGGTTTTTCTCTATCCCTTTACTTTGAGCCTATGGATGTCATCACATGTGAGATGGGTCTCTTGAAGGCAGAAGAGGATAAGTCTTATTTATTTATTTTTATTTATTTATTTATTTGATCCACCTTGCTACTGTGTCTTTTAAATGGAGCATTTAGGCTGCTTATGACCAAGGTTAATGCTGACATGTGAGGCTTTGTTTCTGTCATAGCATTGTTAAGTAGTTGCGTTTTAGTCTCAATTGTGTAGTTACTTTAAAGGGTCCATGAGCTATGTGCTGATGTGTGCTTTTGTGGTAGAGAGTATTGTTCTTTCATTTGCATATTTAGAACTCCCTTAAGTGTCTCATGTAGGAACTATCTGATGGTGACAAATTTTCTCAGTGATTGCTTCTCTGTAAAAGATTTCGTTTCTCCTTCATTTATGAAACTTAGTTTGGTGGAATATAAAATTCTCAGGTCGCATTTCTTCTCTTTAAGAATACTAAAAATGTTTCTCCAGTTCTGGCTGGTATGGTTTCTGCTGAGAAACCCAGGCTTTCCTTTATAGGGAATATGGCCCTTTACTCTAGGCTTTCCTTTACAGGGATTATGGCCCTTTTCTGTAGTTATCTTTAAGATTTTTTCCTTTGCATTGACCTTGGATAGTTTGATGAATATGTGCGTTGTGGATAGTATCTTGCATCTTGTATAGTATCTTGCAGGAGTTCTCTGGATTTCTTGTATCTGCATGTCAAGCTCTCTAGCAAAATTGGGGAAATTTCAATGAATTATATCCCAAATATGTTTTCCACATTGCTTACTTTCTCTTCTTCTCTTTTAGGAATGCCAATAAGTTGTACATTTGTTAGCTTTATATAATCCCATATTTCTCAAAGGCTTTGTTCATTTTAAAAAATTCTTAAAAAAATTTTGACTGGGTTGATTTGAAGGACCAGTCTTCCAGTTCTGTAATTCTTACTTCTTCATTTAATGTGTTGTGAAGCCTTCTGATTTGTATTTTGAAATTTTAGTAGTAACATTTTTAATTCCAGAAGTTCTGTTCGGGTCTTTCTTAATATAGTTACATTGTCTTTCAAATCGTAGATTGTTTTTCTGTGTTCTTTGTGTTGGATTTCAACTTTCTCTTGGATTTCATTGAGTTTTCTTGCCATCTGTATCTGAATTCTATATCTGTCATTTCAGTCATTTCATTCTGGTTAGGATCATTGCTAGGGAGCTGGTGCCATACTTTAGAAGTGATTAAACATTCTGGCTTTGGTATTGCCTGAGTTCTTGTGCTGGTTCCTTCTCATCTGAGGGAGCTGATGCTTCTTTTTATGAATATACTATTGTTTGGATATGACTTTTTAAATCTTTTTTCTCTTTAGGATATGGCTGTGATGTATGTTGTGTATGATTAATTGGTTTCAATTCTGAGTGCCTTCAGAGGGCCAGGGCTCTGCACAGTTTCCTTCAATGCAGATAGATTCATACAATGACTTACTCAGACATTGCTTGGTGAGCTGTGTTTTCTTGTTTGGTGGTATAATCCAGGCTGCAGTGCAGTATATGGTGCTTAAGAGTAAAAGCCAGCAGGAAGCTCTTACTCTGTGTGTACTCATCTGGGGTGGAGAAAATGGAGAAGCCAATGAAGTACCCTCCCCCAGTACTGCTGGGCTTCAGCTGTGGATGGAGCTGCTGGAGAAGACTTAGAAGTGTGGCTTTCATCCTGCGTTCCCTAAGGCTCACTGGAATGAGCCACTGCTATGTCTGCAGCAGGGCACTGGAGAGGGAGCAGGAGGTGGGGAGAGATGATTCCTTCTCCAAGTCTGTTTCCAGGCTTTGATATTGCCCCATTCAATGGCTGGCACTACGTTTGCATTTCCTTTGACCCAAGGCAGGCTTTGGCAGGCTGTACTACCCTTCCTTTAGGGGCAGTCCACAACAAGGGTTAGATCTCCAAGGGACTGAAGTCTACCTTCCTCTGTGTCCTCGAGCTGGTCAGTCACTCTCCCCCAGTGTACCAGGGGAGCAGATGGGGGTAAAACTGTGCCTGGCTGCAAGTCATGCATCCAGAATAAACGTCGGCTTCAGCAACTTTCCTTCTGCTCCAGTTCTGCTAAAGGAGAGAGCCTAAGTCCAGAGGCTACTGCTGGGGCATTCTCCACACTTTTCGCTGAATTCTGGCTATGGGGGCCTTTACCCTACTCCAGTGCAAGCACTTTGATCTATCTGGCCAGAGACTGAAATGTCTGCAGTGGCTGCCATGGCCAGGTTGCCAAACAACGACTGATTTTGTCTGAGCCTGGATTAAAAATAGCATCCATCTTTCAGTCCCAGGTCTGGGAAAGTATCTGCAACTTTCCCCAGTGTCTTTCTTTGTCTCTCAGCCTCTACCTGAACTAGCTCCCAGGTTTGGGAGAAGCGGGATGCCCTCCCTTGGTGTGGGTTGCACAGATCACTAGTAGAAAGGTTAGACACAGAGGGAGACTGGCTGCCTCACTCAGGGACTGTGGCTTCACTCACTTTATTAGCCAAATGCTAACAGGGGGCTGCTCATCTTCTCCTCCCCAGGGTCTCGGGTGTCCTTCAGTGTTCCAGTGAATTACCACGTTTTTTTGTTGAATTAGAGCTCACAGAGTTGATTTTTAAGTACTATTTTGCTATTCCCAAATGGCTGAGGTATGCTAAAAGTCTCTAATCTACCATCCTGGAAAAGCAAACAACACCACAACCTCATTTTTAAAAATTTTTGAGGTTTAAGAGTTTTTGTTGTTGTTGTTGCATATTTTGGATGTCAGATATGTCTTTTGCAAATATTTTCTACCTTTCTGTGGCTTGTCCTCTCAATCTCTGACATTGTCTTTCAGAGTAGATGTCTAACTTTAACGAAGTCCAATTATTTCGCTCATGAATCACACATTTGATGAATCAAAATGTCATGGTCATAGCCAATTTTATCTAGGTTTTCTCCTGTGTTACTTTCTTTCTTTTTTTTTTTTTTTTGAGACAGAGTCTCACTCTGTCGCCCAGGCTGGAGTGCAGTGGCCGGATCTCAGCTCACTGCAAGCTCCGCCCCCCGGGTTTACGCCATTCTCCTGCCTCAGCCTCCCAAGTAGCTGGGACTACAGGCGCCCGCCACCTCGCCCGGCTAGTTTTTTGTATTTTTCAGTAGAGACGGGGTTTCACCGTATTAGCCAGGATGGTCTCGATCTCCTGACCTCATGATCCGCCCATCTCGGCCTCCCAAAGTGCTGGGATTACAGGCTTGAGCCACCGCGCCCGGCCTCCTGTGTTACTTTCTAGGAGTTTTATAGTTTTTTTATTTTACATGTAGATCTATGATCTGTTTTGAGTTTTTTTTTTCTTCTTTGTAAAGGGCATAAGATCTGTTTCTAGATCCATTTTTTTGTTTTTTTGGCATATGTATGTCTTGTTGTTCTGCCATCATTTGTAGAAAAGACTGTCTTTGTTCTTTTGTCAAAGATCAGTTGAAATATTTAAGTATGTTTATTTCTGGGCTCTCTATTCTGTTTCATTGATGTATTTGTTTGTTTTCAGACTTATCCCACACTGTCTTGATTACTGTAGCTCTATAGTAAATCTTAAAGTTTGGTAATGTCAGTCTTCTGATTGTGATCTTTTACATTAGTATTGAATTGTCTGTATCTTTTGCCTCACGATATAAACCTTAAAATCATTTTTGGTCAGCCGTGGTGGCTCATGACTGTAATCCCAGCACTTTGGGAGGCCTAGGTGGGTGGATCACCTGAGGTCAGGATTTCAAGACCAGCTTGGCCAACATGGTGAAACCCCGTCTCTACCAAAAATACAAAAGTTAGCTGGGTGTGGTGACAGGCACCTGTAATCCCAGCTACTTGGGAAGCTGAGGCATGAGAATCGCTTGAACCTGGGATGCAGAGGTTGCAGTGAGCTGAGACTGCACCACTGCACTCTAGCCTGGGCAATAGAGCGAGACTCTGACGCAATGAATAAATACATTTTAAAAAATTAAAAATAAATAAATAAAAATAAAATCATTTTTTCAATACCTACAAACAAAACTTGTAGAGATTTATTGGGATTGCATTGAATCTATAGATTAAATTGGGTAGAACTGACATTTTGACAATATTATTATTGAGTTTTCCTACCATGGACACGGAATATCTCTTCACTTATTTAGTTCTTTTACAATTTCTTTCATCAAAGTGTTGTGGTTTTTCTCATATAGATCTCATATGTATTTTGTCACATTCATACCTGAATATATCAATTTTAGGAGAGTGCTAATGGCAATGTGTTTTAATATCAAATTCCTCATATTCATTGCTTATATATAGCAATGTGATTGACTTTGTATATTAAGCTTGCATCCTGTCCCCTTAATATAATAGCTTATTTGTTTCAGAAGTTTTTTCATCAATTCTTTTGGGTTTTCTATATAGATTATCACATCATCTCTAAACACAAATGGTTTTATTTCTTTCTTCCCAATTCTATACCTTTTATTTCATTTTCTTGTTTTTTTCTTTCGCATTTGCTAGGACTTCTAGCGTGATATTGAAAAGAAGTAGTGAGAGGAATATCCTTGTCATGTTTTTATCTTATCAGGAAAAGCCCCTAGTTTATTGCCTACTGTATGATGTTAGATTTAGGTTTTGTGTAGATATTCTCTATAAAATTGAGGAAGGTATCTTCTATTTCTAGTTTGCTGAGAGTTTTACCCTGAATGATTGTTGGATCTTGTCAAGTGCTTTTGTTCTGCAGCTATTGATATGATCGTGTAATTTTTCTCTTTAGCCAGTTGATGTGACAGATTACATTAATTGATTTTGTTAGACCAGCCTTGTTTACCTGAGGCAAATTCCACTTTGTGGTACTATATAATTCTTTTTTTATATTGTTGGATTTGATTTGCTCATGTATTTTGAGGATATTTGCACTTATATTCCTGAGAGATAATGGTCAATAACTTTACCTTCTTGTGATGCCTTTGTTTGGTTCTGGTATTAGGATAATGCCAGACTTACAGATGAATTAGGAAGTACTTCTTCTGCTTTTATTTTCTGGAAGAAACTGTGGAGAATTGATATAGTTTCTTCCTTAAATGTTTGACAGAATTTACCAGTGAACTCATCTGGGCCTGCCTGATGTTTTCTGTTTGGGAAGTTTATTATTAATTTAATTTCTTTAATGAATATGGGCATATTCAGATACGAGTATAATGTTTTTTCTGGTGTAAGATTTGCAGATTGTGTCTTTCAAGGAATTGGCTCATTTCCTCTAGGTTGTCAAGTTTGTAGATATAGAGTTTTTCCATAGTATTGTTTCATTATTCTTTTTTTTTAAATTATATTTTATGGTCTAGGGTACATGTGCGCAACGTGCAGGTTTGTTACATATGTATACATGTGCCATGTTGGTGTGCTGCACCCATTAACTTGTCATTTACATTAGGTATATCTCCTAATGCTATCCCTTCCCCCTCCCCTCACCCCACAACAGGCCCCGGTGTGTGATGTTCCCCTTCCTGTGTCCAAGTGATCTCATTGTTCAATTCCCACCTATGAGTGAGAACAGACTTAATTAAGAAAATGTGGCACATATACACCATGGAATACTATGCAGCCATAAAAAAGGAGAGTTCGTGTCCTTTGTAGGGACACGGATGCAGCTGGAAGCCATCATTCTCAGCAAACTATCACAACAACAGAAAACCAAACACCGCATGTTTCATTATTCTTTTAATGTCCACAGGATTTATATGATGCCCCTCCTCTTTCATTTATGATATTACAAATTTGGATTCTCTGTATTTTCTTGGTTAACTTGGCTAAAGGCTTATTAATTTTATTGATCTTTTCAAAGAATCAGTTTTTGGTTTTGTTGATTTTCTCTTATTGATTGCCTATTTTTAATTTTGTCTCTTCTCTAATTTTTATTATTTTTGTTATGCTTACTTTAATTAATTTACTCTTCTATTTCTGGTTTTCTATGGTGGAAGTTTAGATCATTTATGTTACATCTTTCTTCTTTGCTAATATATGTTTTCAACGTTATGAATGTTTTTCTAAGCACTGGTTTTGTTGTATCCCAGAAACTTTGATAAATTGTACTTTTAGTCTGCATTTAGTTCAACATATTTTCAAATTTCTCTTAAGATATTTTCTCTGACCCATGTGTTATTTAATCTTCAATTATTTGGAAACTTTCCAGCTGGGTTGTGATTCTTTGTATTCACCTATCTGTTCCTTTAGTTTTGAGGGCAGTGTTTTCCTGTGACCTCACTTCTTTGATGGATGTAAGAAGACTTGTTGATTTCTCAGTTTGTTCAGCTTTTTATTGTCATTCAGATGGAGTGAAGACTTCTAAGCTCCTTACATGCTGCACTGGAAACCAGAAGTGGGACCTATTTTTCAAGTGATGAGTAGTTACTTGCTGAAGAGGGTGTGGCCTTGCTCTAGAACCCGACGACTTTTTCTGGAATGTGCCAGAGACTCCAAAGAGTGTCCTCTCCCCCACTCATGGATCTGCAGGCTCGTATGACCCAAGTAGCAGGAAAGGTTGAACCACAACTTGGACCTGCTGCAAAACGTTTTCTTGACTTGGGCCCTATTTAACACTACTCTCCTAAGTCACCTAATGGAAAATGAATTAGGGCAATATTCTCAAGTGTGACTTATGCTGACTTAAAATACAAATATCCCCAACAAATATTCTATCTCTTAATGGCAGGGGGTGAATGGAACAATAACTCATCCTTTACTTCCAAGAAGTTTTCTTGTAATGTCTCTGACTAGTGTACTTATCCAAAATTTACCAACATGGTAAAATGGTAAATTATCTATTTATTATTATTACACACAAGTGTATTAGCAGAGAATCCAGTGTACTTGACACTTTCTCCTTCACATGAAGCTATCAGTATATTGGACCAATGTATCATTTTTTTTTTCAGAAATTCAAGGCAATGAATATTCTTGTTGACTATATTGTGGAAAAGAGTATTAGAATTAACTTAGACCTGGGGAAAGACAATGAATGTAAACTATTATTTTCTCCATATAAAGTGAAATACCTCTAGTTTTCTTTACGAAAAGAAATGGAAGAGATTGTATAGTTAGAGCAATATCAGACACTAGGGTGGCACCATTTTTGTTGATCTCTTCCAATAAATACAACAAATCCAGTATAGGTTTGGGCCACAGAGCCATTGGAGTCACTCAGGTGTCCATTTATAACCTGGCAACCATAAACCTTAATTCTAGCCACTATGATGGAATTTGTGAACACCTAACATCATTGCCATCTCAAAGCTTGTCCAATAGCCCTCACACGAAGTCTTATCATTGTTTTAAAAAAAAATTGAATCTAGACCAATTGAAGACAATAAGAGGGGGAAATTACTATCCATTGAGTACTTAATTTGATCAGGTATTATACATGTCTTATTTTATCTAACTCATAAAACTTTGAAAAGATAAGCATTATTGTCACTATTTTTTTTTACAGATGTGAAATTAAGAAACAGATAAGTTAAATAATGTTTTCCAGAAGGCTTTGTAGAGAAAAATACAAGATCCATCAGATCCCCAAAGCCAAGTTTATTCATCATTCCATATGATATAAATGAATCTTATATCTCTAAGGAAAGTGTTGAAACAAAGTTCTTAGGCCTAAATATTTGTTCGAGAACATACAGAACACGTGGTCCAATAGTCTTATTCTGTGGACTTCAGTAGAGATATCTGGTGGTGCTCGGGAGGCTACAAAGTCTATGTCTTGAGAGTGAAGCTGCATCTCCTCTGGGAGCCAAGGGTTCTGCCTGAGTAACAACCTAAACAAAATAAACAAAAACACACACATGAACAACGAAAAGAATCAGTCAACACAGGGAGGAAAAAATTAAAATTAGAAACAGATTTGTTTAAAATTTTCCATCTTAATGTTTCTTGGTAAACAGAGCATAAAATTGTTGTAAAATATAAGGCACAAAAATAAAAATAAAAAAATTTCCATTTATGTCTAGGCTCATCTAATGGTCTTCTCAACAAGTTCAGAGGTTGTCCTCCAGGAATGGTTTAGCAAGCCAGAATATAGAGTGACTGTATTTCGATGCAGACTAGGGCAAACACCTTAATAAAATATGCATTCATTTATTTGTGTTTCTAAAGTAACAGTAGATGATTAGCATTATGCCGAACACCTGCATCAAATGGAACTTATTTTGAAATCGTATTTTTAATTTTTTTTTTTTTAAGAAACAATAAAAACATCAAAGCTTTTGCACTAACTTAGTGACCCGGTATTTGGCAGTTATGGATGGGCTAAGATACCTATCAGCACATGGAGTATTTGGTCCATGATGAATGATTATGCTGTTTTCTGAAATCATCTTCCTCTCCCTGTCCATAGTGATGATGAGCTACCACATGGTCCTCACCATACTTCTACCCTGACCTTTGACCTCCATCCTTTACTCTCACTAAGACGTCTTAGTTACATCTTAGCCCCTGCCATCTTGAATCCATGTCTTATACACCAAATTCTGTAACACCTCTTTTAGTTGACCACATCTGCCACTTTTTTGTTCCTGTTAAGTCTACTCACCCTTTCCTAATGATTTCAGCCTGTCACCCATTCTGCCTTCACATGCCTCTCTCTTCAACCAGACTTTATAGTCAGATGGAGCTAAAGTGCCCTCATTACCACATTAGATTCTTAAATGTTAACTTGCCTTTCCTTTTCTTCCAACCTTCCCTTCTTTCCTCTCCCACCTTCTTGTTTCCTGCCAGCCCTGTGCAACTGCCACTGTCTGTTTCTCTCCTACTCTTTAGGCTTGTAGTCTCTAGAGATCAGAGACCATGAAACCGTGCTGATTGGGCATCCTGTTTGATGCTATCTGTGCAGCACTGGTTAATTTTATAGTTATGTAAACTTACTAATTAGTTAAATCTGTAGTCTCTTTTCCTGAGATATTTTCCTAGGGAACATTTAAACCAGTCTCCCTTTCATGTGTTAACTGCTATCTTGTGCTCTCAGACTGAGAAAACTAGCAGGGAGATTGAACTCTACACCTTTGGCCTCAGTTCCCCCTCTTATAAAATCTCTCAACCAATGTGTGCTATCTTCCCAGCTCCGTTTTTTTATGTAAAATGTACTATGCTGTCCACCTTGGCTTCCTTTGATGTTCTGTTGAGCCATTTCAACCCATAATGGCTGACAAAGGGTGTACCATTGATAGACAAACTCCTGGAAATAAGCAAAAAAGAAAGATGGCAGGGTGCGGTGGCTCATGCCTATAATCCCAGCACTTTGGGAGACTGAGGTCAGGAGTTTGAGACAAACCTGACAAGCATAGTGAAACCCCGTCTCTACTACAAATATAAAATTAGCCAGGCATGGTGGTGGGAGCCTGTAATCCCAGCTACACAGGAGGCTGAGGCAGGAGAATCACTTGAACCCAGGAGGCGGAAGTTGTAGTGAGCCGAGGTTGCACCATTGCACTCCAGCCTGGGGAATAAGAGTGAACTCGGTCTCAAAACAAACACACAAACAAACAAACAACAACAACAACAAAAAGAAGGCTCATGCTGGCTTTTAAAACGGTAATTTTCAGGTTTCTTGAGACATCCTCAAGAACGTTGTCTAATCAGAGTGCTTTGGCTTCAAACAACAGAAAAGCCGGACTTATAGTGGTTTAAATAATAAAGTAAAATATATTTCCTTATCTCCCTGAAGGGCTGGTTTCAGAATTGATATAGCAGTTTGACATCATGAAGAAGGTTAGTTTTTTCATCTTTTTTCTTTGCCTCTCCCCATTTTTAGCTTTGGTATCTTGCCTCATGACTGTAGGGTAGCTGTAGTAGTTACAGAGATGATCAAGAGATAGCAGCATTTGGGTACAAAAGGGGGCTTTCCCTTCCAGAGCCTCCATTTGGACAGTGAACAAAGCTTTCCCCAGAGCCCCCAGTAGACTCACCATCCCCTGGCATGGCCTCTATGACTGGCTAACAGTTAAAATTCAGCTTGTGACTTGGTGATGGGAGAAAAGGTTGAACACCTAAGCAACTCCAAGAGTAAATCCTATCAGACTTTATTTATAGGAGTCATGATGCATTATTCCTGGTTCCAATGTGGCACCACAGTTCTGGTGACTCTTTTGGGCACTTCTCTGCCCTGGATTTGTGCACAGGAATAACCTGCTGCCACAAGATCCACGGAGCCTGACAATACACTGTGCAACTCTTTAGGATCCTATCTGCCTGCATGTAGCTTTCAGGTCCATGATGGCATCTTCCCATTTCTGCTCCATCCTAATAGCTCCTGTCTGCTGAGACACACCATGTATTCATTTCTCTGCTATTATTCAACTGCCTCCTTGAAGGTCTACTCAGGAAGACAGGCTATGATCTTCTCCACTCTCAGACCCTTCAAATCTGTGGACATTGTGTTATTACTTTCCACCCTCCACCCTCCCTTCTCTTACAGAGCTCAGTCCAAATGGCACAGGGCTCAACCAGTATCTAAACTTTTTTCCTCTGAAGTTTCTTTCCCACTCCAAATCCTCCTACTTTGGAAATCTTTACATAATCTTATTGGTGTGAAGGTACACTTTGATTTATCAGGATTTTATTTGCACCAAATTCAGCACCTAGGCTTATGAAACTCAAAATGCAAACAGGTGTGTTTTTGCACTGAAGTGTTCCTTATGTATGCTTAAGGAGCACTAAGACTGATTGGAAAAGTGTCAGAAAGCTTTACAGAGAAGGTTTTTGAAAGGAGGGTTAAAAGATGCAAAGGAATTTTCAAAACTATTGAGGAAGCCAGGGTATGGAGGGAGTATCTCCAGGAAGAGGGTCGTTCGTGGGCAGGCACACAGCTGTATGAGGACATGAGTTGCTCTGAGACTAGCAGTGTCGGAGATGAGGCCTAAAAGAGGCTCTGGCAGCAAGAATTTGATAGAGCATTTTGATCTTATTCAAATGAGGCCCAACTGAAATACTAACAGAAATAGGTCAATGACATTGTCCAAACTATGAATTATGAAAGTTCTCTGGCAGCAAATTGAAAGGATGACTGAAGATGGGTAAAATTTGAAGCACAAAGATCATCAGAGGGTTCTGATAGTTCTTCTATAAGGGAAAACAGACAAAAGGCCATAATATGTCAGTAGTACGAAAATGGCAGCAGTAGCGGTGATATAAGAGGAATAGCTGATAAAAAACAATGATTGATTCAATATAGAGAATAAATGGAAAGAACAGAGTTAGGATGACTCCTCGTTCTGGCTTCAGTAAGTCGGTGATGGTGATGTAATTCTACAAGATAATGAATGTAAGCTGTAACATGCTTGTAGGGGAAGAGAAATCCCTCATTGAACATCTTGAATTTGACAGTGCTCTTTGTCAAGCTGAGTAGAAGGCATTGACATTGGACATATGGGTCTGGAACAGTCAAGATGCTAAAGCTAGCTGTAAACTTGGAAGTCATAAGCAGCAAGATCATAATAAAGTCATGAGCATGCATAAGATCATCCAGGGAGAATACGTAGACTGTGTAAGGAAGGGGAGGAGTGAAGAAATAGAAGAGAAGGAGCCTTGAGAACATCTTCACTGAGGATGAGAAGCCACAAAGTATACTAAGTGGCAACCAAGGAGAAGAGCCAGGTCTACTTCAATGGTGAGGGTAGAACTGGATTTGAGTAGGTTCAGAAGGGAATGGGAATTGTGAAGGCAGAGGCAGTAAGTGCAGATCACTCTTGTTCAGGAAAGAAAAGAATAAAAGTTAAAGGGAAATGTGTTGTCCAAAGGAGAGTTGTAGTTAGGAGAGGGATAAAGAAGAGCAAAAATGATGATCAGGGACGATACATAAACAAGGTAATTCCAAAGGGGCAAGAATCAAGATCTCACAGTTAGGTGGTTGGCCTCAGAAAAAATGCAAATCATAAAGTATGTGAATGTTTAATATAGGAAAATTTTAACGTAGGTAATTGGTTACATAGGTTAATGGAAGAGTTAAGAAGCCAAGCAGGAATAGTAATTTACCCCAGAGATTAGCATCAGTGGGAAACCACTACCACCTCTAGGAGAGAGGAACAGAGAGAGAAGGCAGTGCATCTGGAGCCCAGTGGCCTGTACTTCTGGGTAGAAGTGAGCATTGCTTGTTAATTACTCCCAATTCACAAGCAATGTTTCCCCAGGGAGTCGAAAACTCAGTCTGTAGACTCGAGGCTGCACAGGAGCTGCAGCTGCCTGAAGGACAAAGGAAGAGTGAAATATCTACAGGCTCTTCCTGTTCCACCTTCAACTACGCACCTGTGCTTTCCACTGGAGGAAACACCCAGAAGCCAGGCTGAAAAAGGCAGCCTGTAGAGATCAGACTGCTAAAATACGGAAAAGAGCAGGGAAAGGGAAGAAATGGATCTGAGAGCAAGTAGACCACAGACAGGAAGGACATAATAGCAACTTCAACAGAAGACTGAGGCTTTGGAGTAGTCATTGAGAAGAGAAGGAGCTGATAGTTCATTAAGAACATGGCATAGGTGAACGTGAGATTAGATACCATAAATCTGTACTGGCATCCATCTGTATGACCACATGGCATCTGCAGTGGTTCTGAGTAACCCAAATGCAGGAGGAGAGAAGAAGGATTTGTAGGCTTCTTTAATTTAATTTAATTTTATTTTATTATACTTTATGTTCTAGGGTACATGTGCACAACGTGCAGGTTTGTTACATATGTATACATGTGCCATGTTGGTGTGCTGCACCCATTAACTCATCATTTACATTAGGTGTATCTCCTAATGCTATCCCTCCCCCCTCCCCCTACCCCACGACAAGTCCCGGTGTGTGATGTTCCCCTTCCTGTGTCCAAGTGTTCTCATTGTTCAGTACCCATCTATGAGTGAGAACATGTGGTGTTTGGTTTTCTGTTCTTGTAATAGTTTGCTGAGATTGGTGGTCTCCAGCTGCATCCATTTCCCTACAAAGGACATGAACTCATCCCTTTTTATGGATGCATAGTATTCCATGGTGTATATGTGCACATTTTCTTAATCCAGTCTGTCACTGATGG
>NW_012117822.1:718913-722775 GCF_000951035.1 Colobus angolensis palliatus | reverse complement strand
AAAATTTTCTCCCATTCTGTAGGTTGCCTGTTCACTCTGATGGTAGTTTCTTTTGCTGTGCAGAAGCTCTTTAGTTTAATTAGATCCCATTTGTCAATTTTGGCTTTTGTTGCCATTGCTTTTGGTGTTTTAGACATGAAGTCCTTGCCCATGCCTATGTCCTGAATGGTATTGCCTAGGTTTTCTTCTAAGGTTTTTATGGTTTTATTTTGACAAACCTGATAGAAACAAGAAATGGGGAAAGGGTTCCCTATTTAATAAATGGTGCTGGGAAAACTGGCTAGCCATAAGTAGAAAGCTGAAACTGGATTCCTTCCTTATACCTTACACAAAAATCAATTCAAGATGGATTAGAGACTTAAATGTTAGGCTTCTTTAATTTTATTCTCCTCATCTCAAAGGCTCCTAAATCTTCGTTTTCCCTTTCGCCTGTGCCTGTCTTCTTTGGGCTGACTCCTCCACCTTTGCATGTGCTCCCAACCCTCCAGTATCCTTGGGAGTGTTCATCCATTGATCCTACTCACGCTGGCATTGCTCTTCTTTCCCTCTGTTGATTCCTTCTCCTTTCCCTACAAGATTCTGACTCCTAAACCTAATTAAACCCTTCCAGCCAATTTTTGTCTTCCCTTATTTAAATCTGTTCTACCCTTTCTGTTCTATCCTTATTTGTTCTATCCATTACTGAGAACTGGGATGAGGAAATCTGACTATTATGCATTTCTTATTTCTTTTCTTTTGGGTTTTGCTCTATGTTGTTTGAAGCTTTGATGTTAAGAACACAGATATTTAGGGTTCTTATGTCCTGTTGAGGAATTGACTTTGTTAGCATTAGAAAATGATTTTATATCTGGTAATATTCTTTGCTCTGAAATATACTTTGATAATATAGCTACTGTGGTTTGCTTCATAGTAGTGTTAGCATAGTACGTCTTTTTATTATTTTAGTTTTAACTATTTATGTCTTTATATTTAATGTCAGTTTCCTTCAAATAGAATACAGTTGGGTCTCGCTTTTGTTTGTTGAATCTGGTGTTCAGGTCATTTATATTCAATATGACTATTATATCATTTGACATAAATCTACCAGCTTACTATCTATTTATCTTATCTGTTCTTAGTTTTCCTTTTTGTCATGACTCTTGGTTAGTTGAGTAATTTTCATGATTTCATTTTATTTAGTTTTTGGTTTATTAGTTACTTCTATGTTTTTTTCATCCTAATGTTTGATTTTGAGTTTATGTTATAAACTCCAAATATATTATAGCCTTCCATAAAGTAATATATGACTTCACATACGGTATAAAAACTTTTTAACAGTATACTTCCAATTCCCCTTAGCAAATTGTTGTCATTCATTTTGCTTCTACATAGTTCATAAAGATTACATTATTTGTGGTTTTAATAATTATCTTTTGAAAAGACTTGAAAATAAGATAAAAATTTCTTTATTTGTCCACACAGTTACCATTTTCTGTGCTGTCCTTCCTTATCCTTTCTTTCCACCTAAGAACTACCTTTAATATTTCTTATAATTTAGTTCTCCTAGTGATGAATTTAGATATTTTTGTCTAAAGAAGTCTTTTTTATACTTTTGTTTTCGCATGATATTCTCTCTGGGTACAGGATTCTGGGCTCGTGGCTTTTTTCTTTCAGTATCTTAAGATGTTACTCCCCTGTCTTTTGGCTTGTTTCCAACAAGAAGTCTGTGTTTCCCCATTACTGCTTTTAATATTTTCTCACTATCACCTGTTTTAAGCAATATGATGATAATGTTTTGGCATAGTTTTATTCATGCTTCTTGTTTTGGGGGCTCATTGAATTACTTAAATCTTTCATCTTAAAGTTTTCATCAAACTTGGGCTTTTTTAACCATTATTTCTTCAAATACTTTTTTTCTGTCTCTCACTTTCCTATCCTTCTGAGACTCCAGTTTCGCATCAATAAACCACTTTAAGGTGTTACACAGCTCAGAAATGTTTATCTTTATTTTAGTCTTTGGAAAACTTTTGATGTTTTCTATTACTATGTCTTCAAGCTAGTCAATCTTTTCTTCTAAAATGACTGTATTTTAACTAAGCAATGTATTTGATTACATTGTTTTATCTCTTGAAGTGTAATTTGTATATTTCATATTAGGAAAAGAGGGTTCACCTTGAGTAAAAGTAAAACAATCTTTAGGGACCTTAGATGCATATGTCCACATTTGCCACCTTTTTTTTTCCTATCTGATTAAAGCCTGATTTAATAGGGAAAATTATTTTCTCTGACTTTCATATCAGACAACTTTGTGTATCTAAATTTTATAATTTTCAATAAGTTGCAGGAATGGAAAAAATGTATGCGTTTTAAAAAATATTTTACAAGTACAGAAAAAATGTAAAATAACTTGCATTACTCATTTCTGTTTTGGGTAATCCTTAATGAATCAGTTGATGGTTATAACCAGATTTTAGTAATAAAAGAAGCAGAGAAATATAGAATATTTTCATTTATCATATACTTATTTGTATGTCTTAGATATTATATTAAAACCTCATAGTAACATGTCCTATCTTTTCTGCTTTGCCAGACAAAACAGAAAGAAAATTATGCTGTCTTGTGCCTAAGATGAAAAATTAACTATTATGATTACTCTGCTTATTTGTGCTTTTCTCTTATTTCCTAAATTTTAAAAATCTCAGGAATGCTAATTGCAGTTATTATACATTTGGGGAAATAAAAAAGAGTAAGCTTTCCTTCAATGTAAGTATTTGATCTAAAAGGATAAAAACAAGCCAGAATAGGACAGCACATGCATTAAGTCCTATACAATGAAGAAAAGAAACTAGTGAGCCATGATTTAGAGTATTTTTAAATATTTTAAAATGTACAAAAATATGGATAATGAACAAAAAGCCATAAAATATTTGAGTGTTTTAAATTATAATTATTAGTGATAGCTGTATGTTTTATAATTTTCTCTAAGATGCAGACACAATCACCATTAATGTAGACATAGATGTATCTAAGAAATCTCAAAATAATTACCCTCAACCACCTACTTTCCTCAAATATTCTTGTCTTATGCATTTTTTTCATGCTGCATGACATTGATATAGCATAGAGATGTGACATTTACTATAACAAAAAGCATACCTCTATGTGGCTTATACACATATATGGCTATTATCAAGTTCCAAACTCATATAGAAACATCTCTGTGACATATACATATCAATTTGAGAAAGGGTTATTTGAAATTTTTCAATTAGTTTAAGCACTTACCCAAATTTGTCAAAGTTATTACAGGCTGCATGAAAGATGATTATACTCCAGATAATTTATACTATAAATATTTGTATTCAATCCACTAACAGCTTCTCCAACCTCTGTAATAAATATAAAATAATACTAATTTATAATTGGGCATGATTTTTTATACAGAAGGAGGAGGTAATTGCTTCTCATTATATATAGTATGTCTTTCAAGTATTTTTAGAAAATAAGGTTAAAAATTCACTGTAATGTGAAAATAAAGATAATATCAAGAGAATCAGCATAATAAAAATTGACTTTTTTTAAAGTAGAAAAATCTAGTGAGCATGGAACAATAAAAAAAATCATTAAAAATGATGAAACATATAAAACATACATAGCTTTGAATCCAGCGGAGTTTAGAAAAACAATGAAATAGGCCAGGCGCGGTGGTTTACGCCTGTAATCCCAGTACTTTGGGAGGCTGAGGCGGGTGGATCACGAGGTCAGGAGTTCATGACCAGCCTGGCCAAGATGGTTAAACTCTATCTCTACTAAAAATACAAAAAAATTAGCCAGGCATGGTGGCATGCTCCTGTAATCCCAGCTACTCTGGAGGCTGAGGCAG
>NW_012117822.1:683198-718753 GCF_000951035.1 Colobus angolensis palliatus | reverse complement strand
CATATTTCTAGAAATATATAACTTCCCAAAAGAGAAAGAATAGAAAATTTGAAAGGCAATAGCCAATAAAATAATTGAAACAATGGTTAATATTATTTTAACAACAACAACTGCAAAACAGTAGGCCCAGAAGTTTTCATAGATAAGAACCCCCATACATTCAAGAAAAATTATTATTCAAAATTTTTACAAAATTTTCTAAACAGAAAAAAAAAGACAATAATCTCTATGGTAGTTTGTAGTATGGTTCCTAACTTTTCCTTCACTCTCTAGAATAAGATGGTACACCCACACTCTATTCATATGGTTTTCCCATGGACTTTAGGCTTGGCTGTGTAAAGATCACGTCCCAGGGACTGGCTGCTCTCTAATCCGGGTCCTGACTTGAGGAGACATGTGGAACCCAGCTGAGCACAGGGCAGGGCAGCTTGGCTGCAGCCAGCCTGCAGACTGCCAGACAAGAAATAAGTATTTGTTACTCAAGCCACTTAGATTTTGGGATTACTTGTTGTCAGAATATAAATTGATGAATGCAGTTGCCCACTCATTCTATGAGATAGTGTAACCTTGAAACAGGAAGCTAGAAAGGAAGAAGAAGCTAGAAGCTAAAAGACAGTAAAATCCTAAGTAAAATACTAGCAAACTTGGTGATTTTTTCTTTTTCTTTTCTTTTCTTTCTTTTCTTTTTTTTGACAGAGTCTTGCTCTGTCGCCAGGCTGGAGTGCAGTGGCACGATCTTGGCTCACTACAACCTCTGCCTCCCAGGTTCAAGTGATTCTCCTGCCTCAGCCACCTGAGTAGCTGGGACTATAGGCACATGCCACCACACCCAGCTGATTTTTGTATTTTTAGTAGAGATAGGGTTTTACCATATTGGCCAGGGTTGTCTGGATCTCCTGACCTTGTGATCCACCCACCTCAGCCTCCTAAAGTGCTGGGATTACAGGTGTGAGCTGCCGCACTCAGCCCAGTAATATTTAAAGAAGATTGTACATCATAACCAGTTTTGTTTTATCCCAGGAATTCAAAGTGGCTTAGCATTGGAAAATCTATAAATGTGACTCAACATATTAAAAGATTAATGGGGAAAATTCATATAACTGAAAACATGCAGAATGCACTTTTGATAACAGGCAATATTTATTCAAATAACAAATAAATCTCTTAGTAAAATAACAATAGAATGCCAACGTTGTTGTCTGTGGTAAAGCATTAGAAACATTCTATCTAAAAACTGTGAAAAAGACAACTATACTCAACAATACCATTTCTATTCACTAGTGTATTCAAGGTATTAGCACAATCAGACAATAAAAAGACAGAAGAGATTGTAGAAGATGAAACAAAACAATTCATATAGAAGATAATATGATTGCTTCCATAGAAAACCCAAATATGATTCACAGATTAAAAATAGAACTAATGGTAATAAAATATATCTGGACTTCTGGTTTCCAATCCAGCACATACGGTACTTGGAAGTCATTATTCTGTCTTAACAAGTAAAAAGCTGAATAAATGGAAGAACCAGCAACTCTTCTTGTATTTATCAAAGAAGGTAGGTTGTATAGCAAACCACTGCCCCAAAAGTTGGAGTGATGGCCAGGTGAATACAGAGAATCACAGTTTACCAGATCGGAAACCCACAAGCAGAGATCTCTGCATGAACTGGTATCAGAGTAGGGAAACCTGACCTGGAACTGACAAATTGCTGGAGACTCAGTGCAGACCAGCCTGGCAAAGAAAAACCTCAGGAAGCGCAGTCCTGAGAGGACCATGCTTTTGTGAGTTTTACCTAAAAGAGCTCCAACAGGTCCTCACAGTGAATGTTGGAGGAAAATCTCACACTTGAGGCAAGGGGAGGGACAAAATAACCATTTTGAAACACCCCACAGCCTTCTGTTCTTAACAAGATCTGTCCTCAAGCAAAACAGTTTTACCAGAGCCTTGCCTGGTGGGGTTTTATGAAAGACTAACTGACCTAGGGAAAGGGGTTATTCAACTCCAGTCACTGCAGCCATTCTGGCCCACTTAAAGAGTAGAAAAACCTGAGAAGCACACACAAAGTTTGCAACTGAGGGGCACAAGCTCACCAAAGACAAAAACCTAATCATAGGACTATAGAACACTTCCCCTCCTCAGGTGCCTTACTACCACACAACTAAAGGACTATGCCATGGAGTCTGGCTTTCAAAAAATTACAACGCATACAAAGGCAAAACAGAATTTTATGAGACTGAACAAATATCAGAACCACACTCCAACATGGCAGGGATGATAGAAGTATTAGCCTGTGAATTTAAAAGAAGTGTGATTCACACACTAAGGGCGCTAACAGCTAATGGAAAAAGTAGACAACATGCAAGAACAGATAGATAAAATAAGCAGAGACATGGATATTCTAAAAAAGAATGGATATGCTACTAAAGAACAGAAAAGAACTGTTACAATAAAAAATGCTGTAACCGAAATAACAGTTTTGATGGGCTCATTAGTACTCAACACACGGTGGAGGAACTAATCCCTGTGCTTCAGAATATGTCGGTAGGAACTCCAAAAGTGAAGATAAAGAGAAAAAAAGAACTGAAAAAGTTTGAACAGAATATCCAAGAACTGTGGGACAACTACAGAAGATCTAACATATATGTAATAGAATACAAGGAGAAAAAAGACAGAAAAGAACAAAAGTAATATTTTATGCCATGATGATTAGGAATTTTCCCAAGCTAACGTCAGACATTAAGCCACAGATCCAGGAAGCTGAGTGAACACCAAACAGACATAATACGAAAAAACTACACCTAGCCATATCATATGAAAACTTAAGAATACCAGAGACAAAGAGAACAATCTTTAAAGAGGCCGGAGGCAAAATCTTCGCCTTATCTGTAGAAAAGAGATAAGAATTACATCTGACTTCTCAGAAAACATGCAAATAGGAAGAAGCTGGAGTGAAATAATCAAAGTGTTGAGATAAAAACCCACTAACCCAGAATTTTGTAGCACATAAAATTATACTTCAGAAGTGAAAAAAATTTAAGACTTTCCACACAAACAAAAACTTAGGGGTCTTGTTGTCACGCATTTGCCTTGCAAGAAGTGTGAAAAGAATTTCTTCAGACAGAAAGAAAGTGATATCGGTCAGAAACACAGATGTCACCCCAATCAAAATCCCAGAAAGTTAAATTGTGGGAATCAACAAATTGATTCTAAAGTTACCTGGAGAGGCACAAGACCTAGAATAGCCAACACACTATTGAAGGAGAGCAAAGTCAGAGGACTGACACTATATGACTTCAGAATTTACTGTAAAACTATAGTCATCAAGACAGGGAAGTATTAGAAAAAGAAATTGACAAGTAGATTAATGAAACAGAATAGAGAGCCCAGAAACAGACCCACAGAAATATAATCAACTGATCTTTGACAAAGAGCAAAGCCAATACAATGGAGAAAAGATAAACTTTTCAACAAATAGTGCTGTAAGAATGGGACATCTACATGCCAAAACAACAACCACAAAGATAAACACATGGAGACATAGATTATACACCCTTCACAAAAATCAACTCAAAACGAATTACAAACCTGCATGTTTTATGGATATGAAGATCATATTGTAAAGAATCCCCTAAATTGATCTACAGATTTAATGCAATGAAAATCCCAACAGAGTTTGTTAAGGAAATGTTCAGGATGATTCTCAAATTTATATGGACGAACAAAAAACACAAAGAGCCATGACTTCTTAAGAAGTATAAGCTGGGAGACCTTGCTATACCAGTGATAAAGACTTCATATAAAGTTATGATAATTAAGAAATTGTATAGTGTGGATAACTATTGACCAATGAAACAAAATAGTGATCTCAGAAACAGATTCAGGCTTGTATTTAAACTTGACTTATAAGATAGGAGATATTGTATGTCCTTGGAGAAAGGGTGCCTAATTCAGTAAGTGATGTTGGGACACTGAAACGGAAGTGAGAGTAGATCTCTACTTTATACCATAAACAAGAATTATTTATTGATAGACTAAAGGTGAAAATGTGAAAGGGAAAAATATAAACTTCTAGAAGAAATGGAGGAAACTATTGTTTACATCAAGTTAGAAAAGCATTTCTTAAACAAGAGAAATAGGCATAAGCCATAAAGAGAAAGATGAATACATTCAATTTTATCAAAATTAATAATGTCTTAAAATATTTTATTTTATTTAAAATTGTTTTTATTACTGCTCCTTTCAGAGCAGGGGTCATCCATGGGCAGTGTGCCTGGAGTAGCTCAGAATTAATAACTTGTTCATCAAAAAATTACTAAAATATGAAAGGACAAGTAACAAAGTGCAGAAAGATATTTGAAACACAAATAATTAAGGACTAATATTATACACACATATACACACATGTACTGAATATGATGTATAAAATTTCCAGTAATTCAGTCATAAAATGGCAAAGAACTTAAAAAGAAAATGGGCAAAAATATGGGTAGGCATTTCACAGGAGAGGAAACAAAAATGCTCAATAAATATGAAAAGATGCCCAACTACAGGAACACACATTAAAATCACAAAGCATAGCATTTCCTACCACCGTGTTCACAAAAATTAAAATGGCTGGTAAGTCAGATGTTGATTAATGTATTTCTTTGCTAGGGCTGTCATAAATTACTACAGATTGGGTGGACATTTATTTTCTTACAGCTCTAGAAGTTGGTACTACAAAATCAAGCTTTAGGCAGGGTTGGTTTCTCATGAGGCCCACTTTCCTGGCTTGCAAATGGCTACCTACCCACTGTATCATCACATGGCCTTTCCTCTGTGTGCACATGAGGAGAGAGGTATCCAGGGCCTATTTCTCTTTCTATAAAGATATCAGTCCTATCAGATTAGGGTCCCCTTCCTTATGATTTCATTTAACCTTAATCACCTCCCTAAAGGTCCTGTCTCCAGTTACAGTCACACTGGGGATTGGTACTTCAACATATGAGTTCTAGGGGACACAATTCAATCCATAACACTAAGGATATGAAACAATGGAAACTCATAATTTCCTGGTGGTGGTGGTGTGTGTGGTATATTGCTTTAGCAATTTTAGAAAACATTTTCATACTTCAGCCAGCAGCCACAGAATACACATTATTCTCAGCACACAGAACATATTCTAAGATTAGCCACATGCTATAAAGCAAGTCTCAACAAATTCAAATAAATTGAAATCATACCAAGCATCTTTTCCAACCACAGTGGAATAAAAATATAAATCAATAACAAGAGGAACTCTCAAAATCACACAAATATGTAGAAACTAAAAAATATGCACTTGACTGATTTCTGGGTAAACAAATAAAATTAAGGCAGAAATAAAAAAATTATTTGAAGCAAATGAAAATAGAGACACAACATATTAAAATCTCTGGGATGCAGCAAAAGCAGTGTTAAGAGGAAAGTTTACAGCACTAAATGCCTACATCAAGAAGATAGAAAGATCTCAAGTTCAAAATCTAACATTACACATAAAGGAACTAGAAAAACAAGAACAAACTAAACCTAAACCTGTAGGAGAAAAGAAATAATTAAAATCAGAGCACAACTACATGAAAATAAGACCAAATAACATATAAAGGCTCATCAAAACAAAAAGGGGTGTGTGTGTGTGTTTTCTGAAGAATAACAATATTGGTAGATTGCTAGCTAAAGAAGCAAAGAAAAAAAGGAGAAAAGATCCAAATAAGCACAATCAGAAATGACAAAGGTGACATTATAACCAATCCCACAAAAATACAAAAGATCCTCAGAGATTATGATGAGGATCTCCATGAGCACAAACTAGACAATCTAGAAGCTGAATTGCTGGAAACATACAACTTCTCAAAATTTAATGATGAAGAAATTGAAACCCTGAACAATTCAATGACGTGTTACTAAACTGATTCAGTAATAAAAAACCTACCAAACAAAAAAAGCCCTGCACCACATGGATTTATAGGAGAATTCTATCAGACATACAAAGAAAAGCTGGGACCAATCCTACTGAAACTATTACAAAAAATTGAGGAGGAGGGATTCCTCCGTAACTCATTCTACAAAATCAGCATCATCCCGATTCTAAAATTAGTCAAAGACACACACACACAAAAAGAAAACTACAGGTCAATATTCCTGATGAACACAGATGCAAACATCCTCAACAAAATACTAACAAAATGAAACTAGTCACACAGCCGAGAGATAATCCACCACGATCAAGTGGGCTTTATTCCTGGGGTGCACCATTGGTGCCAAATAAGCAAATCAACAAATGTGATTCACAATATAAACAGAATGAAAAACAAAAAACATATGATCATCTCAATAGGCACAGAAAAAGCTTTCAATAAAATCTAAAATCTCTACAAGATAAAAATCCTCAACAAACTAGGCGTGAACAAACATACCTTAAAATAATAAGAGCCACTGATGACAAACCCACAGCCAACATCACACTAAGCAGGCAAAAGTTGTAAGTAATTCCCCTAAGAACTTGAAAAAGACAAGGTTGTCCACTTTCACCACTCTTATTCAACATAGTACTGGAAGTCCTAGGCACAGCAATCAGGCAAGGGAAGGAAATAAAAGACACCCCCAAAGGAAAAAGGGAAGTCAAATTGTTTCTCTTTGCTGATGATATAATTTTATATCTACAAAAACCCTAAATATTCCACCAAAAAATTTCTGTATCTAATAAATGATTATAGTAAAGTTGCAGGATACAAAATTAATTTACAAAAATCAGTAACATTTCTACATGCCAATAACATTTATCCTGAGAACTAAATCAAGAATATAATCCCATTTACAATAACTGCAAAAAGAATATAATACCTAGGAATACGTCTAACCAAGGAGGTGAAAGATCTCTACAAGGAGAACTGCAAAACACTGCTGAAAGAAATCATAGACAACACAAACAAATGGAAAAACATTCTATGTTTGTGGATTGGAAGAATTAATATCATTAAAATGTCCATACTGCCCGAAGCAACATACAGACTCAATGCAATTTCTGTCAAATTACCAACATCATTCTACACAGAACTAGAAAAATACTATCCTAAAATTAATATGGAAAAAAAAAAAAAAAAAAAAAGCCCAAATAGCCAAAGCAATGCTAAGCAAAAAGAACAAGCTGGAGGCATCGTATTACCCAACTATACTAAAGGCTACAGTAACAGAACAGCATAATAATGGTATAAAAATAGACACATAGAATATGGAACAGAATAAAGAACCCAGAAATAAAGCTGTATACCTAAACCCAACTGATCTCTGACAAGGTTGACAAAAATAACAATGGGGTAAGAACTCCCTATTCAATAAATGGTGTTGGAATAACTGGCTAACCACATGCAGAAGAATGAAACTAGACCTCTACTTCTTACCATATCCAAAAATAACTCAAGATGGGTCGAAGACTTAACTGTAAGACCTCAAACTATTACACTTTTTACGATCACCCTATGCAAATAATTTATGATTAAGTCCTAAAAAACAAGTGCAACAAAAATAAATATTGACAAGTGGGGCCTAATTAAACTAAAGAGCTTCTGCACAGCAAAATAAACTATCGGCCGGGCGCGGTGGCTCAAGCCTGTAATCCCAGCACTTTGGGAGGCCGAGACGGGCGGATCACGAGGTCAGGAGATCGAGACCATCCTGGCTAACACGGTGAAACCCTGTCTCTACTAAAAAAATACCAAAAAAAACTAGCCAGGCGAGGTGGTGGGTGCCTGTAGTCCCAGCTACTCGGGAGGCTGAGGCAGGAGAATGGCTTAAACCTGGGAGGCGGAGCTTGCAGTGAGCTGAGATCCGGCCACTGCAGTCCAGCCTGGGCCACAGAGCGAGACTCTGTCTCAAAAAAAAAAAAAAAAAAGAAACTATCAAAACTATCAAAAGAATAAACAGACAGCCTACAAAATGGGAGAAAATATTCACAAACGATGTATCTGACAAAGGACTATACTCAGAATCTATAAGGAATTTAAACAAATTTATAAGCAAAAAACAAATAACCACATTAAAAAGTGGGCAAAGAATATGAATATACACTTCTCAAAAGAAGATATACAAGTGGCCAACAAACATATGAAAAAATGCTCAACATTACTAATGATTAGATAAACCCAAATCAAAACCACAATGAGATACCATTTCACACCAGTCAGACTGGCTGTTATTAAAAAGCTGGAAAATAACATGTCAGCAAAGTTGCAAAGAAAAGAGAATGCTCATACACTGTTGGTGGGATTGTAAACTAGTTCAGTCCCTGTGGAAAGCAGTTTGGAGACTTCTCAAAGAACTAAAAACAGAATTGCCATTTGACCCAGTGATACCATTACTGAGAATATACATAAAGGAAAATAAATTGTTCTACAAAAAGACACATGCAGTTGTATCCTTTTCATAGCACTATTCACAATATCAAAGACATGGAATCAACCTAGATGCCTATCAGTAGTGAACTGGATTAAAAAAATGTGGTACATATACACCATGGAATACTATGCAGCCATAAAAAGAATAAAATCACGTCCTTTGCAGCAACATGTATACAGTTGGAAGCTATCATCGTAAAATAATTGACACAGAAACAGAAAACCAAATACTGCATGTTCTCACTTACAAGTGGGGGCTAAACATTGGGTACACATGGATGTAAAGATGGGAATAGAAGACAGTGAGGACTCTAAAAAGTGGGGAGGGAGGGAGAGCGTAAGAGTTAAAAACCTCCTTTTTGGGTACTCTGTTCACTATTTGAGTGATGGGTTTAACTGAAGCCCACATCTCAGCATCACACAATGTACTCCTGTAATAACCTGCATGTGTACCCACTAAGTCTAATTTTAAAAAAAGAATTAAAAGTAAGTAAATTAATGAGCAAACAACTTACTGTGAAAACATTTACCACCAAACAAACAAAAACCAAAATAAAAAAAGAACATTTTGACAATACCTAAAGTGTTAAGGTTGTGCATTCTCCATGGCTTAGCAAGAGCCTGGCATGAGCACTCTTTGGCATGAGCATTTCATACATTTGCTAGATTTAGCAAATAACAATGTAGACCACCTATTTAAATTTAATTCCAACGGTATGACAAAGTAAATTTTACTAGAAGTATGTCCCAAATATTGCATGAGACATCATTATATTTTTAAAATTATTTGTTGTTTCTCTAAAATTCTATTTTAATTGGGTGTGGTATATTTTGTTTGGCAACTCTAGAAATTTATTTACATGTGCACAGGAAACATGTACAAGATTGCACACTGTAGCATTATTTGTAATACAAAAACGAATGAACAAACTGGAAACAAACACGCATTTGTTAACTGGAAATGATTATTTATATCAGTTTATTTATAACTGTGGGATATTTAAAAGCAAATGTGCCTCAAATGCGTTGCACCTATTTTCTAGATGAATGTCATGAACTTGACACGGAGAAGAAAAAAGCAAGTCACAGAAGAAATACACACAGACTAATTCCACAGATGTAACTTCAATGTTATATAAAGGAAATAGTTCATTTTTAAAGATTTGTTTAAATGTGGGACTACAATGCAGCTATGCAAGAGGAAGATGAACACGAAATTCAAGATAGCTCTCACTTCTGGGGAAGGCAAAGCATGAGACATGATAGCACATAGGGTACTTTGAAGGTGTGGCTACTATTTTTTTTCTCCTGCGCACATGAGTTTATATTTTATCTTTATAATTTTTTAAACACATATTCATGTGTATATGTCTGTGTGTATATGCATGTATCTGTATTCTTCTGAATGTCTGAAACAACTTTATAGGAAATGAAATATCCTGAGACCAGGCACGGTGGTTCATGCCTGTAATCCCAGCACTTGGGGAGGCCGAGGCAGGTGGATCACCTGAGGTCAGGAGTTTGAGACCAGCCTGACCAACATGGACAAACCTCGACTCTACTAAAAATACAAAATTAGCCAGGAGTGGTGGTACATGTCTGTAATCCCAGCTACTCGGGAGGCTGAGGCAGGAGATTCTCTTGAACCCAGAAGGCGGAGGTTGCAGTGAGCCGAGGTTGCACCACTGCACTCCAGCCTGGGCGACAAATGCGAAACTCCATCAAAAAAAAAAAAAAAGAAAAGAAATATTTTATTTAATAAGAGCTTTAGTAAATACATTTTCTCATTTATTTCTGAATGAATAAATGTAAATCAGAATTATATGCATATGTATGTATATTTTATTCATTCGTTTCTGAACTAATATATGCCAGACCTTGTTCTAGGGGGTCCATCCTACCTATTCAGAACAACATTTCTCTCATTAAGTCCTCACTTGTTGCGTGGACTTGCTCCATGCCTGCTATGGAGAAGTAACTTATCAGTGATAATTGGTATCATGATCACAAGTCCCTGAAGGGTAAGTAGACTGCCTTAGGCAGCATAGTTAATAAATTGCGAATCCAGGATGGAATCGAGGTCTGATTTCAAAGTCCAGGTCTTTTTTCCAGTAGATTTTATGTCTAAAGCCTTCCACTCTAAGGAACAAAATGTCCTCAAGCACTCTTTGTTAGTTAAGTTGAACTTCTGTATTCATAGTCATTAAATATATCATATTATGGAGAGATAATAAAATAGTATAGGAATGGAAAATACCAGAGTGCATCATACATAATAAGGGTAATTACTGTTACATCAATTTTTTTTGTTTTCATATCTGTGTCTATGTGTATAATGATGCAAAATATAATTCGTACTATGGGTCATAGTCAAAACATTTGCAGGCCTCTAAAATAGAGAAATCATTCTTTCCTCCTCATCCAACTTTTCGTAATTTTCTCCTAATTGTACTTTTAACAAGACTAAAAAATAGAAAGCCAACACAGAGTATGGACATCTTTCAGTTGACCTACCAATAATCCAATTTTTAAACTCTCCCAAACTGACTTCATTAGCTCTTCCAACATTCCCTGCCTTGCTGAATGACCACATCAGTTCACACATAGAGATGGTATTCTATTTTCCTGTATTGTCTTCCCCAACAGTTGACTTTCTGTGCTACCACCATCGTTGAACCTCTTCAAGTAAAGCCTGTCAAAATAGGTCTCTCAGTCTCCTGTTTTTGTTTCTGTTTATCTTTTAATCATTTTAAATTGCTTCACTTAGCTATAGAAGACTGAACTTTCTGAAGGGCACATTTGATAGTGTTACTCCTCTGCTTACAGCTTTATAAGTTTCCTTATGTTCAAAATGGGGTTCAAACTCCTTGGCAGTACACTGAATCCTTGCCCCCTTGCCCCACCCTGTTTCTGCCCGCTTTGTAACATTTCCTTCACTCCCTCTCCAACAACAATCGGCCACTGTGGACTGTCTCCAGTTCCCCTAGTGCATCATACCCGCTATCATCTCGACTACTAAGTGCCTGACCTCAACAGTCTCTGACAAGCCCAACCAAGGTTAGGATACTCTGCACTTTTCTTTTTCACATCATGTGAAGGGATTTGAATGACATTCTCTTGTTTACTCATCTCTACCATCGTTAACTGGCCTGCAAGCTCCTTGAGATCATGGATGGAGATTGGTTCGCTCCATCATCCCAACATCTAGCCCAGTTCCAGAAGCATGGTCGATATGGGGATTGATTGAAAAAAAAAAATGCAAATAAATTCACAATGAATTCTAAAAAAATTAATTCTGAAAGATTTTGGATCAGGTCATCTGTAACTAATTATTCAAAACTGATCTCGCATTAGGCAGCTTTTGTGAATATGCACCCTTCAATGATAACAGCAGTTCTGAAACAGTTCTCAGAGGTATATAAATAAACAGTGGAATTACACAGTGGTGGGTTGTTTAATCTTTTCCGGAATCATACTGATCCTACCAGTGGATGGAGGATTTTTCCATGGTAACATTCCTCTGAACACAAAAGATCTCTGCACTCTGAAAGCAACCACTTAGGGATGCTACTCCTGCCAACTCCAAGTCCTGATTAGCTGGAACCTTGGATGGAAAAGAGTGCCCACAGAACAAGTGATACCTCGTGTTCTATTTATTGATGAGATGAAAAGAAGACACAAACTGTGACTTGTATATCTCTGCATTATAATCATTGCCACAAAAGACCAGTAAACAATACCTGCTCTAAGTAAGAAACCAAATACAACAAATACATTCTTTATTTTTAAATAATGAAACAAATAGTAAAGTCAACTGACTCTGAGGTCCCTTCATCCTCCTCAAAGATTCTGTGCCTCCTACTTACATACAAATTATGAGGGTAAATATTGGATAAGTCTCTAACACTCTTTGAAACACCCAGAATTGCTGGGAAACTCAAGCACTAATAGGAGTACAGAGAGGCAGAAAGAGATAAAATGTAAACAGTAATCTATTGCTATAGCTTTTATGCTCCAGCATTAAAAAGATAGAGAGAAAAATACGAGGCACAGTGAAGTCTAATCAGTAATTAAGGTATTACAAGTGCCCAGAAACCCATAGACTTAAATATTTTATTTTAGACATATTCAATTTAGATTCTCCATTTTGGAGAAATTTGGATGCAAAACAGGAATAAAGGTTTTTGTGAAATGGTAAATAGCAGGATTGTTCTGTCCATAATTTCTAAAATTCATCACAATACTTTGGAAATTGTTGGAAGAAATCATTATATAAAAGCTCTATGAAATGGATTACCCCTTTGTGGGGTTAAAGTCCATAAATCCAAAAATGAAATAAAGTAATTCATTTAACAAATGTGTGTAGAGTGCCTATTATGTGCCAGGCAATGTTCTAGAGTTTTGAGATATACAGTGAGCAAACAATGCTCTCAACTCTCTGGAGCTTATATGCTAGTTATTCCAGTGGGGGAAGCAAGACAATAAGAACATAAACAATGAGAGTAAAGGATACAGTATAAATCAGAAAGTGATGATACTATGGCAAGAAAAAAAACTGAATAAAAGAATAAGGAGATGAGAGCAGGGAGATAGTCTGCTGTTTCGAATGCACTGGTTGAGAAGGTGCCATGGAAAACAAGAGTTAAGTGAAAATTGAACAGAGGTGAGGAAATTAGCTATGAAGATGTCTGGAAAGAAGCCTTCTGAGCAAAGTAAACAGTTAGTGAATTCTCAGTTTGTTGCAGGAACAAGAGAGAGGCTAGAATGACCAGCATGGTAGTTATTTTATTGGTTAAGCTAATGAAAAGGAATCTTAGTGCTTTATCAAAACAGAAACTGTTTTTTTGCTCACATAAAGTCCAGTGGGAGAAGAGGCAGTAACTCTCCTTCACACAAAAGCCCAGGCTGATGGTGGTTCTGTTATTGTCAACATGTGACTTTCAAGGTCACTCTAGACATTGATATCCAGCTAGTAGTAGAAAAGAATATGAAAGATTTCAAGAGGTTTTAATAGGCCAGGGTTGGGGTGGCTAACTGTCCTTGTTTTCTCAGCATTGAGGGGTTCTCACAGGATGTGGGGCTTTCAGTGTTAAAACCAGGACTGTCCTGAGCAAACCAGAATGGTTGGCGACTGTAGGCTGGGCCTGGAAGTGTATCGTGATGAGCCACATGTCATGGCCAGAAGTCAGTTACACAACCTCACATGATACAAAGGGGCTTAGAAACTGCAACCTAACTGAGTACCAGAACAGAGGAAACAAAGTCAAACGAGAATGGGGGACAGATTGCAAGGGATGGGCCACTGGAAGGACCTTGTGTTTTATTCTGAGAAGAGAAGAAATGACGAGGAAAGGATTAATATCTTAGTTATTGTACTTTTTTATTTGATAATACACGTATCATTTTTTAAATACTAGGCACTCATAAGAATTCACAAATATTTAAGTAATTTAATCTTCTTAACAACGTTACACAGTAAGTACCCCTATTACTCCCATTTTACAGAGGAGGAAACTGAGGCACAGAGAGGCTTGCTAACTTGCCCTAAACTGTTGAACTGTAGGTGATGAAGCTGGCATTCAATCCAGGTAGTCTGAATAAAGCCTGCATGCTTTTAATCACCGCAATATTCACCACCAATATAATTTCCATTGTTTTTCAGGATCCTCAGGAATGGAAGCAATAAATGTGACTTGTCTATTATTGGCCTATTACATCCAAGAGCAGCCTTCCCTCTCCTGTATGTGGTTCTGTCATTCCCCAAGGTGGGCCCACCCTCCCCATTAATATCTCTTCTCCAGGGGATTGGTGGCCAAAAGCAAGAACCATGGTGTACAACTGGTGGTGGATGGAGCAACAGAGAAGGAAGAGGAATAAGATACTTGGCCGGGCGCGGTGGCTCAAGCCTGTAATCCCAGCACTTTGGGAGGCCGAGACGGGGGAATCACGAGGTCAAGATCAAGACCATCCTGGCTAACACGGTGAAACCCCGTCTCTACTAAAAACTACAAAAAACTAGCCAGGGAGGTGGCAGCGCCTGTAGTCCCAGCTACCCCGGAGGCTGAGGCAGGAGAATGGCGTGAAGCTGGGAGGCGGAGCTTGCAGTGAGCTGAGATCTGGCCACAGCACTCCAGCCTGGGTGACAGAGCGAGACTAAAAAAAAAAAAAAAAAAAAAAAAAAAGATACTTTTACAACAATCTCAAAGGCCTCTGCCCACTACTGACTCTCAATATCTTTTTTATTTTCTTTCTCCTTATTTCATGTCAGATTAAGTTCTTTTTTCTGTGTATACATTTAGAGGGTACAAGTGCAATTTTGTTACATGGATATATTGTCCACTGGTGAAGTCTAGGCTTTTAGTGTAGCTATCACCCAAATACAAATTACATTGAACCCATTAAGTAATTTTTACCCTTCACCCTACTTCTACCCTTCTGAGTCTCCAGTGATGATTATTCCATACTCTATGTCCATGTGTACATGTTATTTAGCTCCCACTTACAAGTGAGAACATGTGGTATTTGACTCTCTGTTTCTGAGTTACTTCATTTAAAATAATGGCCTCCAGTTCTATCCATGTCGCTGCAAAATACATGGTTTCATTCTTTGGGTGGCTGAGTAGTATTACGCACACATACGCCCACACCACATTTTCTTTAAATTTTCTTGCCTAACAATGTGGAACTTTTGCATTAAATTCATATACATTTTGCTTTATTATAATTTACTTAAATATAATTTCATAATTTAGGCTCATGCTTTCATGAATGTTTTAAATAATAATGTCTAAATGTTGGAAAATCCTGCCATCTGCTAGCATATACTATCAGTTTGAAAACAAGGTAAAGTAAGCTCTGTGAACATGTTGAGTAAACATTCATTCTCTCTCACAACCAAAAACTGTTAAAGACATCAAAAGATAAATATGATACATAGTACTTTTCCTAAATAACCTTTAACAAATGAGATGCTCTGGAAAAAATCGTGGTGATAGCAGTGTTAAATACCAGCAGATGGAAAAAAAATATTCAAAAAACAAACCAGACTAGGGCGAGACAGTCAGAAAAACTCAATATGAGCAACAAAGTAAAAAAGCATACTAATCTTGGAATTAGGAACTGGGTAACAAATAGATCTCCTTGGGAGCTGGTTACAGAATGATTAACAAGGTCAGATTACACTTCCCACCAAGTCTCTATCAGGTGAATTGATGGGTTTCAGTTGATCTCTGCAAAAACAAACAAACAAACAAGAAAAGACAAAAACAAAACTCATCTAGCAATTTTTGTCATTAGATAAAACAAGATGTATTTATATATGGAGAATAAAGCAGGTTCATTGCTCACATAATTTTTAAGAATAAAATCATGGGAATTCACCTCCTGTAAGCTTGAATATTACAAATATTTCTAGTAGGAGTGTGGAATTGCTAAAACTTCCTTCTGAGGACTGAACTGAGTATTTAATTGCTTGGATACATTGGCAGCAGTGCAAGGATATAATTAGTGTGCTTTTATTTCATTTATAAATTAAGAGGAAAATGCCTTTCCAAACCTGATTAGTGAGTTATGGACTGGGCTTCAGGGCAGACAGTAAATCTAATGAATATAAGAATATACTTCCTTTTATCAGTGCATTATTACCAGAAAATAAAGGAATTAAGAGAAATTCATGAAGCTTATAACATTAATGAACTTCATGTAAAATGAAATTTATTGGTAGCTTTTAGTAACCAGGTACAAACAGATTCAAAACAGGAGTTAAGCAGTGCAGCCGCAATTTTCTTATTTCAGACTTATATTCTGGGGAAAAACAAGATGTTTACATAAATCTCAAAATTCTTAGTCTCTAAAATAAGAGTATGTCAGATGATATATTGAGATTGAAAAAAATGATTAAAAGTTATATTTGTATGTATTTAAAACTTATTAAATTATTATATATTATATTGTATTGCACTGCTATCTATATATACATATATATTCTATATATTATATTGCACAGTTTATATAATTTATCAGTGTTAAAATACTTGTATATAATTTATAAATAACCAAATATACATATATTTGGATTAAGTTCTCAATTTTTAAAAATTTATAAGGCATATAATTCAAAAAATGAGGACTTACTGAATGTCACATGACACTTTTCTTATTTTTTTATACATTGGTATCTTTAGCTACTTTGATGTGAGAATGAAATAAGTAAATTATCCCCGAAGGGGCAAGAGAGTAACAGCTAGAGTAGAAATATTCCTGCTCCATACAATGATACAAAACAGTTTTTGTGCATTAGCAGCAAGTGGTCCAGCTGCCCCATTGCACACCCTTAGCCTACCTCTGATTTCAGTGGCAACTGTGGGCACAGTTCAGTGGGAGCTCAGACTCACAGTGACAGTTGCCGCTTCCAGTCTGGCCTCAGTCTTTACTACTTTCTGCCCCTCGGTCTTCCCCAAACCACATTTCACTTAAAAAAAATAATAATAATCAAGGAGGGGACAATTAAATGTCATTGTCTATGTACATTTGTTTTGTTAGGGAATGGATGTTGGCAATGATTAGGTATTTCTGGTTTAACAATATAGGAATGAATAATTTATTTTTATTTTATGTTATTATTTTTAGAGACAAGGTTTTACTCTGTTGCCAAGACTGAAGTGCAGTGATGTGATAATAGCTCACTGCATCCTCGAACTCCTGGGCTCAATTCTCCTATCTCAGCCTCCCAAATAGCTGGGACTGCAGTGGCATGCCACCATGACCAGCTATTTTTTTTTTAATATGTAGAGATAGGCACAGGAAAAAATGCTCATCATCACTGGCCATCAGAGAAATGCAAATTAAAACCACAATGAGATACCATCTCACACCAGTTAGAATGGCAATCATTAAAAGGTCAGGAAACAACAGGCGCTGGAGAGGATGTGGAGAAATAGGAACACTTTTACACTGTTGGTGGGACTGTAAACTAGTTCAACCATTGTGGAAGACAGTTTGGCGATTGCTCAAGGATCTAGAACTAGAAATACCATTTGACCCAGCCATACCCTTACTGGGTATATCCCAAAGGATTATAAATCATGCTTCTATAGAGACACATGCACACAAATGTTTACTGTGGCACTATTCACAATAGCAAAGACTTGGAACCAACCCAAATGTCCATCAATGACAGACTGGATTAAGAAAATGTGCACATATACACCAAGGAATACTATGCATCCATAAAAAGGGATGAGTTCATGTCCTTTTTAGGGACATGGATGCAGCTGGAGACCATCAATCTCAGTAAACTATTACAAGAACAGAAAACCAAACACCACATGTTCTCACTCATAGATGGGAACTGAACAATGAGAACACTTGGACACAGGAAGGGGAACATCACACACTGGGGCTTGTCATTGGGTGGGGGAGGAGGGAGGGATAGCATTAGGAGAAATATGTAACGTAAATGACGAGTTAATGGGTGCAGCACACCAACATGGCACATGTATACATATGTAACAAGCCTGCATGTTGTGCATATGTACCCTAGACCTTAAAGTATAATCATAATAAAAAAGAAAAGGAAAAAGTTGAGTAAAGGCTTATTAGTCCACAGCACTTCCCTGAAACCTGAAGAAGACATAGGAGAAGGCTTTTGGTAGGAAAGAGAGAAGGTTAGAATGTGAGTGAGAATAAAAAAAAAAAAAATGTAGAGACAGAGTCTCACTATTTTGCCTAGGCGGGTCTCACTATTTTGCCTAGACTGGTCTCAAACTCCTGGCCTCAAGCCATCCTCTGCTTCCCAAAGTGCTGGGATTACAGTCGTGAGTCACTTGCCCAGGTTATTTAAATAAGTAAACATAAACTGCAGGTTCCAAATATTGTTTATGTGAGCACACAGCACTCTTTTTTCAGGATTAACCAGATAATTTCAAACTAAACTTTTAGTCAATAAGATAACTTGTGAGTGTTTTTGTAAGTAAAATGTAGGAATAGCCCTGAGTGGAAAACATGGTCAATTTAAGACATCACCAATAATGCATTTGGAATGAATGGTTCTTCCAGAAAATGAATCCGTTGCAAAATCCAACTAGCTGATTGTGCATGTGCCCAGTGTAGCTCTTCAACATTGCTCAGCTTTGTATGGGAGCCATACTGAACTTTAAGGATGTGCTCATCTTACATGACATAATAGACTCCTTGAAAATGATTTAATTATATGTAAAAATGAACATCCATAGAAATATATATGATCTTACTGATACAAACTAAAGAAAGGATTTGCATTTTGCATCAAATCTCAGCCCGTTCCAGAGAACCTTGCAGCAGTAGGTCACTGACTATACCTTTACGATCACCAAGGTTGGCGTTTCTAAAGGAGTAGAGAGTAACATCTCTATACTCTACTGGCTATGGAGGCTTTATAGCCTTACTCGCCGAAGAAATGATGTTGGTTGAGCCTTTCTGTCTTATTTGCTCTTGTTTTTCATTTTCTGTGGTTATATTTTAATCTTTCTTTCATCTTTGGCTTTTTGCATTTGCACACTGCTGAGTGGGAGACAGTACCCTCTATCTATTTTGGAAAAACAAGGCTCCTCTTTTTATCTTTAGTAAGCTGTACTTGAGCTGTCTTCATCTGTGCCTGGCTTACTTTCCAAGTGCTCCTCTATCTTCTGGATTGAGCTCACTGTGCTTCTGTTTAGTGATACATTTGGGATTTCACATAATACTCAGGCCTGCTACTCTTTGAGGGATCCACCAAGAGCAGCACAGCTGTAGAATCATGATCTCACCCAGAGCACCTTTTTTGTACTTGTCAGCCAACTTGGCCATCCCTACCGTTTTGATCTCAAAGCCAATTTCCAGTTGGTTCTAAACAAAGTTCTCAGTTCTTTGGTCCTATTCAACCAATGTAAGATTTTTATGTAGAGGGGAAAAATTATGCTTTAAAAATACAAAATTTATAAAGAATTTCATTTTAACAGTTTCATTTATTATTAATAGTGGTAACAGTATTTTTCCAAATTTACTATTTATGAAAATCTTTAAATGTGTTTTCTCATTTAAATTAACACAAGTAATCTTATGAGACAGATTTTTTTTTGCATTTTACAAATGCAGAGTGTCATAATTATTTTTAGCAATTCTTTAGTTGAATTACATTTTCCATGGATCACACAAGACACTACTTCAATCTGCTTGTATATTTTGGTATTCTGACGTACATCTCCATTTCAAAAAGCAAACATTATAAGTCTATGAATTGTAGATGGTGGGAGATAGGTTTCTTACTATGGAAGAGACAGTTACACATAAGTAAGAAGGGAAGAACAGAACGAACCTCTTATTACTGGATTAGAACTGGAGACAACAGTATGAACCAATATTTATCTTAATATTTCTACAAATGAATAGATATAGAAATAATTATAAAGGTGTGAGCATACATAGGTCATATGTATGCATAATTTAGTAGTTCTGCCAGCTCAGAGAACCTAGAAGCAGTAAGTCCCAGTAACAATGAGCATCCCAGTGCTCAGGTCTTGGTTTCTAAAAAGAATTCTCCAGTAAAAGGAACCTGGGTTCCTTGGAGAAGTCACTAATTCTAGGACTAGGACAGGAAAAGTACAAGATGACCCTGTAGCATCCTGTAGCACCAGAAAGTAAGGAAGTGCTCAAAAAGCAACAGCATGGAGCATGTCAAAGGGGCACAAGAGCCATCATCAAAAAGCTCCCAATACCTAAAGCAGAAATAATTCAGGTGAAAAAGAAACAAATGATGCATTACCCAAAGAATAAAATAAATATGAATCCATAATACTTTTTAAATGATTGAATAAATAAATACATTGTAGAGAAAGAAATTTTCCTTAAAGAATAATTCTTAAAACTATAGGTAGGTACTCTCTCCTTTTCCAGGAGGTAGAACTTAATCTCTCCCCAGCTTGAGTATGGACTGGATTTAGTGAACTGGCTTCAGAAGAATAGAGTATGAAATGGAAATAGTAGTAATTTCACAGTGTAGAAATCTGGCAAACACTGTCTTAACCAAGTAATCAAAGTTAGTACCACTATGTTTTATCACGTTGGTGTCAAATACCTCTTCAGATACTTCAAATACTCTGGACATAACAGAATGAGAAGGACACCTCACCTCTGATATTCTTTCTAAAAGCCCATAACCTTAGTTTAATCATAACAAAACACACCAGACAAACCCAAATTGAGAGACATTCTATAAAATACCTGAGCAGTACTCCTCAAAGCTATCAGGGTCATAAAAACAAAGTGACTGAGAAAGTGTCCCAGAACAGAGGAGACTAAGGAGACATAAGAACTGAATGCCATGCAGTGCCCTGGATTGGACCTGGGAAAAGAAAAAGGACATTGATGGGAAAACTAATGAAACCAAACTAAAGTTTGGAGTTTAATTAATAGCAATGTATCATCACTGGTTGCTGAGTTTTGGCAAATACAGCATGGTAATGTAAAGTGCTGACATTAGGGGAACCTGAGTGAGGAGTATGAGGAAAGTGTCTCAATTACCGTCGCATTTTTTCTGTAAAAAATATTCTAAAATAATTTTATCTTAAAAAAGGCAAAGTGGAGAATTAGGATAATCATTTCTGTCAAATATCCATTTTCCACTAGCAACAGTGATAAGGTCTTCAAAGTTTGCCATGATACCTGAAGGTATTACTTTCAAGTAAGACGATGAAAGTTAACCCATTTCAAACCAAATGATTTTAGAATATCTAGTATATTCAAAAAATGCTAGAACCTCTCTTTCCGTTTTAATTATAGTTCTTTTTTTTCCTTAACAGAAGCTTTTGAGCAGCAGAATAAAGAGTCATGGGAAAAGTGCTCTCAATATGTATATATTCTTAATTTTCTGAGCTCTAAATGATGCTACAACCTGGTATTTAGTGGGTGCTATTGAGGAGGAATATTTGCAAACCCATCTCTCCCCATAAGGTTCTCAAAGGAATATATTTTTCAGAAATTATTAAAGCAAGTGAAAATTTTGAGTGTCCCATCCTTACCAGAGGGGGTCTGACTCATTGCTATAGTGGGGAGCATTCTGATGACCTGAGCCAGGACAAGAGGTTTAGGCTCATGGCCCAGGGGGACTTTCTCCTCCTTTCCAAGGCCAAGACCAAATCTCCTCCCAGGTTCCAAAAACTGAAGTAATAAAACCATTCAAGTGTGTGATGTTTGTGCATTTATGTTTTGTACCCAGAGCATCCCAAGTTTAACAAGTATGAATCTCCCCTGACTTTGGGCAGTGAGTGGGTGCCTTGTAGTGGGTGGCAATAGTTTCACAGCACCTTGCTTGTGCAGAAACATTTTATCTAGTCTCTGTGGGAAGGGAAGGTACTGAGGGTCTTGTGAAAGCTGGCTCTGTAACCATATCAGAGCAAGTGTGAAGAAGGGATGTTGTAACTGGTTAGTTTTTTACTTTTTCCCTATCCCAAATATAAAAGCTATGCTTTTATGTACTTTCTCAACATTAAGGTATTGGCTCATATGCTGATATACTGACATTTTCATGCTTTTATTAATTAGCAATTAATATCAAAAGTGAGGAGCAGGCATTTGCAAAGAGGTCAATTAAAGACTACATCATTGTCAAAATGTCTGAAAGCCAGAAACCCAGCAGGCAAGAGAATCATGGCAGGTAATGCCCCACTGAGATATTGTTCTTGTTCAGATCCTCTACAGTATGAACACTTGTCAAGCTGCCTTGAAAATACTTTCTCCTGGGTCGATACTGGTGGAGGTAATACAATCTTAGTCAGGTTCATGAGGAAAAAAATTGAAAAGCAATGCATTCAACATATATGCCTGTATTTCAGTTTCGAGCAATGCTGAAGAAGTTTCTCTCATAATTAAAAAAAAAATCCACCAAGTAGACACTTAGAATAATCTAAATAAATGAGATACTTATAAATCTATTCCACATTTTTGTGATATAACCTGTTTCATCAAGAAAGCCACAAGTTTGATTTTACATTTTGGGATCTGAGAGACCTAAAGCTACATTTCCTGTCTACTACTTAATAGTTGTGTGACCTGGGAAAATTTATATTCCTTTGTTTTAACTACTTTGAATTTGAGTTTTCCTCTTCATAACATTGAGACAACAACACATATCACCTTGTGTCACTGTGCTGACTTGATGTTAGGTTGGATTTTTTAAAAAATTTTATTTATTTATTTGAAATGGAGTCTCACTCACTCTGTGGTCCAGGCTGGAGTGCAGTGGCTCCATCTCTGCTCACTGCAACCTGTGCCTCCTGGGTTCAAGTGATTCTTTTGCCTCAGCCTCTCTCAGCCTCCCAAGTAGCTGAAACTGCAGGTGCTGGCCACCACATCTGGCTAATTTTTGTATTTTTAGTAGAGATGGCGTTTCGCCATGTTGGCCAGGTTGGTTTCGAACTTCTCCTCTCAAGTCATCTGCCCGCCTTGGCCTCCCAAAGTGCTGGGATCACACGCTTGAGCCACTGCACTTTGCCAGGCTGGATATCTTAAGGCAGTTTTCTCCTTGCACTTTTTCTTACCTTTTCTTCTTTCTTCCTTCTGCCCTTTCCAAGTGGCTGGCTCCCTTGACTTACTTCTGTCAGGGGTTGGGGAAGGTGTGAAGCAAAAGTAGCCTGGAACTCTATCTGGATTCATCTTTCCAAAATAAAAAAACTCATAGGAGAATGTCCAGGCTGTGCATAGGGAGGAGAAGGAAGAAAGGAATAGATAAGAAAAGAACCTGGAAAACTTGGCAGGAGAAGGATTTCCCTCAGTTTACACAAATAAACCTGTGATGGCCAGAGGGGCAGACAGAGGTCTATGAATTCTGAAAGCAGGAGGTATTCATGCAACTTTCTGGCTGCATCCAGAAAGAAAGCAAAACTCCAGAGAGGGGAGTGCCTACATGGTGAGTACAAGCTGAGGAGACCACAGAAAACTTCACAATGGCACCTGTGTCCCATGTATAGCCTGGGAGCAGCTGAGCACTGTGGGACTTGAGAAGCCCTACAGGTAGGGAGGATGTGCAATTCAGTGGGACCTGTGAGGATACATTATCAGTGCACAACAATCCTCCCACTCTGTTTTTTTGTATGATCCTAGGCAGTAGTACAACTCTGGGGGTTGGTGAGGAGACTGTGAGGTCTGGTGAGGAGTGAGCGACTGACACTAAGGTTCCTGCCAGCCAGGGATGGGCATTAAAACAAAATTTACATTGATTAATTAAAAATAAAGATATATTTCTTGCATTCTTGACTATGTGGAATGAGACTCATGCCATATGTAAAATAGTGCTATCTCAAGTTTGTAGAAGATGCTCAGTTAATATTAGTTGTCATTACTTATCAATTAGCATTCAGTTAATATTAGCTGTTATTATTTAGCATTAATAACTCTAAGAAGGATAATGTAAAAACACATAAACACACAAAATAATTTTCTTATATCTTCTTAACTCCCAGTAAAAGACTCTATTCCATGGGAACCAAGTGTGAATATGCTGCACGTATTTTCTTTGAACTCACAGTGGGAACTCATTTTTCATTGTAATATTTAGCTGATTGTCAGAATGTTTGAGATATGATTTAATGTCCTGGGGGAGGCAGAAGAGGATCAGTAGACAAATATGACTGTATAATTTGGATTTAAAAGACTTACTCTTATTTAACTGAATAATAACAAGGCCTTAACCCATTCATCCAAGGGCTCTCTGACGGTTTAGGTTCTGCTTTTGGTATTTAACTCTGTTGACAGTAGTGGTGGGACTCTTAAATGGGTAAATTGCACCATTTTGTGGAGATGATGATTTTTACTAGTTTGGTGAATGTAGTATTGAATTGAGATTCGAAACCAAGGAATATGAATCTTGGTTGTGAACTTTGAGCTCTGTTACTTAGGATGAGCACAGGAGTTAGAGCTGGAGAGTAACACTGGAGATGCCTTGAGTTTCCAGCAATGGCTGTTATGCATTTTAACCTATTTTTCTTGACTTTCTTCATGAATAGTTTCCTGTCTGGCATTTACCCTTTCAGTCTTCAGAAGTCTTTCAGTTCAGAGATCTGTCTGGAAAGAGTATATTATGTTACTAAAATAACAGTAGCTTTTCATCCAGGCAAGGAAGGCAATGATCATTTTTCTATTCGAATTCTTCTAACATTTGCCTAGTTCTATTATTCTGAGCTAAGAATTCTGTCTTTCATGCTACGCGTGGAAAATATGGGCAAAAGGGTTAAAGAGGTAGAGATCATCTTTGACCTTTCTCCAGCAATTATGCCTTGTGCCCAGTCCCAACCTCCAGGGGTCTAGGGGATTCAGGATGACTTTGGTTGTTCATCTGAGTCCTTCAGTACAGGGTTCCACTGTATGCCTTGGTGACCATATATTTGGTTTGCCTGGAACAGTCTCACTCTGCTTGTAAAATTTTCCCTGCACTGCCTTCTAATTTTAATATATCTTTTGCTGTCCAAGATGGTAATTTTATTAATCTGATCAATCAGTTCATTATTATTGCTGCTAATAGTAAATATTCATGTCATCGATTATAAACATCCTGCCTTCATGATAATAGATGAATTTGCCTCTCTTAGGTTGATATGTCCATAGCATATCAAGTCTGCAGATAATGCCGCCTCTCTATGGTTCTTAACTGGCAGTTATACCTAAGGAAAGCGTGAAAACGTGGGGCAGCATTTTTGGCTATCCCAGCGAGGGGGGATGTGCTGCTGGTCATTAATACCCCAGAGTCCAAGCTTTCTAAATGTTCTGATAACAATGCCACACGAAGAAGTACTGGAATGTCTAATCCAAAGAGTGGCTCTGATAAGAACACCTCAAGTCATGTAGGATGGAATGGGATTGATGGATAAGCCAGGAGGTAAGATAAGATGGAAACTTACAGAAAAGCCAATGAGTTTCTCTCATCTTCCTTGAATGACTATAAAATTTCAGCCCAAACCTAGGAAAGTGAGGGCAAACTTTTTACCTCTAAGTCACAAACATGAGGGGGAATCACTTTCTCTTGGTTCCCCTCAATCTAACAAAAATCTTAACTTTTTGAGGTCACCCTTTGAAGCAGACTGCTTGAAACCAACAAGGACACTGAAAACTTTTAAAGATTTTCTCAATTCCACTTGACAAATTCATTAGCCTAGAAGTGGAAGAAATCTAAATGATAGAGTATAGTGGTTAAAGGCACAGGTTTTTGAATGAGCCACGAGGGTTCAAATTCCAGCTCCACCATTTACTATGTGATCCTGTTCAATGCACTTAAATTCTGAGCCTATCTTCCCACATATAAAACAGAGAGTGAAAAAGACAAATAGGGCTTTTGTATTATTTTTAGAAATAGGTTTGAACTTGCAAGCCCCCTGATAAGATCCCAAAGACCCCCAGGGATCCTTGACTACATGAACTAAGCCATAAGATTGTGAGAACTCCTTACTATGCCATAAGATTGTGATTAAGGATTAAATGAAGATAATAGATGATAAGGATTTACATGCCTGTGCATAATAGAATTTCAGGAAAATGTTAACTATTCAATTTAGTTACTGTTAGTCACAAAGACTCTTACAATGCTGAAGTAAAACTGTACCCTAATGATACTGGACATGATGAGCTATGGCTCAGAAATTTACAAGCATGCCAGGTCAATGATGTTTCTCCTGTATTTCCTGCTGTGACGTGGCCTGCAAAATATACAAATGTTGAATTTTCAAGACTATCATTTCATCTCTTTGGTATTCTTTGCATTTTCGTATTTGATGAGTTAACATTTATTTTTCGTTTCAAGCATAATTTATACCCATTGTAGAAAGTCTGGAAATTGGAAATGCAAAAAGAACACCATGTTCAAGAAAGAGACCACAGTGAACATTCTGATGTGTATTTGCCTAGTCTATTCTTTGTATGCAAGCGCATGTACCTTAACAAGACTGCTTATAAAGTACAAAAATAAATTTTGTTTGCACAGTTAATGTATGTATTTGAATTAGCAAGGTTTTCAAACTAAACATGTATTTGAATTTACCACAGTTTTAATCAATACTTCTATTCCTGATTTCAAAACTTGTCAGAATGGCTTAGGTTTGTCATGTCTTGCTTGGTTCATCAGGAAGATGGAGTAGTTTGCCTTCGGTCCCACGTTGTGGACCCAAGTTGCTTCTATGGAGTCAAGGAGATATTAGCAGCCATGGAATGAAAGGTGATGAAACTGCCTCCAGTGAAACCTGACATAAAGGTCGTTAAATTATTATACGAGATTAATTATAGAAATTCACAACAAAAATTTGTTTAGGCTTCCACATATTTAACAATATTCTCCTAAATATTTAACAATAGTTTTTATTGTCTAAAGCTTCTAAATATATACAGTTGACTCTTGAATAATATGAGGGTTGGGGCACTTACCACCACACAGTCAAAAATCTGTGTATAACTTTTGTTTCACCCCCAAAATTTACTACTAATAGCCTATCATTGACTTGAAGCCTTATTAATAACATAAACAGTTGATAAACATATATTTTGTATGTTATATATATATATTGTTTTTTATAATCAAGCAAGAGAAAAAAGAAAATGTTATTAAGAAAATCATAAGGAAGAGAAAATATGTTTACTATTCATTTATAACATAAACAGTAAATTAATACATATTTTGTATGTTATATGCATTCTTTACTGTATTTTTTTTAGGGCTCTTTATCTTTCACAGGGGAAAACTTGTCAGGAAGTGATTTGATTGTGTGTTGCCCCAAGAGACATACTGAGATCACTACCCATTGTTAAGGCTCTCAGACTGGTTTGAGTACCTACATTGGAGCTACTGAGAGTTAGTGACCTACCCTCAATTCCCCAGCTCAGGCAGAACCCAGAAGACTGCTTACTTTTTAGGAGTGTTTTGAGAGAGGGGAGGCTGAATCATCTACAGTTTTATCTAATTTAAAAATAACCAGAAAATCTGGTTGTGGTGGTGCACACCTATAGCCCAGCCACTTGGTAGGCTGAGGAGAGAGGATCGCTTGAGCCCACGAGTTCGAGTCCAGCCTGGACAACATAGCAAGGCCTTGTCTAGTTTTTTAAAAAAAATGGCAAGAAGGAAAGAGCTCAACCTATTGCGGGGAGAAAAAGAGAAGGCAATTCTTAGAACCGAATTCTAAATGCAACTTAGTATAGCAAGCAAGCAGGGGAAGCATAGAGCCATTTGTTCAACTTTCAGAAAAGGTTACTCCATTTACCTCTTTAAAAAATCTTGAAGGGATACCAAGTCTAACACAAGGAAGTTAAGTCATTGCACAAAATATTCTGTCTATTTCCTTTTCTGGTGTGGGCCACTTAGAGGAAGCAGCTACTATCAATGATGTCAATGATGTGCTGTATTCTTAAAATAAAGTAAGCGCAATAAGAAAGACAATGCTACTAAGAACATAATAAGGAAAAGGTATTTACTTTTTGTTAAGTGGAAGCGGATAATCATAAGGGTTTTCATCTTCATGTTCACATGGAGTAGGCTGAGGAGGAGGAGGAAGAAGAGGAGAGATTGATCTTGCTGTCTTGGGGGGCAGCATGTGAGTAGCAGTCCCACACAGTCCAACCTGTGTGGTTCACAGTTCATCTGTACACTTTTCTAGCAAGCTATTTTTTACAGTTAATGTTTACTAAAGATTCAGGGACTCGGTCGTACAGGCCTTGCAGGCTGTTCTAAGAGGTTTGAAAATTATTCTATGTGGGATGAAGAGGCACTGATGGGTTTTAAGGCAGAGAGTTATAGAATCTGGTATTTTAGCAAATAATCTGGGTAGAGTATGGATTACAGAGGAACAGAAACAGAGCACAGAGATCAAGGCTGCTGTTGATTTAGTGCATGTGTGTTGATGTAGCTTGGATATGGTGGAGCCAGCAGATATGCAGAGAAGTGGATGGAGCTGAGCTGTGCTTTGAAGATAGAACAGACAAGACATAGTAATAGATTGCTGGTGGTATACACAGGAGTGAGAGAAGCAAGAATAGATCTTAAGTTTCCAGTTTATGCAACTGATGAATGGAGATATCATTTATAGGATGGGAAATATGGAAGGAGAAATATATTGCAAGGAAAGGTCAGGATTTCAGTTTTGGACATGCTATTCTCACTATCTTGATTCTCACTATCTTGACATCCCATCTCCTCATGGATGTGGGCCTACATGTGGCACATGCCCCAGTTAGTGCTGGTAGGAAACATGTTGCCAGGTAGCTGAATGCTGAATGAATTCACAGTGTGGTATCTATGTCTGGTGGCCAGTAAAATGCTAGAAGATATTTACCGTATTGGGATTATTTCTGTTTTAAATGGAGAGACCTAGTTTAAGAAAATTTATTGGTTCACGCATCTGAAAAGTTCAGGAGTGCTTCAGGCACAGCTGTATATACAAGTGTCCAAATAGTGTACTCTCTCTCTGTTTCTCTCTCTGTTTCTCTCTCTCTGTTTCTTTCTCTGTCTCTCTCTCTCTGTCTCTTGTGTCCCTTTCTGTCTCCACCTCTTTTTCTTATGTATTGCTTCATTCTCAGGCTCTTTCTCCCTGATAAGATGACTGTTAGCTTCAGGTTCACACAGACCTCATAGCTCCCAATCTCCCATATCTCCTGAAATATACGAGCCTCTGCCCTCGGGCCCACGTGTCCTGTGCCAATCATATCTAATTACTATAGGAATGGAGGAGTTCTTTGCACAGCCTCGATCACATGTTCAATCCTGGGTAGGGCAGGGCTGCCTCCACTAGAACCACAAGAAATATGCTCTGCAAAGAAGAAAGTGGTTGTGTTCCTAACAGAGGGAGGACTATCAGGCTGGCTAAAACCTAGTCAATGGAAAGAAATGATGACTTTGTTTTCAAAATTGTTTTCTGCATTTCTTCTCTTTGGCAGGAATTGCATTGCCAGACTAATTGTCTATTAAAGCTAGATAATGACACATCTTTACCTTCTGTGTGTACAAGAATGTTTACATTTCTATTTGTAGAAGGCATGCATCCACACCATTCAGAGGTGGTATCTTGTAGTCAAGCTACAAATGCAAAGGAATTGTGGAAACAAATTCAAAAAATAATAATAATCTGGAGGGGAAGTGGGAGGTAGATTGAAGAATATAGATGAAATAAGAGGGTAGAAATAATTAGTGGAGCTGGGTTATGAATAAGTAATGGTTTTTCTATACTGTCCCTTTTTATTTGTATATGTTTGAGTTTTTCCTTAATAAAGGGTAAAAAGAATTAAATGGTAGGGATTGTTGGTGAGTAATAGGCAGAACACATCAGTTTTTTTAATGACAACTGGAAAGTATTGTTTCCTGTTTCAAGAATGTCATTCTTCCTAAACTCCTGAAATAGCATTATGCCACAGGCTTGGGAATCTGCACTAAAAATCATAGCCCATAATTAACTGATTACCTGGGTCAAAGGCCAGGAAAAGTTTAAAAAAAAGAAAACTGCAAATAACCTTAGAATATTCTCAGCAGGTTTCTCTATAACATGATAATGTACATGTAAGTTGCCATAATGGAAATGCCATATGTTAGACCTGTCTGCTCTTTGTCTGGAATTTTGACCCACTGAGCCCAGGATTACAGTCTTTTAAAAAGGAGACAAAAATTTCAAATGGAATGTGTTAAGCTATTAGGTTTAATATCATGAGAGCACTAAAAATTCCTTTTTTAAAAATAGGATAGCCTGTACTGTGAGTTCCAACCATGGAGTTGAAAAGAGAGAGTAAAAAAGAAGAAAAGAAAAATCAAAGACCAACATCTACTCATCCACTGCAGTCCCTGTGCAGTCCTGAAGATGACAGAATTTTCCACAGACACTTTATTTAGCTTAAGCCTTTTAATCCTCTCTAGCATATGAGTGAACAATACCCACATCTAGTAAGGAATTCTATAAAGTTCATAGCTCTTGACCTTGGTTTATAGAGTTAAGTAAATAAATTTACTAGGAGCTAAGCAAGAATAACCTAAGTCTCTCTCTGATATTACTCACCCTCATACCTTACGTATCTACATTTTTGTATTATATCCAGTGATCACACTCAGGTACTCTGCGATGAGTTTATTATTTTTGTTTCACTGAAAATGACTGAAGACATAAGAGTTTTAACATATTTTGGTTTTTAATAAGGCTACAGGTAGTTTATTTCCATTTTTACTTAGTATGTCACCTCACTAACTTGGCTATGGTATATAAGTGTTGTGAGGGTGTATAGGCTAAAATAGCAACACACTCACATGGTAAAATAGTGTCTAGCTTGTTACAAACATGCTATCTATTTTATTTGAATGATTTTCCCTCAATGAATGTTTCTGTTAATCTGACTTCATCTGTATAAAAATATTATGAAAAAGGGATTATGAAGTATGATTTATTTCACCTGTCCCCTTGCCTGTATGAACTTAAGGAAAAGGAAAGTCAGAAAATGTCCTCTGAGGGTAAAGTGTTGGCCAGATGGCTGACCTCTATAGTCATTCTTAGTTCTGCCATATTGATTGGAAACACCACCTTAGAGAAAAAGGATCTAAGGCTTTTGTCATTACTATCTTATTTCCTTTGTCCTTTGTTTTTGCTTGGTAATTGATATGGTTGGTATACCAAGAGGAACTTTTGAGCGCCAGGCACAGATTTTCACATCCAAAAATAAACAAATAAAGAGATTCCAGCCAATTCAACTGAGTGCAGAAGCTCACTATGGTCAAGTGGGATGTAGCCACACAATGGATTTGTGTTAAGTTGATAAATGTGTCCTTGCACTGATGCATTTGCTTCTGTGCTACATTTGGCACTAAATACAAACCCTTTCCAACTCAGTAATTTCAATTCCTTCCATTAAACTCTACATGTTCATCTCTTTTGTTTTTCTGACCATCTGTCATCAGAGTTACCATAAAATTTGAAAATATCTTTGCTAAACTAACAAATCACTTTTTTCATGAATCAACAAGATACCTTTTTTCAATGGCCCAAATCCTTTAGAACAATAGAAAAAAATTAGTTTCTTTCTTCCTTTGAAACTAGTAGTAAATTAGTGGGTGAATTGAGGCCACATATTTTTAAAACATCACTGATTTTCACCATTTTATAAGTGTAGAGTTCTTCTTAGAGCTATTTAAAACATATCAAATAAATTATAGTTCATTTTGTTGCTTGAAGGATTTTAGGTTCAATATTGTACCAAGTAGCCCACAGTCTAAGCCCCTAATGCAAAATCTTATACATTATAGACACTAAAAAGCAATTTCTCAATTAAATAAATTTAAAAATTGAATATTGTATATTTTGTTGAATTACAAATAATGCTTTTAAATGCCTAACACAGGACTGGCATACAGTAGGCATCCAATACATGCTAGGTAAAATTAACATGCATATTGAACAATAATGTGGTTTGGCTGTGTCCCTACTCAAATCTCATCTTGAACTGTAGTTCCCATAATAACCACGTGTCATGGAAGGACCCAATGGGAGGTAATTTAATCATGGTGGTGGTTACTTCTATGCTGTTCTTGTGATAGTGAGTGCATTCTCATGAGATCTGATGGTTTTATAATGAACTTTCCCCACCCTCCTTCACTCTGCACTTTTCCTTCCTGCCACCATGTATTCGCTTCCCTTTCTGCCATGATTGTAAGTTTCCTGAAGCCTCTCCAGCCATGCTGAACTGTGGGTCAATTAAACCTCTTTCCTTTATAAATTACCCAGTCTCAGGTACGTCTTTGTTAGCAGCATGAGAACGGACTAATACAAACAACTAGATATAATAGATGTAAATAAATGACTTTATTCATAAATGCATTGAATCAAAAACTTTTTATTAAGAACCTATTCTTTCCCAAAGATGGTTCTATTACTAAAGAAAATAGAGGTGCAGTCCCTGATGCAGCAGATTTTACATGCTGTGGGACAATAGATATTAACCCAATAATTACTCTTAAGATTGAGTGATGGGAAATTACTTTGAGAAAGAAACCTGGTTGTGTGAAAGAATATAACAAAGAAATATTCTGTGTACTGGAGTTGGACAAAAGCTCAGGAAGACTTTCCTATAGAATGATTAAGCTGAGACCCAAAAGATAAGCAGAAAAGATAACTGGAATGAAAGTTGGGGGTCTGGAAAAAGAATAGTGTGTCTGACATGATTCTGAAGCGTTAGAAAAGGCCAAATTATGTAGACCCTTGCAATAAAGCTACTTAATGATTCTGAGTGGTGATGCTAGAGGTGTAGTAGGGTGGCACACATGTGAAGCATAATTAAATTTTATTTAAATTGGTAATCTGATTACAGAATTGAGAGGTCAAATGAATGGAAGAGACTTACATGATTAAAACAAAACAGTGACTTCTCCGAGTTGAGTTGAAGACAGGGGAGTGCTGGAGCCCACACATGTACTTGGATGACCGGACTGTGTGCATCTCTTCCTGATGCTGCATTCAGTGACATCACATTGGTAGTTTGAAATCAACCATAATGGAGGTATTTATGGAAATCGGCAAATGTTACAAATGAAAACTTTTCTTCCCTGGAAAACCAGTTGTTAAACATTCACCAGCACATCACTGATTGAAGAGGAAAGAAGATGATTGGGTCAGGGGAAGTGAAGGTGGCTAAGGATGGTGGGGTAATTTGATTTGCTCAGTAAATGACCCATGCCTTTCAAAACTTAATAGTTCCAGCCATCTATGAATCTTCCATGGTTCAGTAACTTTCTAATGACAGCAATAATAGTAATACAACCTTGTTGCAAGTGCCTACTGTGTGCCAGCAATGTACTTGGTGTTCTTCCTAGGCACCTTATGCAATTTTAGCAACTTCATTAGTTGAGAATTATCATACAAATCTTACATGGGACAATTCTGAGATCAAGATGTTTCAATGACTGCTCAAAATCAATAATTATTGAGGAAGAGGATTTGAAGTCAAGTTTTTCTTCTTCAAAAGTCCAAGTGTTTCTTACATTCCGCCTCTCTCTTTTTGTCCCTGCCTTCACTCCTACATGCACAAAAGTGCTTTTTTTTTTCCTCCACCACTTTAGATTCCATAGCTCAAAATATCATTGCCACCAGGAACCAAGATATCAAAATTGGAATAAATAAAATCACAAAAGGAGTTTGAAAATATCAGATAACATGGTGCTATGGTTGGAATGTGTGTGTCCCCTTCAACATTCATATGTTGAAACCTAAGGCCCATTGTGACAGTATTGAGAGGTGGGGCCTTTGGGGAAGTGATTGAGTCATGAGGGCTTTGCCCCCATGCATGTGATTAGGTGCTATTATAAAGAGGCTTAAAGCCCTTTCTGCCCTTCTGCCTTCCATCATGTGAGGACACAGGGCTTGTTTCTTCCAGAGGACATAGCAACAAGGCACCATGCTGACTAAAGAGACCAGGCCCTCATCAGAAACCAAACCTACTGGTGCCTTGATCTTAGATTCCCAGCCTCTAGAACTGTGAGGAAATTTATTTTTGTTATTTATAAACTACCCAGTCTCTGGTGTTTGTTATAGCAGCACAAACAGACTAAGTAAGACACACAGTAAAAATAGTGCTGAGGCCCCTGAAAGAAATAAATAAAGTAGAGCAGGATAGGAAAGTAATAACTTACTAGAGGGGCTAAACTTTTATCTAGATGTTGAAGAAAGCAACAAAGTAAAAAAAAGTTCTACCCCTGCACTTTTGTTATGCAGGGCAACGAATTCTCTTCACTTCATCAAAATTAAAAATGTTTGCTCATCTAAGGCCACCACTAAGAAAAAGAAAAGCAAGCCACAGACCGGGAGAAAATATTTACAGAGACTCGTATCCAGAACATACATTAAGAGCTCCTATACCTCAAATAGTAGAAAGACACATACTCCGTTGAAAACTGGGCAAAATACTTGAATAGGTATTTCATAAAGGAAGATGTATGAATCATTAATAAGCACCTGACAAAGGTCTTATCATCATCAATCATTAGGGAAATACAAATTAAAAGTGCAATAAGATACAGCTATACACAATAGAATAGAAAAATTAAAAAGGTGAACAACACAGCATTAATTTCCTATGGCTGCCATTAAAAAGTACCAGAAATTGTACTTTTTTGTGTAAATTCGTTGCTTGCCTTCTTTGGACTTATGTTTGATTCTATCTTAGATTTACATGAGGTTTTAATTTTTTTGATTCCTTCAGAATTATTTAAATCAGTTTTATTTTTGGAACACTTTTGATTAGCTTTCTTGGTTTCTTTCTTTTTCTCCTCAACTAGATTTTTAAAATCTATTTCTTTTTTAGTCTGGGTTTTTTTTTCTTCTTTATTTTCTTTTGTTTCAACACTTAGCTATCTTCATTAGAGAGATTGGAATAAGAATCTGAAAGGTCATAAAAACTTTTCAAATCCTCTGTAGTGCTATGGTTAATGGGGCGCCCTCTTTTATCCACAGCATAGTTCAACTTGAACTTCTTGTCATGAAACATTGCTCGAAATCTCTTGTAAATTTTGGCTTTTCGATCCTCTTCTGGCATTTCCCAAAATCTCGGGTCCTTTGCAACCCGTCTAAACTGCTGGTCACTCATTATTTCTTGTTTAGAAGACATTTTTAATTTTTAATCTTGCTGAACAAATGCTTGAAGAAACCAAGTACATCTGGAGTTAAACAGCAGACATTTATTGTCTCACAGTTCTGGAGTCTAGAAGTCTGAGATCAAGGTGTCAGCAAGGTCAGTTCCTTTGGAGACTGTGAGGGAGTTTATGCCGGCTTCTGGGGGTTTGCTGGCAATCTTTGGTCCTCCTTGGCTTGTGAATACATCACCCTAATCTCTGGCTTCATGTTCATGTCATTCTCCCTATGTGTTTATCTGTCTCTATGCCCAAATTTTCCCTTTTTATAAGGACAAAGTCATATTGGATTAGGCCCACTCTAGTGACCTCATCTTATCTAATTACATCTTCAATGGACCTGTTTCCTAATAAGGTCACATTTTGAGCTATTGGAGGTCAGAACGTCAACATATTGTTGGAGACTGACACAATTCAACCCATAAAAACACCAAATGTTAGTGAGTACATGACACAATCAGAACCTTTTTATGTTGTTTGGTGGGAATATAAAATGGTACAGCCAG
>NW_012117822.1:663940-682598 GCF_000951035.1 Colobus angolensis palliatus | reverse complement strand
AGGAACAACATTTACTATAAAATAAATTATATAAACTTATTTTAAAATAAATTATATTAAAAACAAAAGAAATAAATACTCAAAACATCACTTTCTAAATATTTTACCATGTTTTACTGCTATCTATGCTCTCAAGGCTATATATGCCTATTTTATTTGTATGGCGAAAATGTTGTGTAATGGTGTGCTAGTGTACATTTCTTCCCAACTCTGCTTTGAGATAAATCAGGTTGATGACTAGAAATTGGTTATAGTGTGAGTATTTACACAAAAGGAATTGGCAAAATTTACACATTAGGCCTGGATATATTGTCTGGTTGATTGCTTAAACTTGAGAAAGTGAAGAATGTCGATAATGCAGAATAAACTTAAAAGTGTGTTATATTTAAAATAGAAAACATAAAATGTTTAGGAAAAATCAGAGATGAAAATCTTTGGGTCCTAAGACAGGGTGAAGATTTCTTGCACCTGACACCAAAAGCACCATAAATAAAAGGAAAATTTGATAAATTGGATCCCACCAAACTTAAAAGCTTCTGCCCTGTAGAAGTCCCTGCTAGCCAGGCACGGTGGCTCATGCCACTTTGGGAGGCTGAGGCAGGTGGATCATGAGATCAGGAGTTTGAGACCAGCCTGACCAAGATGGTGAAACCTTGTCTCTACTAAAAATACAAAAATCAGCTAGGCACTGTGGCGGTCACCTGTAATCCCAGCTGCTTGGGAGGCTGAGGCAAGAGAATCGCTTGAACCCAGGAGATGGAGGTTGCAGTGAGCTGAGGTTGTGCCACTGTACTCTAGCCTGGGTGACCGAGCAAGACTCCATCTATAAATAAATAAATAAATAAATAGTCCCTGCTAAGAAGACAAAAAGACAAATTACAGACTGGGGGAAAAAAATTGCAAACCACATATTTGACAGAAGCACTTGTATCTAGAATAATATCTAGAATTCTCCAAAGTCAACAGTAAAAAAGTTAAACAATCCAATTTGAAAACAGGCAAAATGCATGAATAGACATCTCACCAAAGAGAATATACAGATGGTAATTAAGCACATGAAAAGATGCTCAATATCATTAGTCATTAGGGAAATACAAACCAAAACCATAAGAAAGTATCAGCACAAACCCATCAGCATGGCCAAAAAAAAAAAAATGATAATACCAAATATTGGTAAGGATGAGGAGAAACTAGATCATTCACATGTTCTCATGGGAATGTAAAATGGTACAGCCATTCTAGAAAATAGTTTGGCAGTTTCCTTTAAAACAAGCAAATATGTGTACTATTCTAACCAGCAATTACACTCTTAGTATTTATTAAGAGATATGAAAACTGTGTTCACACAAAAACCTGTGCAGGAATGTTCATAGCAGCTTTATTCATGATAGCCCCAAACTCAAAACAACCCAAATGTCTTTCAATGGGTGAATGGTTAAACCAACTGTGGTACCCCAGGTATTGTGGAATACTATTCAGTAATCAACAGGTATGAACTATTAGAAACATGCAACAACTTGGGTAGGCCTTACAAGAATTATGTTGATTTAAAAAAGTCAGTTTTGAAAGGTTATATCACGACCGGGATGTAATGAAATTATAGAATGGATCACACATTCCTGGTTCCCAGGAGTTACTACCTGGGGGCCAAGAAGGGGACAGGTATGACTATGAAGGAATAACATGGGCATATTTGTGGTGATGGAACAGTTTTGCATCTTGGTGGCGGAAGTTTCACGAAGCTACACATGATAAAATTACACACACATGAGTGTCTATAACTGGTGAAATCTGAATAAGCTCTGTGAATTGTAACAATGTCAATTTCCTGGTTTTTATATTCTCCTATGGTTATGTAAGGTGTTAACAGTGGAGGTGGAGAAGTGAAGGGTGTATGGGACCTCTGCGTATAATTTTTTACTTTTGTGAATCTCTAATCATTTTGAAATGAACTTTTATTTTTAAAAGTATGTATACTCTATAGCTGTCACATTGTGAATAACAGAAAAAGTGATCAAATCATAGATGTATTGCAACCATCATTGGCTTAGGATTTAAGAATTTGGCAAGAATCAGTGAAAGCATTATTTGAGAATTAATTGGCTAAATGAACATTACAACAAAGAACATGATGTATTTTAGTTGTTTAAAGTGGTATGCTACATACATTTTTTATATCAGTAAAATTCGTAGTCAACTTCTATATATGTAATTATGTATATATGTGATTCTTCAAAGAGGGAGGGAGAAGGATCAGAAACCTCTTCTTTATTGTGTAATGCAAGCTAATATATGTAGGAGAAATGATAGAATTTTTTTTATTTATAAAGAACAGAAGGCCGGGTGCGGTGGCTCAAGCCTGTAATCCCAGCACTTTGGGAGGCCGAGACGGGTGGATCACGAGGTCAGGAGATCGAGACCATCCTGGCTAACCCGGTGAAACCCAGTCTCTACTAAAAAAATACAAAAAACTAGCCGGGCGAGGTGGCGGGTGCCTGCAATCCCAGCTACTTGGGAGGCTGAGGCAGGAGAATGGTGTAAACCCAGGACACGGAGCTTGCAGTGAGCTGAGATCCGGCCACTGCACTCCAGCCTGAGTGACAGAGCAAGACTCCGTCTCAAAAAAAAAAAAAAAAAAGAACAGAAGTTTATTTCTCACAATTCTGGAAGCTGGGAAGTACCAGATCAAGATACCAATAGGTTCAGTGTCTGGTGAAGGCCTCTTCCTCATAGATGACACCATCTGTGTCTTCTCACATGGCAGAAGGGAAGGAGGGATCAAAATAGGAGTACAAACAATGTTTCTTCACATGGAAAAGGAGCAAAAGAGAGTAAACTCACTTCCTTAAGCCCTTTTATAAGCGACCTAATCCCATCCATGAGACCTCTGCCCTCATGGCTTAATCACCTCTTAAAGGCCCCTCCTCTTAACATTATCACATTGGCAATTAAGTTGCAACATACAAATTTTGTGAGACACGTCAAACAACAACCATTGTCTTATAGCTCAAATCTTGTCAGCCATTAATTCAGATAGGTCTCAGCCAGGCGATTCTATTTTTGCATGGTATTGACAGACCTCTGTCTGTCATAGTTCGACAACAATGAAGGCAATCCACGACTAAGGAAACAACCATGGATTTCACCAACCACTGTGTGAAATGGTTTTGGGAAACGGGTTATTCACATGGTTTCAAAGTACTTCTTCTCAGATTATTGATTAATTACAAAGGAACAACATTACCTTTATTGTGAAAACGCCTTGCAGTCACCGCCTTAGCCAGGTGAATAAACTGAATATCAATATTGGGACACGCTGATCTTGTATACTTCCTGATGTGAAGAATAAGAAGTACCCATCACTGATGTACTGTTCTTGAGAAACATGATTAACCTGAATTGAATCTTGAGGAACCAATTGATTAAATCTAGAGTATGGGTAGTTCTTCAAAATAGAATGTCAGTGGGGAAAATGTGAGTAATTAGTGGCTAAGGTGAAATGGGGTTCGTATTACAACCAGGTACATTAGCTATCTATTGTGGTGCAAAAAAATTATCCTCAAACCTAGTACCTTAAAACAATAATAAACACTTATGTTTTTTACATAGTGATATGGTTTGGCTCTGTGACCCCACCCAAATCTCATGTCAAATTGTAATTCTTAACGTTGAGGGAGGGACAGAGGGATGGTGACTGGATCATGGGGGTGGATTTCCCTCTTGCTGTTCTCATGATAATCAGTGAGTTCTTAGGAGATCTGGTTGTTTAAAAGTGTGTAGCACTCCCCCCTTCACTCTCTCTCTCCCACTCCACCATGGTAAGATGTGTGTGCTTCCCCTTCACCTTCCACCATGCTTATAAGTTTTCTGAGGCCTCCCAGCCATGCTTCCTGAACAGCCTGTGGAACTGTGAATCAATTAAACCTTTTTTTTCCCATAAATTACCCAGTCTCCAGTAGCTCTTTATAGCAGTGTGAGAATGGACTAATACACATAGTTCTGACCATCAGGAATTCTGGAGCAGCTTAGTTAGCTGATGATTCTGGCTCAAAATCTTTCATGAGATTGCAGCTACAGTCATTTGAAGCAGCAGACAGTGCATAGCAAATAGGTTTTGTGGACACCATCATTTTTGTCATATCGTCTTCTGTTTATTCACCTCCTTTTAAAAACGTAAAATCATTCTAAGCTTTAGGACTACATAGAAACAGGCCACAGGAGGGATTTGGCCTATGCACTGTAGTTCATTGACCCCTGTTCCACGCTTGATTAGGGGTACAAGATCTGCTTCCACAGCAGCATGTTCACCTGATATTTAGCAGGAGGCCTCAGTTCCTCGCCATGTGGACCTCTCCACACGGTTATTTAACTGTCTTCAAGATGTGGCAGCTGCCTTCCCCTAGAACAGGGGCTCTAAGTGCAATACCAAGGAGGAAGACATAATTCATCTTATAGCCTAGTCTTGGAATTCATACATGGTCACTTTGGCCATGTTGGAAGCAAGCCATTAAGTAGCTCTCACTCAAGGGGTAGGGAACTCACTTTTCAAGGCAAAAATTGTCCAAAAAATTGTGTGCAAGATTTAAGACTACCACTCCAGCCTTGTCTTCTATGACTGTCACTATAATCCTAATATTGAAACAATAATTAGCAAACAGCACTGGGGATTAAGAAGAATTTTCTTGTTTACTTCAAATACCTTTTGTATTTATTAACTGAAGCAAAAGACATTTAAACAGAAATATCTCTTTTAAAATGGCTATAATATTGACAAGTATCTTAAAACCAAATTAAAGTTGACATTGAAATTTGTTTTTATTTGTTTGTTGTTTTACTTTATTTATTTATTTAGGCCTTGAAATTTGAATCAATGCTAGCATGAAAACTAGTAAGGGGAAAGGAAAGGTGAGTTTCAATGTCCCTCTCAATGTTTTCATGCCTGTTACCACTGAAATAATAATCATACTATTGTTTTGTGGGTCAGTAGTTACAATGTATGTGATACCATCTAGGAGATAGACTAGCACATAAAAGATACTCATTAAATCTGATATTATTTTAACAAAGAAGGGTGGCCTGTATTTGAGACATTACAACTTTGGAATGACCATTGGAAGCTAGCAGGGTGAGATGTTACCCTCACCCCCAAATTAAAAACAGAAGCAACCACAAAGCAACACATACAAGGAATAGTGTCATTTTTGTCCTTGTCAGAGCAGGTCTGTTACATTGAGAAGTATCCTGCATTTATAAATGGACTAAGAGATGAGTATACTGGCTTTGTGTCCAGGATGTGTGGTCTTCCTATTTAAAGATTATGGTGCTTCAAGGACTCCAGAACAGGTAAGCCAATACTAACTCTATTAATACAGGACTTTCATATCAGCAGTAGAGGGTGAACTTAAAATAAAGTAGTTCGAATTCAATTGCCTTTAGAGAACACACATATATTTTTTTGTTAGTACTTAACATAAACACGAAATTACATTTCTTTTACACCAGGGATTTTAGCTATAATACTGAAATAATGTGGCAAACTAAACTACTGTGTCAAAAAATAGTTTTGAAGTTGTTGATTTTTATGCAAATGAACAATGATCATCATCACAGAAAGGTCACCTTGACATTAGGGCTTCTATTGACCATTTTCACCACGTTAACTTGAGGCATTACGTAGACAGCTCAGGTGTTTAAAAATGACCAGCGTATGTAGCTGGATGTAGTTGCTCATGACTACAATTCTAACTACTCAAGAGGCTGAGGTGGGAGGACTGCTTGAGGCCAGGAGTTTTAGACCAGCTTGGGCAACATAGGGAGACACTGTCTCTAAAACAAACAAACAAACAAACAAAATTTAATGACCAGATCCAAAGAGTGGTAAAGCCAGTAATTTATCACATGTATATCAAGAACAGCAAGGGGCGTAGGAAAAAAGTCCACATTAGAATTGGATGTTTAAGGTTTCCAGAAGATATCAAAAATTACTTTGAAAAATCTTTTTAAAAGAACCCTAAAATCTTTTACAGGATTCTTATGTAACTAAAGGCACTAGTTTCAATATTTCTCAGGTTGTTCTAAGATTCTTTGGAGGAGAGGGAGAAAGGAGTCATCCCTTTGATATAAGTTGCTTTATTTTAAACAGTCACAGTATGCTGTTATGATCCTTAACAGATTTGTCAAAGGCAAAGATTGTTGGAGTGACATGGTAAAACTAAACCCATAATAAGTCAGAGCAAAGATACTATTTCCTCCTAATATTATGAGCAACCCTGTTGCTTTTGGTAACTTTAGATTCTTAGAAAAGACTAATCAAATGGTAGCACTGCCTCAGCTCAGCTATCAAACATGATAGTGCTAGAATAAATTAATAATTTATTGACTGAGTCCTTTAGGGATGGGGAGTATTGCAAATAAACGAACTGGAATGTAACACCAGGAGATGCTTTTCACTCATACCATTTTCTGTCTGACTTGGTTTTTTCTCCACTATCTGCAAACCTGTTAAAAAACTCCAAAATCCAGTTTTTTATACATCTTCCAGAAAATGAAACTGAGAATGATTGTAATCTTAGGAGATGGCTGAATGTTTTCAGAAGGATTTCCTTTGCCCATCACTGGTGTGCCAGCTTTGGGTTTTCTGCTGCGACCTGCATATCAAAGGGGGTGATTGGAGAGGTCTTGCTTTCCTAATGTTTCTAGCAGTGGAAGCATTTGACAATTTGGGTGGTTTTTTTTTTTGTTGTTGTTGTTTTTAATTTCTTTCCCTTTTGAATTGCTTCTGTGTAACGTCACATGATTTTGAATACAAATCTCCAAATCTCCACTTGTAGGAATAGTTTCAAAAGTAAGGCTTTAGGTCCAAGGGGAAAAGAGGGGGGCCATAATTGGGGGTGTGTTATGCTGAATGAAGACCCTAAACATTGCTTATGTATTCATAAGCACGTTCATGATAAAGTACCATGATGTTGTAAACAATAATTGGTGACAACACTGTGCATATGAGACTGGAAGAATAGTCAGACTAAAAGGGAGAGAGTTTTGATTTATACAGAAATATTCTGGTGATTATCACCAGTAAAGGCAAATGAAATACAGCAAAAAAGTGTATTTTGTTTTAATGGACTTTTGTAAAATGTTTTTAAAAGCTCATTTGAATTTGTGTTAGTGCTCCTTGAAAACTTCAAGAAACTTGACAGATGGAGATCTTAATAAAGTTAAATTTTAGCCAGTTTTGAAATAATACCAAATATTTTACAAAATTATTGCCTGTCTTTCTGTAGAATGCAACTTCGCAGTACCCGAGATTAAAGAAAAAAATGGGAAAATGTGCCTCACAGAGGACTGAAACACTGTAAATCATCTAATCTTAGAATTCTTAAAATTGTAAATCAGAAACTTACGAAGGATTTGTAGCTGTGCTCGGGAAATAGCTTAAAAATATGTATTTATAGTTGTATTACTCACGAAAGATGTGTACAGCAAACAACCTGATATCATTGCAGCTTTGTCATTTGAGCATTGTAATAAATATATTTCAAGTTCAACCAAACTAAAGAATAATACAATGAATTTTTTAAAATAGCCATGCCACAGCCCAAGAAGTGTATTTTAAACATCACAATCATTGCTCTGTTTTCAATGGTGTGTTTCATTCATCTATCTATTCTTTCATGTGGTCAGTCAGTCAGTTATCATGTAGTATGTTGAGCCTCTCCTCTATGAGAAGATCTATGCTGGTCAGAGACAATACAATAGTGGGGAGGCTGGGCATGGTTTCTGTCTACATGAATTTACATTCTGGTGAGGGAGCAAACAATCAGCATACCATTTAGAAAATCAAACAGAAAAAAAACGTGTCATAGTAATTCATTTAGGGGAAACTGAGCTAATGCTTTAAGAAAGAGACTAAAAGAGGAAAACCTATTTTTGGTAGCATGATCAGAGACAGCCTCTCTGAGGGACTTGAGGGACATATAACGTGAAACTGAAAGTGGAGGAGGAGTGGGGAATCACTCCAAAGGGAGAAAAGTATACATAGGAATGAGGAGCGAGCAGGTTGAAACATCTCTTCAAATATATTTGGTTGGGAAAGGGTGCAACAACCATGGCAGTTGCTGGAGAGGAAGATGCAGTCAACAAAGGTTTGACCCCAGCTTCCTCTCCAGCAGGAAGTTTCTTTGCGTTTAGGAAGGAGATGCTAGAACATATAAATATGCTGATGAGAATTATCCTATAGAACAAAATGGATAGATGATGCAAGAAAATGAGAATATAATTGCGGGCTGGGGAATCTCTTCAGGCAGTGAGAATAGTTGCAGACATACAAAGCTTGAGGGGAGAAGAACATCCCCTGGGAAAGATGCAGGTGTGAGCTGTGCAGCTCCAGTGGAAAGAAGGGGAGTGGGTTTGTGTCTGACAGTTTCTTTTTGCTCTGAAGTATGAGGGAAGGTCATCCGTTGTCAATGAGAGTGGAGGGGGCTATAGGCAACAAACGAGAGAAGTGTATAACCACTGGGAGCCTCCTGAAGAATGAGATGAGATTATCATAGCCATTCTTTAATGCACTAGTTCAAGACTGAATGCTTAATAAGTCTCTAACTGCTTAAAAGGTATCTTCCTGTAGGTCTTGGTTGCTCACTTGTCAGTGAATTCAACATAGGAATTATGTCATGTTTCTTGATTGTAGATGAAGCCCTAAGTCTCTCTCTTGTACTGGGGAGTTAAACTGGAACTAAAGAGACATACCTCATTTGTAATAAAATTTGTTGCTAAGAAATTAGAATAACTGCTGGTAACATCACCACTCTTCACACCCACTCCAACCAAGAGGGGCTGCCATTATCTTCCTAAAGGCTCTTAGAGAGAGCTGTGCTGAGGGGCACCAGAAAAGAGAAAGCAATTTTAGGAACCCCCCAACCCTTTTCTTAGGGGAAGGGTTAGAGCAGAAAAGGGGTCATGGAAAATGGACTTGACTGTTCTAGAAAGATGTCTGAGCTTCCCCCAGACTTAGGAGACGAAGGAAGCCAGGTATCTCCCTGGGACTCAGGCCTCCACATGAGAAATACCACAGAATGCTGACTCTGTGGTCAGAGGGGAGGATAGGCACAAGGGAAACTTAGGGGTTTCCTGAAGTAGGTGGTGGGGACAGGAGAATGACCACAGTGTCCTGAAGCCAATGTAACAGTACCAAAGAAGGTGGTGCCATAGACCCAGGCCTTGGTGTTCAGACACCATGTAATTCTGAGATTTCCATATGGTCTCATAGAGGAAAGAAAAGAGCCTCCAAATTGACATTGAATACATTTCCATCCTGCCCTAAGTGAAGGGTTGGGGGAGCATGGGACATTGGAAGGGTTTAAATTTTAAGAAACAATTGTGAATGCTCTGCTTCTGATTAGTATGTAGAAAGCTGCAGGATACTGTCATCATCTTGAACAGTGAGAAAAATCTGGACAGCGCACAAAATTGTAACTTTTCCTGAGCCTATGAGGGAGCTGAGTAGGTAGGGCATCCAGGTGCGCTGAATTCCAAAGAGTGACAACTCCTCCAAGGAGAGATGGGGTGCCTTTGGCAGAGCATGGGAGGAAGAGAAAGAAGTAAATAGCTGAAATGTTAGTCAGTTTTTAAAGGCAGAGTGTAGGCTACCCTGGCAGGTAAGAATCTGGGGGAAGCCACGACACTAGGCAAGTCTGTGCTCCTTCACAAGGTCTGTGCCATGGACCCCCACCGAGTTATCCCAAGACTGCAGAGCTCCCTCTTGGAGGCAGTTTTAGTTATCTTTTGCAGTGTAACAAGTCGTAAAACTTAGCATCTTGAAACACCAAATGCTTAGTATCTGTTTCTGTGAGTCAGGAATCTAGGCATGACTTCTCCGATTTCTCTGATTCAGCCTCTCACAGGCTGCAGTCAAGCCATCAGTTGGAGCTCCCGGAATGTCAACCCTCAGCCTAGGCAGGATCTTGTTTCAAGCTCACCCACGTGGTTTTTGGTAGGATTCACTTTCTCCTGGGTTGCTGGACTGAAAGCCTCAGTTCCTCACAGAGAAAGAGAAAGAGAGAGAGAGAGAGAGAGAGAGAGAGAGAGAGAGAGAGAGAGAGAGACCGTATCACTGTCTTTTATAACCTAATTTCCCAAGCAATGACCTGTCACATTTGCCATATTCTTTTCCTTAGAATGAAGTCACTCACACCCAAGATGAGGGGGTTACACAGAATAAAACACACACATACACACACTCATAGGCACATGAATTTGAGTCAAACTGCTGAAAACCAAAAATACAGAAAATACTTTGTAGGCAGCCAGAGGAGAAAAGAAACATAGAGAAACCAAGATAAGAATTAAAGCAGACTTATCCCCATAAACTATACGAGTCAGCACTTCATACCTAGTGACAATATCCTTCAAAAATTAGGCAAAATACTTTTTCAGACAAACAAAAGCTGAGAAAATTCATTGTTGGGAGGCAGGAGGAGGGAGAGCATCAGTGCAAATAGCTAACACATGCGGGGCTTAATGCCTGGGTGATGGGTTGATAGGTGCAGCAAACCACCATGGTACATGTTTACCTATGTAACAAGCCTATGGTGTCCTGCACATGTATCCCAGAACTTAAAATAAAATACAATTAAAATTTTTTAAAAGAAAATACATTGTCAGCAGACATGCACCATAGGAAATGTTAAATGAAGTTTTTCAGGCAGACACAGTATGATAACCGATGGAAATTTCAGTCAATATATGGAAAAATGAAGAGTGTCATAAATGGTTAAAATGGTGTCACACAGAAAAGACACTTTTTCTTAACATTAAACTTTTGAAGAGATAGTTTAGTATTTAAAGCAAAATAGTAATTTAAAGCAAAAAATTGTGAGTTTAAAACACAGGTAGACGTTTCCATAGCCACTCACCATTCACCATTTAAATGTTGTTTCACCATTCAAAAATCAATATAACTCACCAATTTGACAGCTTACAAAAGTAAAACTACATGCTTTGCTTAATAGATACAGAAAAATAATTTGATAAGATTTAACACTCATTCATCATAAAAATTCTCACTAAACCAGAAATAGAAGGAAACTTCTAGAATCTGATAAGGATCATCCATGAAAAACCAACAGCTAACGTTAGACTGATGATGGAAGTCTAAATGGTTTTCCTCTAAGATAAGGAAGAGGCAAGACTATCCACTCTCATCAACTCTATTCAACATTGTATTGGAGGTCCTATTCAGTGACGTAAGGCAACAAAAAACCAAAAGAGATACAGATTGGAAGTAAAAAATGTTGTCTTTATTTGCACATTTAATCTATATATAAACAGAAATAATCCAAAATACCTACAAAAATATAAACATCTATTGTTTTTCCATATAATAGTAACAAACAATCAGAAATTTAAAATGCATGCCATTTATAATAGCATTAAACCAGGAAATATTTAGGGAGACAGCTGACAAAATATGTGTGAGACACAAATTATTTGTAAAAATAAAACATTGCTCATTAAATATGCCATATTCACATGTTAGAAAATTTAAAATTGTAAATATGTCAATTCTTCTCCAGTTGATCTATAGATTTATATATGTTTGTATAATCCTAATTAAAATACTAGCAGGTCCTTTTCTGGAAATTGACAAGCTCATCTTATTCACATGGAAAATCAAAAGACCTAAAATAGCCAAAATTTCTGAAAAAGATTAAACAAAGTTTGGGAACCCACATTACCTGATTTCAAAACTTATCATAAAGCTTTAGTAATTAAGACAATGGAAAAACATATTGATCCATAAAACTAAATAGAATTTCACGATAAACTTATACATATATAGACAATTGACTTTCAATAAAGATGCCAAGGTAATTCAATGAGGGAAAGGGTAGTCTTATTGAGAAAATGATGCTTGTATGATTTGACATCTATATGAAAAATAACTCATGCCTCATGCCACATGCAAAATATTGCTCAAAATTGATCACAATCTTGAATGTAAACCATGAAGCCATAAAACATCTGGAAGAAAATATAGGAGAAGATCTTCCCAGGTGAGAACACTGGCTTTTTGAGATTGAGGATCTTGCTGAAGTATATGCAGGTACTAAGTGGAGGAGCTGTGATTCAACCCAACAGTTTGACTCCATAGTCCTACTTCACTTTTAAACTCCTTCCCCAAACTTCACAGTTATTTAGCTATTGCTAGGTAAGGAGTCTTCTGGTGCCAGAAACATGAAGTTCTCTTGTGGATGGCCTCTCTTCTTCATTCCATTAATGCCGTTTTGGTTCATCCCTTCTTTAATCTACTGTACCTCTCTCTTAACCTGCTTCCAGTGCATTGTAAAAAAAGTGACTGGGTTACTTTTCTAAATAAGCAATATTAATCACAATACTTAACTGCCTAAAATTCTCTGTTAGCTTGTTATTATAAAGTATAAATACAAATCCACACCTATAGCATTCAGGGACTTTCATTTGTAGTCATATTTCCTGCCATGCTCCCCACACTTCTCTCTTTTTACTATCTACTCTCATGCCTGCCATGCTAAGCTTCCAACCTATCTCTTGGGAAGACAGACCCTTTGTTCAGACTTTCTTCTGCTTGAAATATATCTTCAATTTTGCCTCTTTGTGTCTGTTAGGATTGCTTTCAGCTACAGGTAACAGGAAACCCGACCACAGTGTTGAATACAAGGTTGGGCTTAGGATCCTAGGAATTAGAAAGCCTAGATTATTTTCAATTATGCAAAAATAATAACTAATAGCAAGTGACAGTTATTAGGTGCCCAACACTCTCTTAAGTACTTTAACTCCTAAAACAAGCTCATGATAGAGGTACTTTTATCATTCCCATTTTACAAATGAGAAGCCTGGGACACAGAGAGTTTAGGTGAGTTGACCATGGTCACACATTTAACAAGCAGAAGAACTAGTCCAGCTCCAGAGTTGGTGTTTTTAACCATTATGGTATAGTCTGCAGAAAGCTATTTAACTTCTCTGAGCTTTAGGTTTTACTCACAGCATATATCCAGCTGTGGGGAACCAGGATGAAATCCTTCAGGATCATCAATAAATCCTTCCCTGCAGAAATATGTGTAATCATAAAACCACAAACCTTTATACTCTTGTAATCCAACTTGCAAACCCATGCAATCAATCACCTAAATGATTAACCAATAAATATTTGGTGAATACTTAACAGGCAATAAACAATAAGAATATGATGATGAGCACAACAGAACTACTTGAAGAAGTGAATATTAAGGAAATTATTTTACAATTGCATAACTGAAAATGATAATAATAGTTTGAAAGAAATTTTTGTGATGAATTGAGAGTATAATGGGAGTTACAAATTTAGATGGATTTATGAGATCAATCATGAGGAAATATATGTAATGGCACATGACTGAAAGCAAATCTTGAACAATTAATTGATAATTAGCTCAAATGGCATCGCTACTTGCAAATCAAAAAAGTTAAATTCACACAGCCATGACTGATTTAACTTAAGAGGCTGCTTGCATTGAGGCTTTGGAATAGCATAAATCTTCTCTTTTGAGATAGCTGGGCTTCCTTCCCGAGTGACCCTTACCACTCTCTAGGCATAGCTTGTGGTTCACATTTCTTTGCCTTGCACAATCTTGAAAGTTATGTGACTGTGACTATAAACATGAAAGATTTGGGGAACTCCAATTTACTGTTGTTCTACTCTAATAAGCTTTTTCATAACACTGACTGCTTTTAGTGCTGCTCGTGATCTCTGAACTAAATGGAACTAGAACTAATAAATGACTCAAAGCCTCTCTGAGACAGATAGAAGTTCAAAGGAGATACCTTATAACATAAATGTGGGTAACAGAGCCCCTATCAAGAGGATTTGCAGGATGGCATGATTGGTGAATTTATTATATGAGGAAGAGGCCCTTGGCCTTGCAGATCCAGATAATCTTTTTTTTTAAATGTTTTTTAATTTTTTAAATTTTTTTATTTTTTATTATTATTATTTTTTTGAGACAGCTCACTCTGTCACCCAGGCTGGAGTGCAATGGTGCAATCTTGGCTCACTGCAACCTCTGCCTCCTGGGTTCAAGTGATCCTCCTGCCTCAGCCTCCCAAGTAGCTGGGACTATAGGCGCATGCCACCATGCCTGGCTAATTTTTTTTTTTTTTTTTTGTATTTTTTGTAGGGGCGGGGTTTTGCCATGTTGGCCAGGCTGGTCTGGAACTTCTGGTCTCAAATGATCCACTTGCCTTGGCCTCCCAAAGTGCTGGGATTACAGGCGTGAGCCACTGCACCTGGCCCGGATCCAGATAATCTTACTGGAGTCGTAGAACTTATCAGACTTGAGAATCCTCATTTAAATTTACAAACTAAACACATATGATTTTGAAGTGTGCACCAAGAAATATAACTTATTAATAGACAATGAGAAATTTAGCAGTCTGAATACAGGAGTCGGTCAGACCAGAGTATTTGCTCCCAGTAAGATAAAATACCTAGGAATCCAAATTTTCAGCATGGTAATGGGGAGTGTGAAGATGAGACAAAAGGAGTCATCTGGATTATCCTGATAATTCCAACTGATTCTATCCCCTAACTATATTTTGGATCTATCCACTCTCTCTCTTCCCTGCCCACACTCTACTTCTGGATGCATCACTTATTTTCTGGACTCTATACAGCAAATGGCCCACTCATAATCATATTAGTGGAGTGAGTTCACTGCAACATCAATGAGATCATACAAATTCTCTGCCTGAAATCCTTTTATTGGCATCCCATTCTTCATAAAACAAAGCCCTGGCTCCTTTGCATGGCTTTCAAGCCCCCAAGTGAACTGGCGACTGCCAACCTCTCCAGCCTCCTCTACTTATCATCCCCCACTCATGCTCACTCATTGAACCTCTTTAATTTCCCATAATGCACATGTCCCATTTCACTTTTAACATGGTGTTCCTGGACTTTTCTTGATCACGGTGTCTTCATCCCTCTATTGTCCTGGATAACTTTTATCGATCCTTTGGAAATAAGCTTATCCTTACTTCTTCTATAATACTTCCTTTCCTTGGTTCCCTCTTCATCTAGTTGAGTTGCTCTTGTTGTCCTCCATAGCAACTTTTTCTTTCCTAGTTACTTAAATGTCTTTCCCACTGGACTACATGGTTAATGAGGCCTGGGGTCACATCATTCTCTGAAGAATCTGCAAAGGCAGAAGCTATGTTGATCTCAATCACTGTTGTATTCCTGGTACCTAGCAGAATGCATGAGGTTCAGTAGATGCTAAATAACATCTGGTTAAATAAATGCATATATTCCAATATGCATTAGTATCAAAGTATTATAAATTGATTGTACATTTTCATACTTGCGAGAGAACTTGGTAGTCCACTTCTTATTGCTGTACCTCGATCCAATGCCAAAGTATGGTTCTTAGGTTCCCCGCCCCCAAGATAAAATCTCCTATGTGCTACTTTAGATATATCATTGGCAGCAGTGAGTGTAGAGAGAGTTTCTTGTTCTCATTTCTGGAATAAGAAAAACATTGTTTCCAAATAACATTTTGAATGTTATTTGCTGCTATCTATTATGGTTTCATTCTGTACTTTAAATATTAGGGGTTCTTTGCTGTCACCCCTGCCAACAGACAAAGCCACTGAACTCATCACTAGAATAATGGCACAGAGCCGATTCTTATTATTCTGAGGTAACGAAGAGAACATTAATTGGACAGAATAAGAATGAACTAGTAAGGGAAAGGATGCACTTTACAGGGATAGAAATTGTTCCTGAATCAAGATCTTCATTAGTTGTTCCCAACGCTTGGTCCCAAATGGCTTTCTCCCTGATTTTCAATAAGAAAAGTAAAAAGTAAGCTAAATTTAAGAGTAAAAAACAAGTTATTTAATTTAACTGAGATGCCTTAAATTCCTCAGGACAAGTCATGATAATTTCCCATGACACCTAGACATCGTCCTCCATCTTGCTTGAAAATAACTATTTTCATTCCCCTCCAAGGTTGTTCTCAGGTTCCAGACAGAGGCACTTGTTTATATTTGAAACTTTGAGAATTATTAAATGCTTATGAAGACATTACTGGAAATATCATATTTTGAAATATTAAACACACAGTGTTTTTGTATTAGACTTTGCTGAAGTAACAAACAGCTACAAAGCCCCAGGGACTTGTAGCAACAGATTCATTTCCCTATCCCATTATAGGTGGTCTGCAGGTTGACCTGCCGTCTTCTCTTTCTCTTCTCTTTCTGAGTTCTTCTCTTTCTGAGCTCCTGGGATGCATTGTTCTCGTGGAAGATCAGAAAAGTGCAAGAGACTAAGTCCAATCATACAATTTCCTTTAAAGTTTCTATGGGGCTAAAGCACAGAGCACATCTATTCACATTCAACTGGCCAAACAAGTCACATGGCTAAGCCCAGGACTAATTGCACAGGAAAGTATAACCCTCTTACAGTAATTAAGAAAGTGAATTTTTAAGAACAAAAACATCATTACCACAATTGCTTATCCAGACATCGCTTCCACTAAAATTTTCACTCAGGAATATTTTTTGGCAAATCAAATTTATCACATAGTTTTAATGCCATTATATACATCATTGTAGATTTCCAATGCTTGCTCCATATCATACTTTTCATGAAAATTATCTTTAATGGTTACATAATGTTTCATTAAATTGAAGAACCATGATTTCTCTATAATGTGGCTATTTAAATTTCTCCCAGGTTTTGCCTTTATAATGATCCCTAATGGTGTTATGAAAATCTTGGTCTATAATTTTTTTTCTGGACATAAAATCCTCTCTTTTGATTAGATACCCAGAAGAATAATAACTGGGTCAAAGAGTGAATATTTTTAGAGTTCTTAAAATAATTTGACAAATTGCTTTTCAAAAGCATGGTAACAATTTTTACTCCTATTTGCAGTATATAAGAAGGTCCATTTGTGCTAAATTCTTACCAGCAGTGTTATTATTAATGATATGAAATATTTATAAAACCATTCCTTGCCTAGGTATATGTGACCCCTCTGATTTTCTTTGCACCTCTTTTTCCAATCTGAGTCTTTCTCCCTTCACTGGGCTGAAACCTCGCAGGTCAGGGACTCTGGGTGTCCAGTAATTAAATTATCATCATCTTGCATGTGCCTGTTTAATAAAGGCCAGTTAAGTTAATCAGCTGCTGAATAAGTAAATAAAGCAGTTAAAATGGAATCTCATTTTTTTAAAAAAAAAATTCTTTGTTTACTACAAGGTGAAGCATTTTCTTTTTATTTTATTTTTTTTTTTAAGTTCCAGGGTACATGTGCAGCATGTGCAGGTTTGTTACATAGGTAAATGTGTTTCACGGTGGTTTGCTGCACCTATCAACCCATCACCTAGGTAGTAAGCCCAGTATGCATTAGCTCTTTTCCCTAATGTTCTCCCACCACCTGCCCTCCCCTGACAGGCCCCAGTGTGCGATGTTCCCTCCCTGTGTCCATGTGTTCTCATTGTTCAGCTCCCACTTATAAGTGAGGACATACAGTTTTAGTTTTCTCTTCCTGCGTTAGTTTGCTGAGGATAATGGCTTCCAGCTTCATCCATATCCCTTCAAAGGACAAGATCTCATTTCTGTTCATGGCTGCATAGTATTCCATAGTGCATACGTACCACATTTTCTTATTTATTTATTTACTTTTTAAAGGTTAAACAAATATTTTACTAATTGAAATACCATCAATATAACCATAAAAATCGGAATTGTTTTCTTTTTTAGTATCATGACATGGTCAAATTTAAGAATCTAATTCAGATTTCACTGATTCCGCTGAGTCACTTGGGGTCATCAGAAATTACACATAGTCATGTACATTTTCCATAAGGCTTGCTTATGAAATTCACATTTTTTGCAAATCTATAATTATTTAAATTTCAAAATATATCCAAAACATTAGGGCTTATTTAAAATAAAGTTTGGCTAATATTATACTTGTAAGTTTTTAAAATTGCACTTTATATTGTGGAAATTTAAACCTTTACTCTTAAAATTGAGCACTTACATTTATGTGAATGGAAAACATTTGGAGTAATACATGCCCAAATATTACCAGTAGCTTCTCTGAAAGAGTAAGAGTGGAAAAGGGCCAGGGTTGCTGTTTTCACTTTTCAAATATACTTTTTATATTTACATGATTATGTACTTTTTATATATAATATGTTTTATATTGTTTAAATACACCTTTATAATACATTTGGAAAATTTTATACTTTTTTTAAATGAGCCTAAATAATCAAATTTAAAAGTTATGTTTCACATTTGGAAGGAAAAAAGAGAATGCCATTTGGAATACCCAATATTGGCACTGACAATGACAGACATAAACATTCCTAAGAAATGGGAACAGAAAACGACTAAATGATTTCTAATATGGTGACTTTTTTTAAAGTTTTTATTATTATTATTATACTTTAAGTTCTAGGGTACACATGCACAATGTGCAGGTTTGTTACATATGTATACTTGTGCCATGTTGGTGTCCTGCACCCATCAACTCATCAGCACCCATCAACTCGTCATTTACATCAGGTGTAACTCCCAGTGCAATCCCTCCCCACTCCCCCTTCCCCATAATAGGCCCCAGTGTGTGATGTTCCCCAT
>NW_012117822.1:615613-656530 GCF_000951035.1 Colobus angolensis palliatus | reverse complement strand
AGTGGAGGATGTCTCCCAGTTAGGCTACTCAGGGGTCAGGGACCCACTTGAGCAGGCAATCTGTCTGTTCTCAGATCTCAACCTCCTTGTTGGGAGATCCACTGCTCTTTTCAAAGCTGTCAGACAGAGTCATTCGCATCTGCAGAGGTTTCTGCTGCTTTTGTTGTTGCTGTTGTTGTTTATCTGTGTCCTGTCCCCAGAGGTGGAGTCTACAGAGACAGGCAGGCCTCCTTGAGCTGCTGTGAGCACCACCCAGTTCAAGCCTACCAGCGGCTTTGTTTACCTATTTAAGCCTCAGCAATGGTGAGTGCCCCTCCCCCAGCCTCAGTGCTGTCTTGCCGTTAGATCACAGACTGCTGTGCTAGCAGTGAGGGAGGCTCTGTGGGCATGGGATCCTCCCGGCCAGGTGTTGGATATAATCTCCTGGTGTGCCCATTTGCTAAGACCCTTGGTAAAGCTCAGTATTGGGGTGGGAGTTACCCGATTTTCCAGGTGTTGTGTGTCTCAGTTCCCTTGGCTAGGAAAAGGGATTCCCTTCCCCCTTGAATTTCCCAGGTGAGGCGATGCCTCACCCTGCTTCAGCTCTCACTGGTTGGGCTGCAGCAGCTGACCAGTACCAATTATCTGGCACTCCCACTGAGATGAACCCAGTACCTCAGTTGAAAATGCAGAAATCACCTGTCTTCTGTGTCGCTAGTGCTGGGAGCTGGAGACTGGAGCTGTTCCTATTCGGCCATCTATGTACCACATTTTCTTTATCCAGTCTATCATTGTTGGACATTTGGGTTGCTTCCATGTCTTTGCTATTGTGAGTAGTGCTGCAGTGAATATGCACTCGCATGTATCTTTATAATAGAACGATTTATATTGCTTTGGGATATACTCAGTAATGGGATTCTGGGTCAAATGGTATTTCTGGTTCTAAATCTTTGAGGAATCACCACACTGTCTTCCATTATGGTTGAACTAATTTACCACCAACAATGTAAAAGCATTTCTATGTCTCTGCAACCTCACCAGCATCTGTTGTTTCTTGACTTTTTAATAATCTGCATTCTGACTGGCATGAGATGGTTTCTTATGTGGTTTTGATTTGCATTTCACTAATGATCAGTGATGTTGAGCTTTTTGTCATACGTTTGTTGGTCACATGTATATCTTTTTTTGAGAAGTGTCTGTTCATATCTTTTCCCACTTTATTAATGGTTTTTTTTTTCTTGTAAATTTGTTTAAGTTCCTTGTAGATTCTGGATATTTGACTTTGGTCAGATTAATATATTTCAATTTTTTTCTCCCATTCTGTATGTTGTCTGATAGCTCCAATGATAGTTTCTTTTGCTGTGCAGAACCACTTTAGTTTAATTAGATCCCATTTGTCAATTTTTGCTTCTGATGCAATTGCTTTTGCCAATTTCATAATAAAATCTTTGCCCATGCCCATGTCTTGAATGGTATCGCCTAGATTTTATTCTAGGATTTTTATAGTTTTGGATTTTACATTTAAGTCTTTAACCCATCTTGAGTTAATTTTTGTATAAGGTGTAAGGAAGGAGTCCAGTTTCAATTTTCTGCATATGACTAGCCAGTTATCCCAGCACCATTTGTTAAATAGGGAATCCTTTTCCCATTGCTTGTTTTTGTCAGGTTTGTTAAAGATCGGATGATTATAGATGTGCAGTTTTACTTCTGAGTTCTCTAATTTTATCATTGATCTATGTGCCTTTTTTTGTACCACTACCATGCTGTTTTTGTTACTGTAGCCTTGTAGTTTAGTTTGAAGTCAGGTAGTGTGATGCCTCCAGCTTCGTTCTTTTTGCTTAGGATTGTCCTGGCTACATGAGCTCATTTTGGTCCCATATGAATTTTAAAGTAGTTTTTTCTAATTCAGTGAGGAATGTCAATGGTAGTTTAATGGGAATAGCAACTGAGTCTATAAATTGCTTTGGGCACTATGGCCATTTTCATGATATTGATTCTTTCTATCCATGAGCATGGAATGTTTTTCCATCTGCTTGTGTCCTCTCCGATTTCCTTGAGTAGTGGATTGTAGTTCTCCTTGAAGAGGTCCTTAACTTCCCTTGTTAGCTGTATTCCTAGGTATTTTATTTTCTTTGTAGCAATTGTGAATGGGAGTTCATTCATGATTTGGCTCTCTGCTTGTCTGTTGTTGGTGTATATGAATGCTTGTGATTTCTGCACTTTGATTTTGTATCCTGAGACTTTGCTGAAGTTGCTTATCAGCTTAAGGAGCTTTTGGGTTGAGTTGATGGGGTTTTCTAGATATAGGATCATGTCATCTGCAAACAAAGACATTTTGACTTCTTCTCTTCCTATTTGAATACCTTTATTTCTTTCTCTTGCTTGATTTTCCTGGCCAGAACTTCCAATACTATGTTAAGAGTGGTGAGAGAGGGCATTTTTATCTTATGCCAGTTTTCAAGGATAATGCTTCTAGCTTTTGGCCATTCATTATGACATTGGGTGTGAGCTTGTCATAAATGGCTCTTATTATTTTGAGGTATGTTCCTTCAATACTTAGTTTATTGAGAGTTTTTAACATGAAGGCATGTTGAATTTGATCAAAGGCATTTTCTGTGTCTACTGAGATAATTAAGTGATTTTTGTCTTTAGTTCTGTCTATGCGACGAAGTACATTTATTGATTTGTGATGTTGAATCAGCCTTGCCTCCTGGAAATGAAGCCGACTTGATCATGGTGGATAAGCTTTTTGATGTGCTGCTGGATTTGGTTTGCCAGTATTTTATTGAGGATTTTTGCATCAATGTTCATCAGGGATATTGGCCTGAAGTTTTCTTTTTTGTTCTGTCTTTGCCATGTTTTGGTATCAGGATGATGTTAGCCTCATAAAATGTGTTAGGGAGGAGTTCCTTCTTTTCAATTGTTTGGAATAGTTTCAGAAGAAATGGTACCAGCTCCTCTTTGTACCTCTGGTAGAATTCAGCTATAAATCCATCTGGACCTGGTCCTTTTTTTTTTTTTTTTTTTTTTTTTTTTTTTTTTTTGGTTGGTAGGCCGTTTATTACTGCCTTAATTTCAGAACTTGTTATTGGTCTATTCAGTGATTCAGCTTCTTACTGGTTCAGTCTTGGAAGGTGTATGTGTCCTGGAACTTATTCATTTCTTCTAGATTTTCCAGTTTTATTCACATAGAGGTGTTTACACTATTCTCTGATGATTGTTTGTATTTCTATGGAGTCTGTGTTGGTATCCCTCTTATAATTTCTGATTGTGTTTATATGAATCTTCTTACTTTTTTCTTTATTAGTTTAGCTAGCAACCTACCTATTTATTTGATTTTTTTCCACAAAACCAACTCCTATATTTGTTGATTTTTTGAAGGGTTTTTTTGTGTCTCTCTCTCCTTCAGTTCTGCTCTGAGCTTGGTTATTTCTTGTCTTCTGCTATCTCTGGGGTTTATTTGCTCTTGGTTCTCTAGTACTTTTAATTGTGATGTTAGGGTGTCGATTTCAGATCTTTCTAACTTTTTGATGTGGATGTTTAGTGCTATAAATCTCCCTCTTAACACTGCATTAGTTGTGTCTCAGAGATTCTGTTACATTGTCTGTTTGTTCTCTTTGCTTTCAAATAACTTCTTTATTTCCTCCTTAATTTCATTATTTACCCAGAAGTAATTCAGGATCAGATTGTTCAATTTCTATGCAGTTGTGTGGTTTTGAGTGGGCTTCTTAATCTTGAGTTTTAATTTCATTGCAATGTGGTCTGAGAGGCTGTTTACGATTTCAGTTCTTTTGCATTTGCTGAGGAGTGTTTTACTTCCAATTATGTGACCAATTTTAGAGTAAGTGCCATGTGATGCCAAGAAAAATGTGTATTCTGTTGATTTTGGGCAGAGAGTTCTGTAGATGTCTATCAGGTCCACTTGGTGCAGAGCTGAGTTCAAGTCCTAAATATCTTTGTTAACTTTCTGTCTTGATTATCTGTCTAATACTGACAATGGGGTATTAAAGTCTCTCACTATTATTGTGTCGGGAGTCTAGGTCTCTTTGTAGCTCTTTAAGAACTTGTTTTATGATACTGGGTGCTACTGTATTGGGTGCATATATATTTAGGACAGTAAGCTCTTCTTGTTCAATTGAACCCTCTACCATTATGTAATGCCCTTCTTTGTCTTTTTTGACCTTTGTGGTTTAATGTCTGTTTTGTCAGAAAATAGGATTGCAACTCCTGCTTTTTTCTTATTTCCATTTGCTTGTTAAATTTTCCTCCGTCCTTTTATTTTGAGCCTATGTGTGTCTTTGCAAGTGAGCTATGTCTCTCAAATACAACACACCAATAGGTCTTGTCTTTTTATCCAGCTTGCAATTCTGTGTCTTTTTATTGGGCCATTTAGCCCATTTACATTTAAGATTAATATTGTTATGTGTGAATTTAATCCTGTCATCATGATGCTGGCTAGTTAATTTTGCAGACCTGTTAATGTAGTTGCTTCATAGTGTCATTGGTCTGTGTACTTCAGTGTGTTTTTGTAGCAACTGGTAACAGGTTTTCCTTTCCATATTTAGTGCTTCCTTCAGGAGTCCTTGCAAGGCTGGCCTGGTAGTGACAAAATTCCTCAGCATTTGCTTGTCTGAAAAATATTTCATTTCTCCTTTGCTTATGAATATTAGTTTGGCCAGATATGAAATTCTGGGTTGGAAATCCTTTTTGTTAAGAATGTTGAATATTGGCCCCTAATCTCTTCTGGCTTGTAGAGTTTCTGCTGAGAGGTCTGATGTTAGTCTGATGAGCTTCCCTTTGTAGACTGACATGGCCTTTCTCTCTGACTACCCTTAACATTTTTTCCTTCATTTCAACATTGGAGAATCTGATGATTATATATCTTGGGGTAGATATTCTCCTGGAATACCATACTGTGGTTCTTTGGATTTCCTGAATTTGAATGTTGGCCTGTCTTGCAGGATTAGGGTAGTTCTCCTGATATCCTGAAGTGTGTTTTCCAGCTTGGTTCCATTCTCACCGTCTCTTTCAGGTACTCCAATTAGTCATAGGTTCAGTCTTTTTACGTAGTCCCATAGTTCTCGGAGGTTTTGTTTGTTCCTTTTCATTCTTTATTCTCTAATCTTGTCTGCCTGTCTAATTTCAGCAAGACAGTCTTCAAGCTCTGATATTCTCTCTTTCACTTGGTTGATTCATCTATTGATACCTGTGTTTGCCTCATGACATTCTTGTGCTGTATTTTCAGCTCTGTCAGGTCATTTATGTTTTCTTCTAAACTAGTCATTCTAGTTATCAACTTTTATAATCGTCTATCATGGTTCTTAGCTTCTTAGCACTGGGTTAGAACATAATCCTTTAGTTCAGTTCTTTATTACCCACTTTATTACTCACTTTCTGAAGCCTACTTCTGTCAGTTCATTCATCTCAGTTTCAGCCCCATTCTGTACCCTTGCTGGAGAAGTGTTGCAATCATTTGGAGGAGAAGAGGCATTCTGGCTTCTGGAATTTTCATTGTTTTTGTGTTGGTTTTTCATCATCTTCGTGGATTTATCTAACTTTGATCTTTGAGGCCGTTGGTCTTTGGATGAGGTTTTTGTGAGGCCTTTTGTTTTTTGATGATGTTGTTGTCATTGCTTTCTGTTTGTCTGTTTTTTCTTCTAACAGTCAGGCCCCTCTTTTGCAGGTCTGCTGCAGTTTGCTGAGGGTCCACTCCAGACCCTATTTGCCTGGGTATCACCAGTAGAACAGCAAAAATGGCTGCCTGTTCCTTTCTCCAGAAGCTTCATCCCAGAGGGGCATTGACTTGATGCCAGCCAGAACTCTCCTGTATGAGGTGTCTGGCGAACTCTGTTGGGAGGTATCACCCAGTCAGGAGGCATGGAATCAGGGACCTACTTAAGGAAGCAGTCTGGTTGTCCCTTAGCCAAGCTGGTACTCTGAGCTGGGGGAATCCCCCTTGTCTGGATCAGCTGGACTCTTCAGAGCCAGCAGGCAGGAAAGATTAAGTCAGCTAAACCTGAGACGGTGGCCACCCCTCCCCACAGGTGCTCTGTTTCAGGGAGATGAGAGTTCTGTCTGTAAGCCCTTGACTAGAGTTGCTTGAATTACTGCAGGGAGGCCCTGCCTGTTGAGGAGGAATGGATCTAGGTCACACCTAAAGAAGTAGTCTGGCCACAATCTACCACAGCCACTGTGCTGTACTGTGAGGAGTACCGCCCAGTCCAAACCTCCCAGTCTCCCTAGTACTGGCCGGGAGAACTGCTGACTAGAGCCACAGTGATGGTGGTCACTGCCCCGCCTCCCTTAGTCATCCTAGGCAGACTCCAGGCTGCTGCGTTGGTCAGCAGGGATTCCAAGGCAGTGGGTCTTAGATTGCAGGGTTCCGTGGGAGTGCGACCCACTGTGTGAGGCCATTTGGTTCCTTGGCTTCAGCCCCCTTTCCACAGAAGTGGCCGGTTCTTCTGCCTCGCTGGAGTTCCAGGTGCCATTGGAGTATGCACAAACTCCTGAAGCTCAGTGCCTGTCTGGACAGCCGGGGACCAGAGCAGCCGCCATGGGTCTGCCCAGTTTTGTACTTGAGACCCAAGACCCTGGTGGTGTAGGCTCACAAGGGAATCTCCTGATCCACGGATTGCAAAAATCTGTGGGAAAAGTGTAGTACGCTGGGTGGGTAGGACAGTCTCACTGGCTCCCTTGGCTGGGGGAGCGAGGTCCCTTGTGCAGCTTCTGGGTTAACCATCACCCCACCCTGCTTCTCCTTGCTCTCCGTGGGTCGCACCAACCACCTAGTCAGTCTCAATGAGATAAAGAGGGTACCTCAGTTAGAAATGCAGAAATCATTCACCTTTTGCATTCCTCTCGCTGGGAGCTGCAGACGGGCTGTCTCTTCTCCGCCATCTTGGCTCCTCCCCCTAGTCGGCTATTTATTGAATGATTTTTAAAATCAGTGAATACATATTTATATAGTGCTTAGTAAAGATGCTAGGTGCAGGGGATGACAGGTGCAAGGAATAAAACCGAGAACAAAAAAGACATAGAGGCATTTTCTATATTTTTATCGACTGGTCATGTTTGCTCTTTGGTTAAGAGTGTTCTTGTCTTTGGCTTACTGTCTTATCAGGTCTTAGTGTTCTCTTTTTAAAGTAAGTTAACTACTCTTCTATAAAAAATAGTAATCCTTTCCAATATAACAAACAATTTTCTCCTATACGTTGTTTGACTTTTAATTACTATAGCATTTATTAATTAGAGACATTTAAAGTTTTTATGTACTATAAATATTTATATTTACTATCTTTTATTCTGTAATTTCTCCAATTGCTTCCACATTTAGACATTTTTCTCCTATATGCTTGATGAATAATTGCATCTGTTTTTCTATATTTAACTTTATATTTATCTCTTCCATATATCTAGAATTTGCTCTGTTGTAGGGAGTGAGATGAGATTATAAACTAATTGTTTCTTTTAAATGGTTGATGAATTTGTTCCTTTTAGGACTCACAGACTCCCTTATGGGATGTTGAATGGAGCTGCCTTCTGATGAACAAAATTGAATAAACCTTGTGTATCTTATACCTTAAACTACTTAAATTCTTAAAATTTCTTATAGGATTGGGGGTACATCACCAAAGATGGATTTACCTTTAAGTTTTGATGATTAGTCTGTCCTCCTGAGCCAAGTTCATGGTCTGACTAACTTTCTTGCTAAGCACAAAAGAAACTGGACGGATCAGCACAAATCTGTCATTTCAAACAGAAAAACAGTGCTTAGAAAGTGCCCTGACCTCAGTGAGTCAGGAAAGCCAACTACATGTCTGAAGGAAATATTTAGCTCAGAATTACGTAATCCAAGTCCATGGTGATTTGCATTGTGAGGGTCATGGCCAGATAGCACATAGAATTGTGGCTGGAATTTAATATGAAGTAAGTGGCTGTTGTCGATTAAACATTATTCCCAAGAGCCACTCTAGTCATTGTGACCTTCACCCTTCCATGATGACTTCACCTAGAGAGGAAAGATAGGAAGGCCTGAGAACAACTGGCTGCTCCAGAAACACTGCAATGGGCCAGTATATAAGCTCTGGAAGAAAAAAGACATTGCCTTTTGAGAAGCTTCTATAAAATAGCTGTACAGTATTGTACTTATAGTTAACTATATTGTGCACTTATAGTTTGTTAGGAGGGTAGATCTCTTGTTAAGTGTCCCTGACACAAAGGACATTTAACAAAACAAAACAGAAAATAACAAAACCAAAGGGGAAAGAAGAAACTTTTGGAGGTGATGGATACATTTATTGCTTTGATTGTGGTATTTTCACAGGGGTATACATACATATGTCAAAACTCATTGAACTGTATACTTTAAATGTGCATATTTTTGGTGTATCCATTATACTTCAATAAAACCATAAAGAAAAAAGAAACAAACAAACACCTCTGTCTGTCCTGGTCAAGCTGTTGGATGCTTTTTGAAATCAGGGGTATGGAATCTGATGAGAGAAGTGAGCTATTAGATGCCAAGGTAAATACCATCCTGACAAGTCTCCAAGTGCCTAGGACAGTGCAGGGCCAATTCAGATGACCGAGGGAATGCCTGGGGGATCTTGGGCATAGTAAGCTTAGGAGAGGCTTTGAACCATATGGTGTGAAAACCCTGCTCTGAGATGTAAGTGAATGTGGAAGCTTTTGTGTTTCATTACTAGTAAAGCCATTTGAAATGGGCAAATGTGGTAGTGTCAGACTATCCAGTAAGACTGTAATGTTTATTAAAAATCAGTTAGTAAATATTTATTTAGTGCTTAGTAAAGATGCTAGGTGCAGGGGATGCTCAGTGCAAGGGATACAGCTGAGAATAAAAAAGACATAGTTGTTCCGTCTCATGGTATTTATAGCCTAAGGGAGAAACAGATATTAAACAAGTAAGCGTGAATAAGGAACCGAACAACCAAAATAAGCAAAGTAATCTTTATACCATAGAAGCCTCTGATGCATGTACTATTTTCTAGATTCTTTCAGAATACACAGTTAATGCTGGCCAAAGATACTGCAGGTTCTATGCACTTTTGTTTGACCTCTTGAAAACAAAATGAATTCCAGCTGTATTTCTTCTTTTTCACTTTGAGAAAATGACTAAATCTTCAATTTTATTAATTAAACAAATGACTCTAACCAAGTTTCCTTAACTTTCTGTCTGTGATAGGCAGACTAATGGCCTCTCGAAGATGCCCCATCCTGATCCCCAGAAACTGTGATTATGCTAGCTTACATACCAAAGGGGAATTGAAGTTGCACATGGAATTACAGTTGCTAATTAGTTGGCTTTAAAATAGGGAGGTTAGTCTGGATTACCCAGATGGGCCCGATGCAATCACAGGGGTCTTTAAATGTGAAAGAGGATGGCAGGAGAATTAGTGTAAGAGTGATGAGATGTGAGAAGAACTCAACCAGACATTGCTGGCTTTGAAGACGGAGGAAGGGGCCAGGAGCCAAAGAATGTGGGCTCTGCTAGAAGCAGGAAACAGGCTCTTTTATGGAGCCTCCAGGAAGAACACAGCCCCACCACCTTGATTTTAGCCCCATCAGAGGTCAGATTTCTAACCTACAGAACTCTAAGATAGTAAATGTGTTATTTTAAGCCACTGAATTTATGGTCATTTGTTATAGCAAGTACAGAAACTAATACACTACTCTATCAGTTCAATATATCCAACATTCTCTCCTTCCTTTCTTAATTCTGAAGAATATAACTTTTTTTTCTCATTTTCAAGTTGATCTCTTTACCTGCAGACTGATTTTCATTGGCCATCTTCTCTTTTTTCAAAAAAAATATTTCTCTAATCTCTCTCCCCTCTTCATTCTATACAGGGAATTCTATTTCTTTCTCTTTTTATTTACCAGAGGACTCCTAGTTGTTTAACATAAAAGCTCCTACTAAATCTTCATTCATTTCACTTTTCTACTTTTTACTGAATTTTCTGAAACTTTTTTCACTGGCTTCTAAATCATGAAAGAGAAAGAAAGAGAGGGAGAGAGAAAAAGAGAGAGAGAGAGGGAAAATGCCATACAAAGTGAACAGAAAGACTGGACATAATTTCTGAGTGGAGAGTATGTTAGTCATTTCTGTTTTGTTATTGAGTTCAGAAGTGAAACAATGGAAAGGTCAAAAGGTCATGGGTTTTTTCATGATAGCTGATAGTGCGAGACATGTCTTTGGCTGAACTTAGCCCTAAGGATGCTGATTAATGATCCAAGTCAATCTGGGTGAAATCTCCCACTGTGATAGGTCTGTGCAGTGCCTCCCTCCCCCAACACATATGCACTTCATCATCTACTCATTTTTATTATCAGAAGCTTTCTTGGGTGAGCTGTACAACTTATTGTAATGATATTGAGAGATGCTAACTGTCCTTTCTTCTCGACGCTGAACCCCGAGCAAGATGAGGTAATTTGGGTGATAGCATTTTATACTCTTACCATCATCATCTTCTCTGTAAGGCAGTTCAACTCCAGGGCCTATCCAAGAGCACAGAGCTCTTAGAATACCATAGAAGTCTTATTACCAAGTAGAGTCATGTCTAAAAAGGCCCCACACTCTAGATTTGGAGTAGAATTAGTGGAGGCTACCAAGAAATTTATTTTTCTATATCTGGACATGGAATACACCCATTACCTAATACATACTTTGATCTTTTCCTTTAGAAATTATTATATCTCAGGAAGACCAGACATTATTTTTTGGTCATCTAAAGCTAGTTTACAATTTTTCTTGCTCCTGCAAAATAAATAAAAACTCTTTTGTGCTTTAACATTACGTGAAACTGATGAACACTCACTTCCAAAACCAATTTGTGCCCGATCCACTCATTCTTCACCAGGCCCTTCTGTCTACTCCCTCCAACTGCTGTCAGGCTATTTGTCTCACAAACTTATAAGGCGCTCTGGGCATGTTCTGACAGGTAGAGAGAGCCATGGTGCTGGGCACACAGCCTTGGGTGTGCAGCTCCAGAAGGCAGAGATGGGATCAATGAATGGATGGATATTCTGGTGGGGCAAATTGCAGCTCAGTTTATAAAGGAAGTTCTCTTAACAAAATTGCACAACCATGGAGAGTGTTGCCTGGTGAGTCTCCATGCTCCCCCTCCCAGAAAGCTTTCTAAAGAGGTTGACACAGTGGGAGGCCAGCATGATGAGAAAGGTTGGATTACATTACCTCCAAATGCTTCTCAAGTCTACATGGTTAAGTATCTGCATTTCTGTCATATCCAACTTTTCTGTGGTGTCAATAAACTTGCGTTACTTGAAACTGTAGACCCTCAATATTATGCAGCCCTAGAAGGTCAGAAAGTATAATCCTCTAACATATAATATATCTAACATGAATTAGTAAAAAACATTGATGAGACATCTCGGATATATCTCACCGTGGTGGATAAAGATTTTGCTGATGAGTGGAAGGTATCTCCTAAATATCATTGAAGAGGAGGTCATTTGATTAATATAAACTGAGCATAAGCAAATTAAACCTAATTATTTTAAAAGGGTGCATGCTTTTTCTGTTTACAAAACTGGTAATACGGTTTGGGTGTGTCCCCACCAAGTCTCGTTTTGAATCATAGCTCCCACAATTGCCATGTCTTGTGGGAGGGACCCAGTGGGAGGTGATTCAATCATGGAGGCAGGTCTTTCCTGTGTTGTCCTTATGATAGTGAAAAAGTTTCACAAGATCTAATGGTTTTATAAAGAGGAGTTCCCCTGCACAGACTCTCTTCCCTGCCACCATGTAAGATGTGACTTGCTTCTTGCCTTCTGCCATGATTGTGAGGCCTCCCCAGCCATGTGGAACTGTGAGTGAATTAAACCTCTTTCCTAAGCACTGTAATTTCCTTTATAATTATAAAATCTCAAGTATGTCTTTATCAGCAGTGTGAAAATGGACTAATGCAGTAAATTGGTACCAGTAGAGTGGAGTGCTGCTACAAAGACACCTGAAAATGTGGAAGTGACTTTGGAACTGGGTAACAGGTAGAGGTTGGAACAGTTTGGAAGGCTCAGAAGAAGACAGGAAAATGTGGGAAAGTTTGGAACTCCCTAGAGACATGTCGAATGACTTGGACCAAAATGCTGATAATGATATGAACAAAGAAATCCAGGCCAAAGTGGTCTCAAATGGAGATGAATGACTTGTTGGGAACTGGAGCAAAGGTGACTATTGTTATGTTTTAGCAAAGAGACTGACAGCATTTTGCCCCTGTCCTAGAGATCTGTGGAACTTTGAACTTGAGAGAGATGATTTAGGGTATCTGGTAAAAGAAATTTCTAAGCAGCACAGCATTCAAGAGGTGACCCAGGTGCTATTAAAGGCATTCAGTTTTAAAAGGGAAACAGAACATAAACATTTGGAAATTTTGTAGCCTGACAATGCAATAGAAAAGAAAATCCAATTTTCTGAGGAGAAATTCAAGCTGGCTGCAGAAATTTGCATAAGTAACAAGGAACCAAATGTTAATAACCAAGACAATGGGGAAAATATCTCCAGGGCATATCAGAGGCCTTGCAGCAACCCCTCCCATCGCTGGTTCAAAAGCCTAGGAGAAAAAAATGATTTTGTGGACCAGAATCAGGGTCCCTTTGCTGTATGCAATCTAGGGACTTGGTGCCCTGCATCCTAGCTGCTTCAGCCATGACTAAAAAGGGGCCAACATACAGGTCACACCATGGTTTCAGAGGATGGAAGCCCCAAGCCTTGGCATTTTCCACATGTTGTTGAGCCTGTGGGTACACAGAAGTCAAGAATTGAGGTTTGGGAACCTCTTCTTAGAATTCAAAGGATGTATGTAAATGCCTAGATATCCAGGCAGAAGTTTGGTGCAGGGGTGGGGATCTCATGGAGAACGTGCGCTAGGGTGATGCAAAGGGAAATGTGGAGTGGGTGGCCCCAGACAGAGTCCCCACTGGGGGTACTGCCTAGTGGAGTTGTAAGAAAAGGGCCAGCATCCTCCAGACCCCCAATGGTAGATCCGTCAACAGCTTGCACTGTGTGCCTGGAAAAGCCACAGACACTCAATGCCAGCCTGTGAAAGCAGCTGGGAGGGAGGCTATACTCTGCAAAGCCACAGGGGTGGAGCTGCCCAAGGCCATGGGAGCCCCCTTCTTGCATCAGTGTGACCTGGATGTGAGACACGGAGTCAAAGGAGATCATTTTGGAGCTTTAAGATTTGACTGCCCCACTGGATTTTGGACTTGAATGGGGCCGGTAGCCCCATTGTTTTGGTCAATTTCTCCTATTTGGAATGGCTGTATTTACCCAACGCCTCTACTACCATTGTATTTAGGAAGTAAATAACTTGCTTTTGATTTTACAGGCTCATAGGCAGAAGGGATGTGCCTTGTCTCAGATGAGACTTAGGACTGTGGACTTTTGAGTTAATGCTGAAATGAGTTGAGACTTTGGGAGACTGTTGGGAAGGCATAATTGGATTTAAAATATGAAGTTATGAGATTTAGGAGGGGCAAGGGCCAGAGTGAAATGGTTAGGCTGTGTCCCCAACCAAATCTCATCTTGAGTTATAGCTCCCACAATTCCTACATCTTGTGGGAGGGACTTGGTGGGAGATAATTGATTCCTGGGGACAGGTCTTTCCTGTGCTCTCATGATAGTGAACACGTCTCACAAGATCTGATGGTTTTATAAAGAGGAGTACCCCTGCACAAGATTTCTCTTCCCTTCCACCATTTAAGATGTGATTTGTTTCTCCTTTCCTTCTGCCGTGATTGTGAGGCCGCCCCAGCCAGGTTGAACTGTGAGTGAATTAAACTTCTTTCCTTCATAATTATCCAGTCTTGGGTATATCCTTATCAGTAGCATGAAAACGGACTGATACAAATAGTGTATGTTCTTTGTCAAAGAAAATCATGCTTTACAAAAATACATACAATTAGGAAGTAAATATTTCATGTTCTCTTAGAGATAGCCTGTTAATGGTTTGGTGTAGTGTTATCCAACTTTTTTCTATACCCCTACTAGCATATCAAGCTAAATAATTTTAAAATATTCTCATGACAGGAGAGTATTATGTTGCATAGTATCTTTAAAAAGAGGAAACCTCAGGAGTAAGACTTTTTTCTGTGGCTCTACAGCTTTCCAGAGCAGAAGCTAGGCTGACTCTAAAGACCATTTCCAGTTCTGTATTCAAGAGTAGTTGGAAGAAGGGCAAATCAGAAAGGTGGTATGATCAATGGAAATATTTCTGAAGTCTTCTAATATTAATTGAGCACGTATTGGCATAAAAGAGCCTCTAAAGACATGGAGGTACAAGTCAGAAAAGTTACCTTGGAAATAGAGTGATGAATAAGACATTGTCCCAGATATCAAGGAGGTAATAGCCTAATGAGGAGAGATACATTTTTTGCAGTTACACTTTTTTTCTCATATAATTCTACACTACAAACATGCTGGTACAGATATTAAACAGCTAATTCAGGATGCAGGATAATCTCTTTCCCTTAGTATTCGAACTCACACAGCATGAAATGTTGCAAGAAGCAATCAGTAGCCCCCACACCAAGAGCTGATCTGTGAATCTCTAGCGGTCTATTTGAAAAGCCTATATGTTGGCTCTTCTGCTAAACTACTGGTAGCAAAGAGGAAAAAATAAGTTATTGCTTAGGTTGTAGTTTGAAATGTATGTCCATATCTTGAGAATGTGCTTCGACATAGGTTTCTCTTCTTGTGCGATCCTCCATTCCATCAAAGGCAGATTACCGTGCCTCCTGAGTTGAGCTGATTAGGGTGCCAGGCAGAGGGGCACGTGTCCACTGCTCCTGGTGATGTTTGAAGCAAAACCAGGAGGAGCTTTGCTCCCCTGCATTTAAGAAACTGATACATAATGAAAGGTCCTTGGATGGCTATGAATCTGAAGGCTCCATATGTAATGCACGGCACTGTGAAGATGATAGATGGGGTTGTTACAGTTTCCTGAGGAAAGGAAGTCACTCAAAACAGCCATGTCCACTGATTTCCAACACATCAGTTTTCCTTCCCAAATACAGGAATTGTTTGTTGTTTATTTGTTTTTGTTTTGTTTTTGAGATGGAGTCTTGTTCTGTTGCCCAGGCTGGAGTGCAGTGGTGCAATCTTGGCTCACTGCAAGCTCTGCCTCCCGGGTTCATGCCATTCTCCTGCCTCAGCCTCCCAAGTAGCTGGGACTACAGGCACCTGCCACCATCCCAGCTAACTTTTTTGTATTTTTAGTAGAGATGGGGTTTCACCATGTTAGCCAAGATGGTCTCGATCTCCTGACCATGTGATCCACCTGCCTTGGCCTCCCAAAATGCTGGGATTATAGGCATGATCCCAGCCAGGGGATTATGCTCAATTAATATTAGAAGACTTCAGAAATATTTCCATTGATCATACCACCTTTCTGATTTGCCCTTCTTCCAACTACTCCTGAATACAGAACTGGAAATGGTCTTTAGAGTCAGCCTAGCTTCTGTTCTGGAAGTCCACCGAGCCCAGCCAGGACTTGTTTTTATAATCAGACTTATGGTGATCCCTGGGACTTAGCTGACAGCAGAGTAAAAAGGAAATAGAATCAAAAGGGCAGCATTGACTAGGCTGTGGCTCTATTTTTAGACGTGAACATCACAAATTGATGTCTTATCTGGAACTCATCTACATGCTGAAGTGATACATTATAAAACAGTTGCAGAATCCAGACTTGCCGGGGCCAGTCAGTGAAATCAGTTACCTGAGCACATCATTTCAGATGCTTATTCCTTCACAGAGGATGTACTTTTTGCATAAGAATGTGACAATACTCACAATTTTTGGAGGTATAGCATCAGCCAAGGTAAAAATTATCTTCTCTCTTATAAAAGGGGACTCTATGTATCTAGGAGTCTTACTATTTACAGACAAATGCATTCCACACTTGGAGCTTCCAGCCAGCTTCATATTTGTCTGACCCTTAACTGTCCCTTCTCCTTGAAATTTTTAACATGTTCCCAGCCATACTGTGTCTGTGACCATGAAAACCACATAAAGAATTCCTGCAGGTGACACTTCAGCTTCCATATGGGAGGTCACAAAAGTTGTGGCAATATCTAGACCACAGAAGTGTTTGGCCAATACACTTGTTTTTGGTATTTTTCATTTGCTTTTTCCAATTTGAAAATTAATTTTTCATTTTCTCTTTCATTTTTGATGATATCTTTTTTACAGCTTTGTTGAAATATGACTGATACGAAAACTATACATATTTAAGGTATACAAGTTGATTAATCTGCACACATGCATATACCTACGATACTATCACTGTGTCCAGAGTTGGTTCCTTCTGGTGGGTTCGTGGTCTTGCTGACTTCAAGAATGAAGCCGTGGACCTTTGCGGTGAGTGTCACAACTGTTAAAGATGGCATGGACCCAAAGAGTGAGCAGCAGTAAGGTTTACTGTGAAGAGTGAAAGAACAAAGCTTCCACAGCATGGAAGGGGACCTGAGCAGGTTGCTGCTGGGACTGGGGTGGCCAAATTTTATTCCCTTATTTGTCCTCTCCCATGTTTCATTTTTATCCTATCAGAGTGCCCTTCTTTCAATCCTCTCTGCTATTGGCTACTTTTAGAATCCTGCTGATTGGTGCATTTTACAGAGCGCTTATTGGTGTATTTTTAGAGCGGTGATTGGTGCATTTTACAAACCTCTTGCTAGCTACAGAGCGCTGAAAGGTGTGTTTTTACAGAGTGCTGATTGGTGCATTTTACAAGCCTCTTGCTAGCCCCAGAGAGCTGATTAGTGCATTTTTACAGAGTACTGATTAGTGCATTTTACAAACCTCTTGCTAGCTACCTAGTGTTGATTAGTGCATTTTTACAGAGCACTGATTGGTGCATTTTACAACCCTCTTGTAAGACAGAGAAGTTCTCCAAGTCCTCATTCGACCCAGGAAGTCCAGCTCGCTTCACCTCTCAATCTCCCCTCTAAACAGGACACACAAACTGCTGTTGAGAATTGGGTGATGACTGCTCTAGCTACTTCCTGCTGGGTATGGCAAAGGGGCCTTGCAGTTGTAGTGCCCTCCAGAGGGGAACTCTATAGGCCAGTCAAAGGGCCAGTGGGTCGGTCCAGGGGTCCTCAGTAGAAGTTGTGAGTTGAGCTCTTTTGGGGATCCATTTGTAAGAACATCTGTAGCTTGATAGCCTCGATCCTGGAGGAAACAAATTTGACAAAGAGGTTAAAAATACAGGGCCCAAAGGTGAGTAATAGCAAGATGGCTGTCGTGAAAAAGGAGAAGCCATGTCGCCCAACTCCAGAGGTTGGTATAAGAATTTGAAAGGCGTTGTTTGATTTCAGAAGCCTTTTCCTGTAAATCCCAGACAGTGTCTCATACTATCCCTGACTGGTTAGTGTAAAAGCAATACTCTTCCACTAATAAGGTGCAAAGTACTCCTTTCTCAGCAGTGAGGAGGTCTAGGCCTGGTCAGTTTTGGAGAGTCACTGCTGCCAAAGAGTCTATTTGGGATTATAGAGTAAGGATAGATTTCGTTATTTCTTGCAAACTGTCTGAGAAATCCTTTGAGAGTGTGTGGTAGTAGGATAATGAAGTAGATAAACCTGCTATTCCAGTTCCTGTAGCAGTGGCCATTCCTAACTCTCTAAGAGGGGTATTAGTTGTATGGCCCTGTGCTGAGGGACTTGAGCTTTGAGGGTCATTGGTAGAGTCTGATTTCTTGGAGCAATGCCAATGTTGGGACTTAGGAAGACTAAGGTGCAGGGGTCTGTCCAGTTGGTGAGGAGGCAGATATAGGTTGAAGTTCCACATAAGAAGAATATGCCTTGGCTGGGTAGACAGAACTGGTTGTGTATGTTTAAAAAGTGAGTGAGTTTGTTATTTTCATTTTCCCATAAGCTTGGGGAAGCCCAAATCTGGGAATTATTTCATGAATTAGTACTTTAACTACTTTCTGAGGCTTCTCTGTCTTGCAGGGGAAGGCTTCTGTCCAATTTGTAAAGGTATCAGCACAGACCAACCAGTATTGAAATCCCCTTAACTTAGGCATATGGGTGAGTCTAACTGCCAGCTCTCTCCAGGGTAGTGCCCTATTCTTTGTTCCCCCAGAGGAGCCTTATGATGGACCAAGGGGTTATTCTTTTGGCACACCTCACATGCTTTGACTACTTGCTGGATGGTCTGGAGGAGATTTAGCCCTGTAAATAGGGATTTGGTCATTTGATTAGTGTTCTCAATACCCATATGGAAAGTTTGGTGGAGGGTCTTAAGTATTTTCCACTGGCTGGCTTCAGGCATGAGTACCTTTCCCTCTTCTGTTGTTAACCACCCAGATGGGAGAAAACTATGCCTCCATGAAAGTATCCATTCTGTTTTTGTCAGGGAATACTGGGGCTTAATCTCTTGGAGAGGGTTGTTCCATACCAAGTGTCCTTCCATAGGTATTTCTAATAGGAGGTTCCACTGGCAGCAATTTTGCCCTCAGCGTCTGCCCAGTGGTTTCCTTCTGCCATTTCTCCTTCAACTTTTTGATGGCTTTGGCACTATAAAACTGCCACCTCCTTGGGTTTTTGCACTGCTCACAATAACTCCATGATTTCCTTGTGGTATTTAATGGGGGTTACCCCAGAGGTTAGAAACTTCCTTTCTTTCCATATTGCAGCATGGGCATGCAGGATTAGATAAGCATACTTTCTATCTGTATACACACTTATTCTTATTTCCTTTCCCAGTTCTAAGGCTCGCATAAGCACCACTAGTTCAGTTAACTGGGTGCTGGTCCCTGGGGAAACAGGTTTACTTTCAAGTACTGCTACATCACTAACTATGGCATAACCTGCCCCTCGTATCCCATTCTCCACAAATGAACTTCCATCGGCATATAAGTTAAGGTTAGGATTAGCTAAGAAGACTTCTAAGAGATCCTCTCAGGTGGCATTAGTCTGGGCTACAATTTGTTGGCAGTCATGCTTGATTGGTTTCCCTCTGGGAGGAAAGTGGCAGGTTTGAGGACTGCGCATGTGCGTATTTTAAGCAACAGTCCCTCAAGGAGTAGTGCCTGGTATCTAACCAGGTGATTGTCTGATAGCCATAAACTTCCTTTGGCACCTGGTATGCCATTTACATCATGAGTAGTCCAGATGGTGAGATCCTTTCCTTGTATTATTTTGATAGCCTCTGACACTAAGATGGCCACCCCCACAACTACCCATAAACAGTGAAGCCAGCCGTTTGCTACTACATCAATTTTCTTACTAGTTAAGCCACTGATTGTGGGGTTGTCCTGTGAGTCTGAGTAAGGACTCCAAAAGCTATTCCCACTCCCTCTGTGAAGTATAAAGAGAAGTTTTGTCCTTGGGAAGGCTTAAAGCTGGAGTTTGTACTAAGGCCTGCTTTAAGGTTTTGAAGGCTGTCTCTGCCTCTGGTTCCTGTTCTACTAGATGAGTATTTGCCCTCTGGTACAGGGGGAACTAGCCTCCAATATTTCAACATAGGTTCTTTCTATTTTCCATAAGCATTGGCTGGCTGAGAAATCAAGAGAAAGAATGCAAAGAGGAATTTTACAACTGGGCCTCCGGGGGTGACATCACATATCGGTAGGACCATGGTGCCCACCTGAGCCTTAAAGCCAGGAAGTTTTATTAAGGATTTCAAAAGGGGACAGGGTGCAAGAACAGGGAGTAGGTCACAAAGATCACATGCTTCAAAGGGCAAAAAGGAGAACAAAGATCACATGCTTCTGAGGAAACAGAACAAGGGCAAATTCAGAAATACTGATAAGGGTCTATGTTCAGCTGTGCACATGTTGTCTTGACAAACATCTTAAACAAAAGAAAACAGATGGGGTTTTTTTCTCCACCCTAATAAGCCTGAGGGTACTGCAGGAGACCAGGACGTATTTCAGTCCTTATCTCAACTGCATAAGACAGACACTCCCAGAGTGACCATTTATAGACCTCCCCTCAGGAAGGCAATTCTTTTCCCAAAGTATTAATATCAATATTCCTTGCTAGGAAAAGAATTTAGTGATATCTTTCCTGCTTGCTCTCCTTTTATAGGCTCTCTGCAAGAAGAAAAATATAGCTCTTTGTGCCTGACCCCGCAGGCAGTCAGACCTTATGGTTGTCTTCCCTCGTTCCCTTAAATCTCTGTTATTCTGTTCTTTATCAAGGTGCACTGATTTCATATTGTTCAAACACACATGTTTTACAATCAATTTGTACAGTTAATACAATTATCACAGGGTCATGAGGTGATGTACATCCTCAGCTTATGAAGACAACAGGATTAAGAGATTAAAGTAAGACAGGCATAAGAAATTATAAGAGTATTATTTGGGAAGTGTTAAATGTTCATGAAATCTTCACAATTTATGTTCCTCTGCTGTGGCTCAAGCCAGCCCCTCCATTTGGGATCCCTGACTTCCCACAACACTCTAGGTCTCCTTGATTAGAGTATAGGATAGCCTGGACATCTTGCTGTATCCAGGGATACATAGTTGGCAAAAGCCAGTGATTCCAAGGAACCCCCACAACTGTTTTAATGTCTTAGGGCAAGGATAAGCCAGTATAGGCTGTATTTGTTCCTTTCTGAGGGCCCTGGTTCCTCTGGCTAAAATTAGGCCTAGATACTTGACTTGTAGGCAGAGCTGGGCCTTCCATTTAGACTCCTTATACCTTTTATTAGCTAGAAAGTTCAAGAGATCTAGAGTAGCCTGCCAGCATGAGGCTTCCAAACTGATAGCCAAAAGTAAATCATTCACATACTGAAGGACCAGAGTGCCTGGACTTGAGAAGTGGCCTAGATCTTGGGCCAGTGTCTGACCAAACAGATGATGGCTAATCCTAAACCATTGAGGCAAGACCATCCATGTAAGTTGGGATGTGTGGTCCGTGGAATCCTCAAAGGCAAAGAAAAACTGGGAGTCAGAGTTCAGGGGAATGCAGAATAAGGCATACTTGAGGTCCAGAACAGTGAACCATTCTGCTTCCTCTGGTATTTGAGAGAGCAGGGTATAGGGGTTTGGTACAACTGGATATAGAGGAATTACTGCCTCATTGATGAGTCTAAAATCTTGCACTAGTCTCCACTGACCATTCAGTTTTTGTACTCCTAGAATTGGGGTGTTGGAGGGACTGCTGAATTTTCTTACTAAGCCTTGAGCTTTCAAATATCTAACGATATCCTGTAATCCTTTATGAGCTTCAGGTCTGAAGGGATATTGCCTTTGATAAGGAAAAGAGGTGGAGTCTTTTAGGCTGATTTGGACTGGGTGGGGATTTTTTGCCCTTCTGAAGTGTCCTTCCAATGTCCAGACTTCAGGGTTTATTCCCTACTCACGTAGGGGACAACAAATGGGTAACTTGTTCCCCATATTCACATAGCTAATAGCTCCAGCTTTGGCTAATATGTTACTCCCTAATTAGGGTGTGGGACTTTCAGGCATAACAAGAAAGGCATGTGAAAAGAGTGAAGTCTCCCAATTACAACTGAGGAGGTGAAAGAAATACCTGGTTACAGGTTGTCCCAGGATTCCTTGGATGGATCTTGAGGACAGCCATCTGGGGCAGGAGATTAACACTGAGAAGGCCTGCACCAGTGTCCAGGAAGAAGTCAATTTCCTGGCCCTCAATGGTTAAACTCACCCGGGGCTCAGTGAGGGTGATGACTGAACTGGCACTTGCCTTGGGCACTCTCAATCTTGTTGTTGGATCATCTGGTCAGGGGCTTCTGGCCCAGAGAACCTTTGTCCTCTGGGGCAGTTCACCTTCCAGTGATTGCCTTGGCATAGTGGACACGGGCGAGGGGGTGGCTTGTTTCTCATTGGACAATCTTATTTAAGGTGTCCTTGTAAACCACACTGATAACAAGCTTACCAGGTAATTGGTCTGCTCCATTTTCTGTCTGCTCTGAACCACCAGGATTTGTTTGTCTGAGGGCCATGACTAAGACTGTGGCCTTTCTCTGATCTCGCTTTTCCTTTTTGGCCTGTTCCTCTTGGTCTGTATTATAGAACACAGAGGTTGCCAGGTTTAATAATGCCTCCAGATTTTGTTCAGGGCCCAGGGCTCACTTTTGGAGTTTTCTCCTCATATCTGCAGCTGATCAGGCAATAAACTTATCATTGAGGATCAATTGACCCTCAGTGGAGTCGGGTGACAGGGGAGTATATTTTCTTAAGGCCTCCTGTAGTTGCTTGAGGAAAGCAGAAGGATTTTCTTCCTTTCCTTGAGTTATGGTGGACATGATCGAATAGTTCATGGAATTTTTCCTAATTCTCCTTAGTCCTTCTAGAACACAGGTCAACAGATGATTGCAACTCCAGACCCCATGATCTGAACCTAGGTTTCAGTGGGGATCCACACTGAGGACAGCTTGCTGACTGGTAGGGAATTTGTCTGTTTCTTCAGCTGTCATTCTTTTATTTACCTGACTATTATATCAAATATCTCCAAACTCTCAGGCTGCAGCTAAAGCCACATTCTTTTCATTAAAGGCCAGGGTTTGATCTAACAATAGCATAACATCTCTCCAAGTGAGGACGAAGGTTTGCCCTAGACCCTGTAGGACATTTATATACCTATCAGGATCATCCAAAAACCTCCAGGTCTACCTTGATCTGCTTTAAATCAGAAAGGGAGAAGGAGATATGTTGCTGGGTTGGGCCAAATTTCCCTCCTCCTACGGCTTGAAGGGGACATAAATGATAGCCCAGGGAGGGGGAGGTGGTTGTGGTCCCTTGGAGATTTCTTTGCTTGTTTCCTTCTGGGTAGAGGAGATTAGAGGAGGCTTATCATCAGTAGGAAGGAGAGCTGTAGGAAGGCTAGGATATGGAGGTAAGCTGAGAGGTCCTCCTGTGGGATGTAGATTGCAAGCTTTGCATAGTTGTGGATTATCCTTCAATGAAAATAAAGCTTGGACATAATGTATTTAACTCCATTTGCCTTCTCTTTTACAGAAAAGGTCAAACTGCAGGATACTATTGTAATTATACTTCCCTCAGGTGACCATTTTTCCCCATCAGAGAGAGAATATTGGGGCCAGGCCATAGCACAGAAAAAAATTATCCACTTATTTTTCAGGGTTCGCGGGTCAAATTGGTCCCAAATGTCTTAGGATGCATTTCAAGGGTGAGCCTCTTGATGCCTGAGTATTTCCTATCTGAAAGAATAAACTGCCCATGTTTTATTTTTTTTCTTTCCCCCTGCCCAAGAACCTGAAATCGTCCCTGGACCCTGCTGTTCGGAATAGTTGCACTCACCAAAGCAGCAGCAGAAATACTAGATTTCCTCCTAGATCACAAAGAGGACTGAGGAAGGTTGGATTTAGTGGTCCTTACCGACACATTCTCGAAAACCTGTTAGAGTCCTAAGCATTTTTTCCTGTTAGTATTGGAAGCTTACCTTGTCCTATAAAGATGATATGCCTCAATGCGGAGTGGAGGGCCATACTTTGAGGGAGGGAAGGGATCTCCAGGGTTGGTCTTTGTGCCAAATTATGTCTTTCTGGTTGGTGAGCCCGTGTGCCTAAAGAAGGAAACAGAGTCCTGAAATTTATACTAGAAATCATTCTTATAGGAGAAACTAAAAGAGCACCAAGGACAGGGAGTGATTTTTAGAAGTGGGACTAGCCTTGGAGAAGAGAGGCAGGAGGAAGTTTGTCTGACAGGATTTAGGACCCAGGCAGCAAGGGTCCAGATAGAATAGATGGGCAAGTCTCGCTTGGACGATGTAACTTTGAGAGTTCTGCTCATGACTGCAGGGTTAACCAACTTTTTGTCGGGACCCCAGAGCTGAATGGTTTTCCTCTCTGTCGATCCTTGGCTTAGCCCAGAAGCTCAGGAAAAATGGAAGCTGGTTCCAGGCAAACCAACACTCCCAACTCCAAAGATTTGGGAGTTGTTAGAGAGTCCTTTCCCAGAAAGCCTGACACCTGTGTCTTTAGTCTTGTGGCTGTACTAGTCACTTTTAACTGGCTGATAGGTGTCCAGTGTTTAGCCCCTGAATTCTAAGGAAAAATAGGACAGAATAGCAAGTGAAAGGGGTCTGACAGTACTCACTGCATGGCAATATCCTGGACAAGCACTTAAGATGTGTCCAGAGTTTGTTCCTTCCAGTGGGTTTGTGATCTCGGTGACTTCAAGAATGAAGCTACAGACTTTCATGGTCAGTGTTACTGCTCTTAAAGTTGGCACAGACCTAAAGAGTGAGCAGCAGCAAGATTTCTTGTGAAGAGTGAAAAAACAAAGCTTCCACAGCATGGTTGGGGACCTGAGTGGGTTGCTGCTGCTGGCTGGGGTGGCCAGCTTTTATTCCCTTATTTGTCCCCTCCCATGTCCCATTTTTGTCCTGTCAGAGTGCCCTTTTTTCAATCCTCCCTGCTATTGGCTACTTTTAGAATCCTGCTGATTGGTGCATTTTACAGAGCACTGATTGGTGTGTTTTTTAGAGCACTGATTGGTGCATTTTACAAACCTCTTGCTAGCTAGAGAGTGCTGATTGGTGCATTTTTACAGAGTGCTGATTGGTGCATTTTACAATCCTAGCTACAGAGTGCTTATTAGTATACTTTTACAGAGTGCTGATTGGTGCATTTTACAAACCTCTTGGTAGCTACAGACCACTGATTGATACATTTTTAAAGAGCACTGATTGGTGCATTTTACAATCCTCTTATAAGACAGAAAAGTTCTCCGAGTGTCCACTCGACCCAGGAAGTCCAGCTGGTTTCACCTCTCATCACCACAATCAAAGTAATAAATATATTCATTACTGTCAGTTTTCCTGTGTCCCTTTGCTGCTGCTCCTTCTTCCTCCTCTTCTTCTTCTTTTGGTAAGAATGGTTAACTTAAGATCTACTCTCTAAATAAATTTCTAAGTGCACACACTGTAGTGTTAACTATAGGCATATTGTGGTACAGCAGATCTCTAAAACTTATTCAACTTGTATAACTATAACTTTATGTCTGCTGAACAATGCCCCATTTCCTTCTTTCCTCCAGCCCCAGCCCATAGCAACCACCTTTCTATTGTCTGCTTTGGTAAGTTTAACTATTTAATTTTGTTTTTAAGAGACAGGGTCTCACTGTGTCACCCAGGTTGGAGCGTGGTGGCACAATCATAGCTCACTGTACCCTTGAACTCCTGGGCTCAAAGGATCCTCTTGCCTCAGCTTCCTAAGTAGCTAGGACTATAGGCACATGCCATCACACCAGGCTAAGTTTACTTTTTGTACAGACAGAGATCTTGTTATGTTGCCCAGGCTGGTCTCAAATTCCTTGCCTCAAGTGATCATCTCTCTTCAGCCTTCCAAAGTGCTGAGCAGTTTTGACTATTTTAGATTCTTCATGTAAGTGGAACCATGTAGTCACCTCACACATACTAAGATGGCTATTATTTTAAAAATTAAAGATAATATGTGTTAGTGAGAAAGAGAAATTAGAATATGTGTATAATGTGATGGGGATATAAAATGTTGTAGCTGCTAAGGAAAAGAGTAGAGAGGTTCAAAAAACTACAAATACAACTACCATATGATCCAGCAGTTCTACCCCTGGGTATATGTTCAGAAGAATTGAAATAGGAATCTACAAGAGATATCAACACTCCATGTTCACTGCAGCATTATACGCAATAACCAAGAAGTAGAAATAACCCAAATGTCTACCGACAGATGACTAGATAAAGAAAATATGGTGGCTGCGCATGGTGGTTCAATACCTGTAATCCCATACTTTGGGAGGCCGAGGCTGGTGGATCATGAGGTCAGGAGATTGAGACCATCCTGGCCAGCATGATGAAATCCCATCTCTACTAAAAATACAAAAATTAGCTGGCTGTGGTGGTGCACACCTGTAATCCCAGCTACTTGGGAGACTGAGGCAGGAGAATGGCTTGAACCCAGGAAGCAGAGATTGCAGTGAGCCGAGAGCCTGCCGCTGCACTCTAGCCTGGTGACAGAGTGAGACCCCATCTCAAAAAAAAAAAAAAGTGGTAAATACAGACCATGGAATATTATTCAGCCTTAAAAAAGAAGGAAATACTACCATTTGTAACAACATGGATAGAACTGGAAGACATTATGCTAAATGAAATTTGTCACAGAACACACCCAGGTTTTCTGAAAAATTGAAACAATATTTGACAATTAGGAGATCTATAAAAATTCACATTTCTGGTTTCTTTCGAAAAGATTTTGAATCTCAGAACTCCAAGTTATCTCCCATGGTAGCAATAGCTGGAGCTGAGGAGCTGAGACTTTACAGAGGAGGTGGGCTTTCTAGTTGACCTCAACCCATACCCAAAATGATTCTCTCCTCTATCTGCTTGATCCCTACAGACACTTGCGATCTTGCCTTTAATCTCCCTCCACCCCACGCTTTGGGTTATCCTTCTTTGTGGCTTCCAACTTTGACTTCCTCTTTTTTTTTTTGCCTTTTTTAGAGACAGATTGTTGCTCTGCCACCCAAGCTGGAGTGCAATGGTGCAGTCACTGCAACCTCCAAGTCCTGGGCTCAGCTGATCCTCCCATCTCAACCTCCCTAGTAGTTGGGATTACAGGTGCACACCACCATGCCCAGTTAATTATGTTTTTTGTAGAAATGGGTCATGCTATGAATCCCAGGCTTGTCTCTTGAATTCCTGGCCTTAAGTAATCCTCCTGCCTCAGCCTCCCAGAGTGCTGAGATTACAGGCATGAGCCACTGCTTTTGGCCAACTTCCTCTTGAGTGATAGTCAGTTAGACAGAATTTTCTCTCCACCTGACCTGGCATTCACTAAAGACTTGGTTTCTGATCACTTCCTGGGTATACATGTCAAAACAGAAGAGCTTTACTGTCACCCATCCCCTTTTGTAAGGTCAGAAGGACACTACTCAATGAACCTGCAGTGCCTGGTGGCCCCAAACTTTCAGGAGAGAAAGACTGAAACACAGAATTCCTAACTACTGGGAAGGATGTAGAAATCAGGCAGTGTTTGGGAATTCTACTTTAATAAAACAGTTGGAATAAATTCTACTGTACCTGTAAAATGGTTCTGATATGATGACACAGTTCATTGAATAGGATATCTCTGGGTAATTAGATTCCATATTACCAAAGATTCACTCCACAAAAATGAGAACTCTCAGTCATTTCTGCAAGAAATGTAATTTAGTACAACCTTTCTGGAACACAATTTGGCAATGTGCAGTAAGAGTCTTAATAAGTCTTCTGCCCCCATTATTTCCCCTATTAAGACTCCATTCTATGGGAGTAATCCAACATGCAGGCAAAACCACTTTACAAAGATTTCTATTCAAGCATTATTATTTATGATAACAAGAAATTGAGAATGATTAAAGTATTTATTCTCCAATTGTTGGGCCACTAAGAAATGGTACCTCCATTAGATGGGATATTACACAGCCACTGAAAATGGTGTTTTGGAAGCAAATATAATCATATGGGAGAGAGTTTTACGTTGGAATGCATGGAAAACATTTTGAAAGACAGATTTTAAAACTTTGTGTTCAGAATAATCTCAATGACATTTATAGGTTTTTGTGGTTGTGTTTTGTGTCTCTATAGTAGTAGTGGCAGTAGTAGTATAATAGGAGGAGGAGGAATAAACTTTAGGGGTATCTGTCCAGGGAACAATGGTTATCTTTCTCTGATAAATGACTCAGCTTCCTTACTGAAGGTTGAGTCTTCAGTAACCATATTATTCTGTGTAACTGTTTCCTTATCACAGTTGATGGGACCAAGCTTGGGAAAACAGATTGACTCCTCTAGGAACACTGGCTTGTTCTTAATGGAGAAAGAAGGTATAGAGTTGAGACCCATGGGGTGGCTATGTTGGACTATCTATCCCCCAAAGCAAGGAAATCAGGCTGCAAAAAAAATAAAGAAAGATAGAGCCTCTACTTTCTAAATTTCTGCCTCCTTCTAATTTCTAGTATAACAGTTCAGCTTCCTTTGTGTTCCATGGAATATCCCGTGGGCTTTACATAAATTCCCATTTTTGTTTAAATCAGTTCAAAATGGGTTTCTATCATTAACAGCCAATTGAATATGTGATAAACAAATATACACAGAAAACAAAATAGCAAGATCTTTTCCGAATGTTAATGACGGTGAGAAATCACATATAACTTTTATTATCTTCTTTTTATTTTTCTGAGTATTTAGTTTTCTAAAGGGAGTAGTACCATTCCCATAATAAAGGCATTATAAGAGAAGAAAATATTGTTTAAAAGCATGTTTTTTCCTCTTACAATAGAAAGAGCTTCATTACAAATTATGCTACTCAGATATCCTCAAATATAACTGTATTTCCTGTTGTGGAGAATGAAATTTACCTTTTAAACATCCCAGAGTGAGAAAATTGGTACAGTTCTCATACAGGTTTGATGGGGCTTCAAGTTAATCAAATCCAAGGTCTAGAGATGGGCCTTGTTGTGCTGAAGAGAGGGAATACTTTTATTTTTTCTTTTTTTGCTATTTTTGTTATTTATTTATTTTTTTGTTTTGCCAATGATTGCTTTGTGAGTAGGCATGTGATGCAGTGTGAGCCAATGAGATTAAAATTGCAGCTTCTATTAACGTGATTTGCTGCTCCTCCGGAAGAACTTCAAGAAGCCACACTCTCTCTCTTGGTAGGGAATTTGCTTATATTGAGAGGAAACCTAAGCAGCTGCCACCATCGTACTCCCTACCCAAAGTAAACCCCACAGCTGGAGGAGAGGAAAGGTATGAGAACTGCAGGCCTGTTGAGCACACTGTGCTTATTTAACCAATCCTGAAGCCCACCTCACCTTTGGACTTCCAGTTAAGTAAGCCAATAACTTGCATTGTGGTTTAGCTAGTTTGGATTGGCCTTCTGTCTTTGGAGCTAAAGGTTCACGATATATCTCTGAATTTAGAGGTATTACCATATGCTATGGTGTGAATATGGCTTGTTTTGTCCTTCCAAGTCTCATGCTGAAATTTGATTTCCAGTGTTGGAAGTGGGGCCTGGTGGGAGGTGTTTGGATCCTTGGGTAAGGGATTCATGAATGAATGGCTTGGTGCCATTCTCACAGGAGTGAGTTCTCACTCTTAGTTCCCCAAACAACTGGCTGGTAAAGAGTCTGACCCTTACTCCTTTCTCTCACTTTCTGTCTTACCATGTGATCTCTGAACGCACTGACTTTCCTTGCCCTGCCCTGGGAGTAGAAGCTTCCTGAGGCCCTCACCAGAAGGAGATGATGGCACAATGCTTCTTGTACAGCCTACAGAACAGTGAGGCAAATAAGCTTATTTTCTTTAAAAATTACCCACCTTAAGTATTCCTTTACAGCAACACAGACTAAAGCATCATATAATCTCACTCAGTTATTAAGACAGTATATTATTTTCATACTTTTCCATTTATCTCTACTCTATCTTTTCTATCTCTAGATCAGTTTCCCTTATTTGCAGCATATTTTAATGTGGCTCAGCTTGTAAATAGCACACATGTGGAACCTATTCTAAGACATTTGTCAGATCAAAATCTGCTATTTCTACAAGTTCTTCTTGACTGCACATCTATATTCCAGTTACCCCTCATGCTCCTCCCCACCCGACCACAAAAAATAGCTATACTTTTCCTATATAGAAGACACGGCCGGTCCTGCAGGAGATTACTTACTCAGCTTACACTTTATCTAGCATATCCCAGCTTGTCTCCGTGAACTGAGCCCTGGGATGTGTCCCTTCTACCTTGAGTTGACCTTTGGAAGTCAATTGGGAAAAAAAGTGGATACATTCTACAGTTTTTCTGTTTTGGTCTATATTAGTTTATTACAAATAGCTTATTAAGAAATGGGTAGAATTTAAATAAAATAAAACCAATTTCTTATGTATAATAGATTCTATAGTAAAGTGGTATAATCAACATCAGTGATGATGCTTCTGAAGAAAATTTAGCTATGAGAGCCCTTAGGAAACCTGACTATATGAAGTTCCAGTAAATAAGCCCCACTTATGTAAGAGATATTAATTTGAGAGCTTTATATCAGTTTCACCTGCTAGTCAGTTCAAAGGAGAAAAGGAAATGGAAAATAATTATTTAAACCCAGAGACCATGGGAACATATCATTGCACATTTTTCCAGAGGCAAGTGAAGAAATGCTGTATCTTATACCTCAACTTCCTAACTTCCTTCTAGTACCATACAAAGAAAAGAGTGTTGCACAATAGCAACTTCATATGAATTTAGATTTCCAGTAATCAAAATAAATAATTAAGTTCATTAAGTTTTGTTTAGATAAGCTTTTTTTTCAGAATCTTATTAACACATTTAAATATTTTGAGTTCTTTGTAAGCTTCTGATTTATCTGTCCAAATATTTCTGGCTGTAAGATAATATATGTACAGGTGTCTAGTATAGTGTCTGGTATATCACAGGCTATGAAGAAAAATGGGTCAGTAGGTGTCAGATGGGTTGTGGTAATCACTGATGTAAAGCAGAAGATTAGAGCCTGTTTTCAGCACTTGAAAAATGCTACAAAAATACAGCTAATTTTTCATAGCTGATTTGATAGGACTCTGACTATAATCATGTTAAGCCACACAAGGCAGAACAATCAAATTGATGAAAAGAAGGATATAAAAAACAGAATATGGTACCTGAATGGCATATAGAAAACTTTCCAGGTATTGGTAACTGCTATTGTTTGGCTCTCTGTCCCCACTCAAATCTCATCTCGAATTGTAATTCCCATAATCCCCACGTGTCAAAGGAAGCAGTGAGAGGTGATTGAATCAAAAGGGCGATTTTCCCCCATGCTGTTCTCGTGATAATGAGTTCTCATGAGATATAATGGTTTTATAAGGCAGTTTTCCCTGGTCTTGCTAGCTCTTCTCTCACCTGCTGCCATGTGAAAAAGGTCCTTGCTTCCCCTTTGCCTTCCACCATGATTGTATGTTTGCTGAGATCTCCGCAGTCATGTGGAACTGAGTCAATTGAACTGCTTTCCTTTACAAATTACCCAGTCTCAGGCATTATCTTTAAAGTGAGAATGAACTCATTCAGTCACTACTACAGGAGCTGAGAAATCTGTGTTCTGATGGGGGCAGAGCAAAGGAACTGTACCTAACACAGACATGAAGAGGATCCACCAAATGGTAGAAAATGTGATTTTTCTATTGCTTTTTGGATATGCTTTGAATGGCAGGACCGAGATGTATTTATTCATTATTGAAACTTATTATAAAATGCAATGTTTTGTCTTCATTAAGGGAAGGTTTTAGAATATAGCTCCCAAACACTACCATGTATGTTCAAAAATTTACATACATAAGCGTACATGGTATGCTAAATTCCTCTCTTCTTCCACCTCTCTCTGTCACTGATTAGGGATTCAGATGAAATTTTTATTTTACTAAGATGAAAGTGAATAGATTTTTTTTTTTGTCTGTTAAACATTTACCAAGTATTTACCATATGTTAAGCAGTGACCCTAGGTAAACAATCTTATTTGTTTATAAGTTTTTATATGTAAAAGTGCAGATTTCTTACATGCATTTATTGTGTAGTGGCTTTTGGTGTACCAATCACACAAACAGTGAACATGGTACTCAATTGGTGATTTTTCAAACTTCACCCATCTCCCACTCTTCCACCGTTTGTAGTCTCCAGTTTCTATTATGCCACCTTGTATATCTATGTGCACCCATTGTTTAGCTCCCACTTATCAGGGACAATTTGCAACATTGGACTTGTGTTTCCTGAGTTATTTACTTAAGATAATGGTCTATAGCTTCATCTATGCTACAGAAGACATTATTTAATTCTTTTTTTATGGCTGAATAGTATTCCCTGATGGGTGTGTCTATATACATATATTTCTTTATCCAATCATCAATAGATTCCGTGTGTGTAAATATGTTCCATATAAATTATATATATATACACACACATATACATATACACACGTACAATACACTTTCTTTAATCATCTATTGATGGACACTTAGATTGATTGTATATCTTTGCTATAATGAGCAGTGTAGTGATAAACTTATGGGTGCAGGTGTCTTTTGACATAATGATTTCTTTCCTTTTGGGTAGATATCAAGTAGTTCGAATTGCAGGATTGAATAGTAGTTCCATTTCAAATTCTTTTGGAAATATCCATACACTTTTCCATAAAGTTTGCACTAATTTCCATTCCCATCAACCATGTCTAAGTGTTCCCTTTTCTCTGTACGCTCACCAACATGTGTCACTTTCTTATTTCTTTGTACTATCTATTCTGACTAGTGTAAAATAGCATCTCACTCTGATTTTAATTTGCATTTCTCTGATGGTTAGTGAAACGGAGCAGTTTTTCATATGGTTGTTGGTTGCTTGTATTTCTTCTTTTAAGAAATATTTATTCATATCCTTTGCACATTTTTTAAAGGTTTTATTTTTTTTCTTAATTGTTTTTTCCTTGTTTGATTTCCTTAGAAAGTCTGGATATTAGCCCTTTGTTGGATGCATAGTTTGCAAGTATTTTCTCACATTCTGTAGGTTGTCTGTTTATTCTGTTGACTGTTGCTTTTCCTGTGCAGAAGCTTTTTAGTTTAACTACGTTCCATTTGTCTGTTTTTGTTTTTGTTGTGTTTGCTTTTGAGGACTTAGTCATAAATTATTTGCCAAGGCCAATGTCCAGTAGATTTTTCCCTTGGCTTTCTTCTAGGATTCTTATAGTTTCAGGTCATAAGTTTAAGTCTTTAGTCCATTTTGAGTTAATTTCACTATATGGTGAGAGATATGGGTCCAGTTTTATTTATCTGCGTACGAATATCCAATTTTCTCAGCACCATTTATTGAATAGAGTGTCTATTTCTCACTGTATATTTTTGTTGACTTTGTCAAAGATCAGTTGGCTGTCGAAAAGTGGTTTTATTTCTAGGTTTTCTAATCTGTTCCTTTGTTCTATGTGTCTATTTTTACAACAGTACTAGGCTGTTTTGGTTACTATAGCCTGCAGTATAAATTGAAGTCAGGAAACGCAATGCTTCCTGCTTTGTTGATTTTGGTGGAGATTGTTTTGTCTATTCAGGCTCTGTTTTTGGAGAGAGAGATATATATAGGGTAGGCTATATATAATAGCTGTAGGTTAGAATGTTCTGTAAACATCTGTCAGATTCATTATATATATATATTTATATATTATATATTTCAGCATTTTCTCTAATTCTGTTAAAAAATGGCATTAGTTTTTTGATAGAGGCTAAGCTTAATCTGTAGATAGCTTTGGGCAGTATGGTCATTTTAACAATATTGATTCTTCCAGTTCATGAGCATGGGATATTTTTCCATTTGTTTGTGTCATTTATAATTTCTTTCATCCGTGTTTTATAGTTTTCTTGTAGAGATCTTTCACTTCTTTGGTTAAATGTATTCCAAGGTTTGTTTGGGATTTTTTTTTAATAGTTATTTTAAGTGGGATTGAGTTCTTGATTTGTTTCTCAGCCTCATCATTGTTGAACAGAAATGCTACTGATTTTTTTACATTGATTTTGTATCTTGAGACTTTACTGAATTCATTTATGAAAACAAAGGGTCTTTGGGAGGAGTTTTTAGGATTTTCTAGGTATAAGATGATATCATCAGCTAACAGATAATTCAACTTCATCTTATCCAACTTATATGCCTTTTATTTCTTTCTCTTGCCTGATTGCTGCAGCTAAGACTTTCAATCTGTGCTGAATAAGAGTGGTGAGAGTGGGCATGCTTATTTTGTTCCAGTTCTGAGGGAGAATTGCTTTCAACTTTTCTCCACTCAGCATTATATTTGCTATGGTTTGTTGTATATGGCTTTTATTTTTTTGAGGTATGTTTCTTCAATGCCTGGTTTATAGAGGGTTTGTATCAAGAAGAGCTGCTGGATTCTATTAAAGGCTCTTTTTGCATCTATTGAGATGATCATATGGTTTTTGTTTCTAAATATCTTATGTGTTGAATCATATTTATTGATTTACATATTTTGAACCATCCTTGCATCCCTGGAATAAAGTCCACTTGATTGTGGTGCATTATATTTTTGATGCACTGTCGGATCCAGTTTCCTAGTATTTTGTTGAGTTTTTTTGCATCTACTCAGGGATATTGGCCTGTAGTTTTCTTTTTTTGTTGTTGTGTCTTTGCTTCGCTTTGGTATCCATGTAATATTGGCTTCACAGAATGAGTTAGGGAGGAACCTCTCTTTCTTATTTTTTTTAGAATAGTTTCCATAGGATTGGTACCCATTCTTCTTTGTATGTCTGATAGAATTCAGCAGTGAATCCATCTTATCCTAGGGCTTTTTTTTGTTGGAAAATTTTTTAAATGACTGATTCAATTGTGCTACTCATTTTTGGTCTGGTAAGGATTTCTATTTCTTCTTGGTTCAATTTTGGGAGATTCTATGTTTCCCGGAATTTATCTCTTTCCTCTAGGCTTTATAGTATGTGTGTGTACAGATGCTCACAATAGTCTCTAATATAAACTTTTGTATTTCTGGTATCAGTTGTAATGTCATCTGATTGTGCTTATTTGAATCCACTGTCTTTATTTCTTGGTCCATCTAGCTAGTGGTCTATGAATTTTATGTTTTCAAAGAACCAACTTTTTATTTCATTGATCTTTTTTACTGTTTTCTTTCATCTCGAGTTTATTTAATTCTACTCTGACCTTTGTTATTTCTTTTCTTCTGCTAGCTTTATTTTTTGTTTGTTCTGTGTTTCCAATTCTTTGCGGTATAACATTAGGTTGTTAATTTGAGTTATTTCTATCTTTTTTTTAATGTAGGCATTTAATGCCATAAACTTCCATCTTAGCACTGCTTTTTCTGTGTCCCAGTGGTTTTGGTATGTTGTGGCTCCGTGTTCATTTATTCCAAATTTTTTCCCCTAACTTTATTCTTTATTCAAAGATTGTTCAGAAGCAAGTTGCTCAATTTAGATGTATTTATATAGTTTTGAGAGTTTCTCTTTGTATTGATTTCTAGTTTTATTTCACTGTGGTCCAAGGAGATACTTGCTATGATTCTGATTTTTAGAAACTTATTGAGACTTACCTTGTGGCATAGAATATAGTAAAATTTCAAAAATGTTTAATGCACACATGAGAAGAATATATATTCTATGGTTGTAGGGTAGAATGTTCTGTAAATGTCTGTCAGATTCATTTGGTCTAGAGTCTAATTAAAGTCCAAAGTTTCTTTGTTGATTTTTTTGCCTTGATGTTCTGTTTAGTGTTTTTGGTGGACTTACAGAAGTTCCCTACTAGTGTTGGATTTCTTTCTATCTGTTTTCTTAGATCTACTAATATTTGTTTTATGAATCTGGATGCTCCAGTGTTGGGTGCATATATATTTATGATTGCTGCATCTTATTGAATTGATTCCTTTATCATTATACAATGACTTCTTCATCTTTTTATTTTTACTGTCATTGACTTAAAATCTGTTTTATCTTATATAAGTATAGCTACTTCTGCTTACTTTTGTTTTCTTTTTGTGTGAAATATCTTTTTCCACCTCTTTGAGTATAAATGTCTTTGCCAGCTGGGTTTCTTGTAGGAAACATATGTTTGGATCTGGTATTCTTGTCCATTCCACCAGTATATATCTTTTAAGTGGAGCATTTATTTCACTTATGTTCAAGGTTAATATTAATATGTGAAGGCTTGTTCCTGTTGTGATGTTAATTGTTACCTGGTTGCTTTGTAGTCTCAATTGTGTGGTTGCTTTATAAGATCTATGAGTTTTATAGTTTCGTGTCTTTTTATGACAGCAAGTATCACACTTCTGTTTCCATGTTTAGAATTCCTGTGAGCATTTTTAATAGGGCTGGTCTAGTGGTGACAAATTACCTTAGCATCTGGTCTAGAAAATACTTTATTTATCTTTCATTTATGAAACTTAGTTTAGCAGGATATAAAATCTTGGCTGATTGTATTTTTATTTAAGAAGACTGAAAATAGCACCCCAGTGCCTCCTGACTTGTAAGATTTCTGCTGAGAATTCCTCTGTTAGTTTAATGAAATTTTCTTTTTGGGCGACTTGATGCTTCTCTCCTGTTTCTTTTAGGATATTTTTCCTTCACATTGACTTTAAATAGTCTAATGACTGTATGCTTTGGTGATGTTAGTATTGCAAAGTATCTTCCAGATGTTCTTTGTGCTTCTTGTGTCTGGATATCTACATCTCCAGGAAGACCAGGGAATTTTTTTTGAATTATTCCCTCAAATAACTTTTCCAAAGTTTTTATTTTTTTCTTCTTCCTCAGAATGCCTGTAACCCATAAGTTTGGTTCCTTTACATAATCTTATCTTTCTTGAAGGCTTTGTTCATTAAATTTTTTTTCTTTTTTTATCTGACTTGGTTAATTCTAAATACCTGTGTTCAAGCTCTGAAATTCTTTCTTCTGCTTGGTCTAGTTTACTGTTAAAGATTTTACCTATATTTTGTTATTCCTTCAGCAAATTTTTCATTTCAAAAAATTCTTCTTTATAAAATATCCCTTTAGAAAATGTTTTATTTATACTTTGAATTATTTTTCTTATTTCATTATATTGGCTTTCAACAATCTGTTGAATCTCATTGATCTCCCTTCAAATTCATATTTTGAATTAGCTTTTATTCAGAATTTTCATTTTGGTTAGGAGTCATTGCTAGAGAGGTAGTATGTGATCCTTTGAAGGTGTTGCTACAGTCTGGTTTTTCAAGGTGCCAGTGACTTTGTGCCTCATTTTGTTTTCATCTGGAGAATCTGTCACTTCTTATTTTTGAATTTACTTTCATTTGGATGGGACTTTAATTTTTAGCTCTTGAGAGTTTGACTGTAGCATATGTTGGGGACAGTCTTTTGACTTCGCTTCTTTGTGCTTTTAGGAGGCCAAGGTTCTGCATGAATTTTTTGGTTATAGATAACCTTATTGTAGTGGTTTTCATAAATACTGGTGGTTTGTAGGTGGTGACAGTGATGTACTGGGTGTGTGTTTGGGCTCACTGCCATCAGCAGAAACAGAAAAGTGGAGGTCTAGGCAGCTTGTTTCACTCCCCAGTGCTGCACAATTCTGTGCAGGAATTGGAATGGGTTGTGCAGTTCCCCTTATTGGCCAGTAGCTGTCTCACGTTTGTGGATAAAGACTAGTTGAGTGTTACATGATAGTATCAGCAGTTTTGGTAGTCTATGCATGTTGACCTCCCAGCCAGTAGGTGGTGCTTGCAGAAGAGACACAGCTGCAGTGGTGGCAGTGGGATTTTTTTTCTTAGCTTTTACTAACCGGGAGAAGTACTAATGTTTCTCCAGCGATGGGCGGGCTGTGGAAATCTCAGGGCTACTCATCCTTATGCTTTGCTTCCAAGGTAATTTTAGGGGCCAAAGCTGGGCTGGGTGGGTCAGTGGAGGTGTAACTAGGCTATCCATGGCAAGCATAAGTGCTGACCCCAGTGGGGATTAGGGGTTAGCTCTCAAGCCACTGGGGCAATCTTCCAGGGAGGGATGAAAGTACTTTTCCTAGGCCACAGTACCTATGTGGGGGAAGAGGGTTTGCCAGAATCTGCAGCCTCGCAAGTGGCACTGGGACCCACCCAGCTTCCACACCCCAACCTGAAGCTTCTCTCTTCAGTGTCCAGCCAGCAGAAGCAGGACAGAATGGCGAGGCCAGAACCGAGCAGTCTGCAGTCAGTTTGTCAAGCCATGGAACTCTCTTGTAGCTAGGATCACAAAGACTCACAGTAAGAATGTGAGTCCCCAGGGTCCTCCACTTACTTCTTCTCTGGGTGCAGGTCCAGTGCCCACTACTGGTGACCCCAGGCTAGGAGCCCCATTTTTTCCTTCTTTATCCTCAGTGTCTCCCATCACCTCTCTGTTGAATTCCAGTTTTCTCTCTCAGAAAATCTATTTGAAGTGTGAATATTTATTCAATATTTTGGTTATTCTCCATGGAAGAGGCACACCCTCACTGCATCTCATCAGCTGTCTTGAGCCTTCCCCTATGTAAACAATCTTGATGGATTAGCACATAAAACATTAGTGTTTGAGGACATGGATAATATGTATAACAGTAACAAAGTGGAATAGATCCATGGACTATAATCCTTGACATTTTGTAGCTTCTAGCCAAAGAGAGCATGACAGCCAATAATTACATATTATAACTACATATAATATGTTAATTATAATTTTATAACACAATACATTTTATTTATAATTATATATACCGTAATTGTAAGCAAACAAAATTTTTATCTAAAGATTGTAGAAAGGGAATAATTAGGTAGGGCTGACTTTGTGGCATTTGAACTGTGCAATCACACAGGCATCCGAACTCAGACTCTGATGGGTATAATGCTCTTCTCTTGCCATCTTGAAATTCTGAATTTTTGAACACGACATGCTGCATGTTTGTCTTGCACTGGGCCTCACAAATTATAGATCCAGTCTTTTCTTGATCTAGTTCTGAACTATATATGTAATCTGACATATATATGTATATATACATACACACATACATACACATACACACATGTGCGAACATATAACATAAATGGACATGTTTTTTCTACATAAAATCATCTGATTAGCCCCCTTGGCTTTTGATTTTATTTTATTTTTTACTCGTGGTTTCACATTTTCATTAATTCACCTATCTTCTGTTTCTTATTCTCCTTTATGATCAACTATGATATATTTATATACAATGTATTTTATGATGATGATTGTAGACAAGTTGGTCATGGTCTTAGGCAATTTGTTTTAGGTTTACCTCAGTTCACAGGTATATATTTTCTTCTTTACATAGTGAATGAAAAATCACAAACAAGAAAATCTCCCAGCAAAATATAACAATATAAATAACAGCCTTGCATCTTCTGGAAAAATAGTGTAAGTGTCAAGGGGTAAGAAGTTTATCTATCCTTTTACATAACCATCTATGCATCCATTCATTCACCAATTTATTAATTTATTCATGTAACATACATCTACTAATAAATACTTATGTAAGAACGTGGGATTCAAGGACGAGATGAATACATGTGTTCCCTGTATCTAGAATGACTCACGGTACAATATAGGGAGGTTGATATATGCTACATGCAAAACGATGCAATGCAATCAAGCGTTACATAATGTTAATTAATTCAATGTCAAATGCATATTTTGTCTTAAAAGTCCCTAATAGTTACCCAAGCATTATTTATTCACTGTAGCTGTCTTTCTCCATAGGGCTCAAGGAGCTACCACTGAAGTCATCCATGTGGAATACAATGCAGAGAAGTGAGGGAGAGGATGTTCTTTCCTGAGTAGATGCATAAAAACATTTACAGGGAGGAATCCCTTTTGCTGAGTCTTGCAGGGCAACTGACTGACAGGGTATCCTGTGTGGAATTGGAAGGCAGGAGACAGTTTTTGCAGAAGAAACAGCATTTTCAAGGGCCTGGAAGAAGGTAGAATTTTGCATGTTCTGCATCAACCATCCTGGGGTGGCCTTGAGTTTGGTACAATTTTCTTCTGCACAAAGAGAAATGCCTGGAGGGAGGTGTAAACTCCAGAGTTTGATTTCATTGGTAGAGACTTGAACCATCTGAGCTATCTAATCTGCAAAACAAACATACAAAAATAAATATATTTCAATGCAAATGTGGTTGATGGATAGAAGTACCATTTCATCTGAAACACATTGATTGTGTAATCCAAGTATTCTTCTCCCTAGAATCCCCTAATCCTTTAGAATTATGGATTAACTTAATTTTGCAATTTTTAAATTAATGTGTTTCAAATATTATTCCACCTGTAGTGAGAAACTCAACATCTTCTGCTACCTTCTAATATACACCTAAAGCACACACTTGCACACACTTCCAGAGATACACATCACAATCTCAAATCCAGGAATTTTTAGAGGATTACCTTACTCCTGTCATTTCTTGCTTTAATTTTTCTTTTTCCACTGAAGTTTCAGCCTCCCCTGTGTTTTTATTCCTGCCTGTGGCTGGTCTCTTGTCTCCCCCAAGATGACCTTAATGTGCACTACAGACCATTTTACTTTGGTGTTCCCTAAACAACCTCAAACACAGCATTGTATTATGTAGCAGAGTTATTAAAGTCTTGTGGATATGTGAGGCAGTTAAATGACAGTATCACCAAAAAACTAGAAAGCAAATAATAGCATCTTTGTTCCTTAAAATCCTTTATCAAACCCACCACCGCTCATTTCCCATGGCTATCTTTCTCTCCAGGCTCCTTGTCTATCATTAGTTTGTTTTGCACCTCTCCCCTCTCCTTTTTCATTGATTTCACCTTCTCTCTTCTGAGAAGCATTGACAATTTCAAGACTCTATTTGATTATGCAAAGAAGTGCCGATCTACACATTGGCCATGCACATCTAAGGTGATATGATTAGATGAAGAAAATTTCCAAATTTACATAGGGTCTCTGTCATTAACTTATCAGGATTTGTAATTTTACTCTTTCCACAAGCACCAACAAACTCTGTAAGTAAAATCAGAAGTGCAGGAATTAAATTTCCTAGTTATATAACTCATGCAATCCCCAACAGAGAACATAAATAATATGCTCAGTCTGAGTGGGAGTAGCATCTTTGCCTTCTCACTCTGGTTGGAGAGCAAGGAGGTGCTTTTGTTAATGGGGAATAGAATTGGGATTAGCCTGTTACTCTGTAGTTTTAGGATTTGACTTTTTTGCCAATCAATAACCGTGAAAGACATTCATGAAAATAATATTTGGGCACTTAAAAAGCAGACAGACAGAAACAATCCTACATTCTGAAGAAATAAATATAAATACAAATTTAAAAAACATATATATAGGCAGTCAGGAAGAGGAATAAAGAAAGAACTTTTCTGATTGAGAACTAGAGATAAAAAATGGACTAGAACTTGGTCATTAAGAAATAAAAAATAATAACGCACACTGTATAGAAT
>NW_012117822.1:606900-610026 GCF_000951035.1 Colobus angolensis palliatus | reverse complement strand
GGGGGATGTCTCCCAGTTAGGCTACTCAGGGGTCAGGGACCCACTTGAGCAGGCAGTCTGTCCCTTCTCAGATCTCAACCTCCGTGTTGGGAGATCCACTGCTCTCTTCAAAGTTGTCAGACAGAGTCGTTCGCGCCTAGAATGCTATTTTTAAAAGTATGTCTAAGATAATGAAGTAGACCTATGCCATGTATGTAATGATTTGATGGCATGGCTGCACATATTGTATACTATGGTAAACAAATTTTGCATGCAGCAGGGTAACAGTTTCTATTTCTGATTTGCTTTCATATACAGAAGAAATTGGTTTAAACAATTCATAGGCACAGGGTCTTGTATAACTATCTCCGTCGCTGGACTTACCACATTATCATTATTTGTTAAAGTGGTTATTTTCTTATGAAATTGTAAGTGCCTTCATGTTAGAAACTGTATCTAACTTATCTCCCTAGCCCTGATGTGTAGCACAGTTTCTATCACATAGTAGATGTTCAATAAATGTTCGTTAAATGAAACAATGAATAAATGACCAGTGTTTAAAATAAATCAAGATAGGTCTAATGGGAATTTAGTGGAGCAGCCCAATAAAAGTCAGACAGCATTCAGAAAAACACAACCTATTCTTATAATCACATTCAGGAATACATTTGTACTCGTTTTAGACTAAGTATTAGATTGCACATCCTTATCCAACCTGATTGCAATTCCATTCCTTTAAATGAAATAATGCCTATATCACAGATTGATGGTAAAGCCACAAAAAACATGGTTACATATGCTATTGATTTATTAAAAATAGAAGCATGGTTTCCCTCTGCTCTCTATTTCCTTGAATGGTAATAACAGACTAGCAAAGAGAAACAATGAGAAGTATTGCCTAGTTCTGCTAGGGTCAAAGAAGCTTCCATCTTGAATTCTGATCAGTTTTAGAGTTTCAGGCCAGGCACGGTGGCTCAAGCCTGTAATCCCAGCACTTTGGGAGGCCGAGACGGGCGGATCATGAGGTCAGGAGATCAAGACCATCCTGGCTAACACGGTGAAACCCCGTCTCTACTAAAAATACAAAAAACTAGCCGGGCGAGGTGGCGGGCACCTGTAGTCCCAGCTACTCGGGTGGCTGAGGCAGGAGAATGGCGTGAACCCGGGAGGTGGAGCTTGCAGTGAGCTGAGATCCGGCCACTGCACTCCAGCCTGGGCGACAGAGCAAGACTCTGTCTCAAAAAAAAAAGAGTTTCAGGGGACTTCTGGAGCATAGTTGAAGTGAGCTTATAGACACGTGGATTGCTTTCTTAGACACACATCTCTTAAAATTATTTATTTGCAGTCTGAACTTGACATTTTAGCTTGGTCACTCTTCACACCCTCCCATTCCAAACTGCTTAGATTAAAATGTCCATACCTATGAGGATGGCAAACAGCAGAACATGTTTTAACCAATGAAGGACTCTTAACAACATTTTAAGATAAGAAGCTTGCTTTGAAAACACCTATTTTAAATGTAGAATTCTGATTTGCTGGGCTCAGCCTCCAGGAATTGGGTTAATAATAGCCAGTCTGTAGAGCCACTGATGTATGTGCCTGAAGACTGAGCACCTTACATTAAATACGTGGTTCCAAGGAAAAGTGGAGCCCAGTCAGGATGGAGACACTAACCTCACTGCAGTAGACATTTTATGTCAGTTTCACCTAGGACAGAAGGCCTGGTTAACCACCAGGCTTACAGAAGGATGCCAACCAAAGGCATTATAATAAACTAAGCCTTTTAGAAATGGAACAAAGCAGTTCAGAAATTGTATCCCTCTAAATATTATCAAATTAATATAGTCAAACCTGTTCTCATTAATTGAGGGAGGAAAAAGTATGCTGAGATGGTTGGGAGCACTGACTATGCAGTCAGACTTTCCAGGTTCACATTGTGGCTCCTCCTGCTGTTAACTTGGGGCAAGTGATTTAGCCTCTTTGCACCTCAGCTTTCTCATGTTTAAAACGGGATACCTTAATTCTGGTGTTTGGGGTAGAATAAAAATGAGATAATATTTGCATAGCACATAATACTTATCTTGCTCAGATTACGTACTCAATAAATTTATACATGTGTGTATGTATGGATGAATGGATGAATATTTAGATAGAGGATACAAAAAGAGAAAGAGACATGGATATAGATGTAGATATTTAGTTAAAATTTATATAAACCTCTCAGGCTATAGATATAGCATTGTTAAATTTCTTCAATATTTAATTACTGTACTTGGTACTACATATGCTATTTCTCCATGTAATAGAGCTAAGTTAAGAAGCGTCTTCAATGGAACATAAAGTCTGTAATTGAGATACAGCTTCCCCGTTTACTCATTTTATGAGAATTTGAGCAAGCCACTTAAGACTTCCTGAGTTTCATTTTCTTTAACAATTAAGATGGGGGGGGGCGGAGCAAGATGGCCGAATAGGAACAGCTCCAGTCTCCAACTCCCAGCTCCAGCGACACAGAAGACCGGTGATTTCTGCATTTTCAACTGAGGTACTGGGTTCATCTCACTAGGGAGTGCCGGACAATCGGTGCTGGTCAGCGGCTGCAGCCCGACCAGTGAGAGCTGAAGCAGGGCGAGGCATCGCCTCACCTGGGAAATTCAAGGGGGAAGGGAATCCCTTTTCCTAGCCAGGGGAACTGAGACACACAACACCTGGAAAATCGGGTAACTCCCACCCCAATACTGCGCTTTACCAAGGGTCTTAGCAAAGGGGCACACCAGGAGATTATATCCCACACCTGGCCGGGAGGGTCCCATGCCCATGGAGCCTCCCTCATGGCTAGCACAGCAGTCTGCGATCTAACCACCAGGCAGCAGCGAGGCTGGGGGAGGGGCACCTGCCATTGCTGAGGCTTAAGTAGGTAAACAAAGCCACTAGGAAGCTCCAACTGGGTGGAGCTCACAACAGCCTAAGGAAGCATGCCTGTCTCTGTAGACTCCACCTCTGGGGACAGGGCACAACTAAACAACAACAACAACAACAATAAAAGCAGCAGAAACCTCTGCAGACGCAAATGACTCTGTCTGACAGCTTTGAAGAGAGCAGTGGATCTCCCAACATGGAGGTTGAGATCTGAGAAGGGACAGACTGCCT
>NW_012117822.1:606235-606571 GCF_000951035.1 Colobus angolensis palliatus | reverse complement strand
CTGTTCAGCAATATTCTATCTTCTGCAGCCTCTGCTGCTGATACCCAGGCAAACAGGGTCTGGAGTGGACCTCAAGCAATCTCCAACACACCTACAGCTGAGGGTCCTGACTGTTAGAAGGAAAACCATCAAACAGGAAGGACAACCACACCAAAACCCCATCAGTACGTCACCATCATCAAAGACCAGAGGCAGATAAAACCACAAAGATGGGGAAAAAGCAGGGCAGAAAAGTTGGAAATTCAAAAAATAAGAGCTCATCTCCCCCTGCAAAGGAGCGCAGCTAATTGCCAGCAATGGATCAAAGCTGGACGGAGAATGACTTTGACGAGATGA
>NW_012117822.1:460831-605475 GCF_000951035.1 Colobus angolensis palliatus | reverse complement strand
ATATATATATATATATATAACAGTTTCTTTATCCACTCATTGATTGACAGGCATTTGGGTTGATTCCACATTTTGCAATTGTGAATTGTGCTGCTATAAACATGCCTGTAATAAAGATTACAGATACTTGTGCAAGTATCTTTTTCATATAATGACTTATTTTCCTCTGGGTAGATACAGGATGGTGGGATTGCTGGATCAAATGGTAGTTCTACTTTTAGTTCTTTAAGGAATCTTCCTACTGTTTTCCACAGTAATTGTACCAGTTTACATTCCCACCAGCAGTGTAGAAGTGTTCCCTTTTCACTACACCCAAGCCAACATCTATTATTTTCTGATTTTTTGATTATGGAAATTCTTGTAGGAGTAAGGTGGTATCACATTGTGGTTTGGATTTGCATTTCCCTGATCACTGGTAATGTTGAGCATTTTTTCATATGTTTGTTGGCCACTTCTATATCTCCTTTGAGAATTGTCTATTCATGTCCTTAGCCTACTTTTTGATGGGATTGGTTATTTTTTTCTTGCTAATTTGTTTCAGTTTGTTGTAGATTCTGGATATTCGTCCCTTGTCAGATGTATAGATTGTGAAGATTTTCTCCCACTCTGTGAGCTGACTGTTCCTTTTGCCATGCAAAAGCTGTTTAGTCCCTTTAAAACCATCAGATTTTGTGAGAACTACTCATGAGACAGCACTGGGGGGATGGTGTTAAACCATTAGAAAACTCCCTCATGATCCAATCACCTCCCACCGGGGCCCATCATCAACACATGGGGATTACAATTCGAGACGAGATTTGGGTGGGGACACAGAGCCAAAGTATATCACATACACACCTATGATAAAGTATTTTTGTTGGCTTTTCTTTTCTTTTCTTTTCTTTTTTTTGAGACAGAGTCTCACTCTGTTGCCCAGGCTGGAGTGCACTGGTGCTATCTCAGCTCATAGCAAACTTTGCTTCCTGGGTTCAAGCAATTCTCCTGTCTCAGCCCCCCAAGTATCTGGGATTACAGATTTGTGCCACCACACCCAGCTAACTTTTGTATTTTTAGTAGAGATGCAGTTTCATCACATTGGCCATGCTGGTCTCAAACTCCAGACCTCAAGTAGTCCACCTGTCTTGGCCTCCCAAAATTCTGGGATTACAGGCGTGAGCCACCACACCGGGTCTGATAAAGTTTAATTTATAGGTTAGGCATGGTAGGAGCTTAACAACAATAGCTAATAATACAGTAGAACAATTATAACAATATATTATAATAAAAGCTATGTGAGTATGGTTTCTGTCTCTGTGTCTCTCAAAATATCATATTGTACTGTACTCACTCTTCTTCTTGTAATCCGTTGATCTGAGAACTGAAACACCTACTAAGTGCTAAGGGGCAGGCAGGGCATACAGCGTGGAAATGCTAGATGAAGGAAGATTCATGTCCTGGGCAGGATGGAAAGGGATGGTTTGAGATTTCATCATGCTACTCAGAATGGCACCCAATTTAAAACTTATGAATTGTTTATTTTTGGAGTGTCCTATTTAATATTTTCAGACCACAGTTGACTGCAGGTAACTGAAACTGAAAAATGAGAAATTGTGGATAAAAAGGGACTACTGTAGTCAATTACATTGTCTTTAGAAAGTAGTAAATATTTGTGGAAGAAAGGAAAAGCAGAGCACAATAAGAGGGATGGGAATGTGAAGTTAGGTTGCAACTTAAATAAGTGGTCAGGGTGGGCCTCATTGAGAAGGTGAAATATGAACAAAACCTTGAGGGAAGAGAAGGAGTTAAATAAGGGGATATCTAGGACATGAATGTCTGAGTCAGAGGCACAAGCCGGAACAAAGGCCCTGTGATAAGAGGGTGCCTAGGAGTTCCAAAAAAGGCAAGAGAAGTAAATGAGAGATAGAGAACTGTAGGAGAGAAGACTCCAGACACAGTGGAGAACCTGACCACCCGATGGGAACTTGTGTGGCCTTACAAGGACTTTTATTTTACTCTGAGTGAAGAGGGGGTCCATTACAGGTTTGGAGCACTGGGATGACCTAATCTGACATATGTATTAAAAGGACCACACTGACCGCTATGTGGGTTTATAGGTGGGTAAAACACGGAGGAGGGAGACTAGTTAGGAGCTACTGCAGTTATCTCAGTAGAAGAAGATGCTGGCTTGGACCAGGCTGGTAGCAGGGGAGGCAAGAAGCACTGCTGGCATTTCAGGGTCCTTTCAAAAGCCAGTGCACTTGATTTTCCTTCCTTTTTTCTATCCAAACTCATGACTCCAACATCTTTTTAAAATCAAATGCACAGTCTTATTATTATTATTTTTGAGACAGGGTCTCACTCTGTACCCCAGGCTGGAGTGCAGTGGTGCAATCTCGGCTCACTGCAGGCTCAGCCTCTCAAAGTGCTGGCAGTACAGGTGTGCATCACACTCTTACGGGATCATTCCCACTAGTGCACAAACATATTGCTATTTTTTATAACTTAGAAAATAAATCCCCCCTTGGCCTTGCTTATCACCTAGCTGCTACATTTCTTTGCCTTTCTGTGCTGTAAACTTCTCAAAAAATGTATCATTTCTGACTGATCTCTTATAAATCCACTCCAGATATAAACCCTTCGTTCTAAATATGCCACCAAATTTGCTCTTGCTATGGTCATCACTGTAAGATCTAACAATGAATTTTTAGTCTTATCTAAGTTGACTATCTTTTTTTTTTCTGGGGTGTGTTATTGTTAACTTGTTAAGTCAGAAGCTACCTTTTCCAGAATTCTCATCTCCGTTCGCTTCTAGGTTAGAGTTCATCAAAAGGGGAAGACGATGGTCATTACCCTCAGGAAGTGGTTGCTCTGAGAGGTGGGGATAAATTCACGCAGCTTGCTCTTGCTCTCCTCTACTCTGTGTCTAGCTGATCTTCCTGGCTGCTGGCATTCCTGGCCAGAAGAGACTTCAATAAGGGGGACAATAGCTTCTTGTAGACCTCTCTAGAAGCTCCTCTTTGTTTGTCTCATTTTGCCTGTAGGGCCCACTTGAAGTTCATGGTCATGAATTAAAGAGAGAATCTATCTCCATAATAACAAAACTGAGATGGAAGTATCTTTCACAAAATGCCCATCCATCATCCAGTTTTCTCTGAGGTATTGGGACACAGTGCAGTGGAATGAGTGTGGGCCTTGGGAAAGCATTGCGCCAATTCTTATGATGATGTTTGAGGAAAAACCAGTATTTCCATCCCAGATGTTTAAATGGTTGAAGTACTCCAGATCTTGTGACCACTCAAGGGCTGTGAGCTGAAGTGGAGAGGTCTTCTGGGTGGGGAGTGCACAGAAATGATAGCGCCCACTGTGGATTAGTAGCCGGCCTGAGAGATTCTCATCTGTGAGTGTGGAGAGTGTTTAGAGGTCCCCTTCTGGGGGCCTAACACTCCTAGTACACTCCTAGTACACTCCTGGGGATGTAAGCTGCTCTAGGGGGAACACTGGATGGTTTTTGGTATCCCCATATGTCATCCTGGACCAGTGAATTCTCAGAACCACCTTCAGATCTTTGGGCTGCTTTATGTGAGAAGCTGGAGCAGGCTTCCAAGGTGAAGGGGCTGTGAGTGCCCCTCCAGCTCCTGAGTCACTGCTGATGCTCCCTAGAATCTAAGTTTTGAAACACTAGAAATTCAGAGCTAGAAATGTGCATTCTAGTCCTGACTTGCTCCTAAAATACCACTATCTGCCTTCACCAATTTGAAGTAATGAGTTTCCCAAAAAGCACTTTGAAAGTATCCATGAGAACAGTGCACCATCCATAAATTGAGGGAGCATTAATATAAAAGGCTTAAAATTCCATTAAGAATCCCCTGAGTCACTCATCTTCCTCCCTTCTTTCAGTCTTCATTGTGCAACTTTGGCTCAGTGGGTTTTCTAAATCGTTCTGTTAATTTTAGCTGTTTCCAGATAGATAGCCATACTCTAGGTGAATCATGAGGAAAATTGAGGATAAGAGCAAATAGCACAGTGCTCTATCATGAGCTACTTAATCAGCTCTTTAAAGATAGACAGGGTACCTCTTCATTACATGGGTGTTTCTGAATAATACAGAATGTGTGTGTGTGTGTGTGCGTGTGTGTGTATTTGTACAGTTGTTCCTCAGTATCTGTGGGCAATGTATTTCAGAACCCCCTGCAGATACCAAAAAATCTATGTGTGTTCAATTCCCTTATATAAAATGGTATACTATTTGCATATAACCTACAAACATCCTTCTGTATATGTTAAATCATCTCTATATCTTATAACACCTAATACAATGTAAATGCTATATAAAAGTTGTTATACTGTATCGTTTATGGGATAATGACAAAAAAAGCCTGTACATATTCAGTATAGACAGAACCATCCTTTTAAATTAATATTTTCCATCTGCAGTTGTTTGAATCCACAGATGAGGAACTCATGGACACAGAGGGTCACTGTGTGCTTGTGTGTGTATGTGCATATACATATGCACACATCTATACATACATGCACACACTTGTTCATACATGTGTGTATATGCATGCACGGTGTATGTGTGGTAGTGATTGATGATGAAAAATACAATTGTATTCTTTGTTTCTACCTAGCTTTCCTGTATCTATATTTTTTCAGTCAAATGCAATCAAAGGACACCTATATTTGACTATTCAGATAGAAATGTCACACAATTCTTATGTTTTTTCTTCCCAATATGACTCATCATCATTTCTAGTGCAAATGAAGAATTGTATACTGTTAAAGTGTAAATGTGACTAACTGTAGATAAGAAAGACTTATTAGACCTACCCCAGGGTATACAATGTGAATAAATATTGCCTTATTTGTTCATTATCTGAGGTATCAGCTTGCCCCTATTCAGGAGATTTCATCGTTTTAGATTAAGAAATCTATTTTGTAACCTGTTATTAAGCCAAACATTTTCCCCACATTATAATTACAAAGGGTCGTATTTTCCTGTCCTTCTCACCCCCACATGGTTCTGCCTTTGATGCAGTTTGAACAACAGAACTGCATTTTTCTCTTCCAAATAATTCACAACCAGACTTCTACCATGCAAAATGACATTCACTTTGAGCCAGAGAGAACTGGAAAGATGAGCAGAATGCACAAAAGTTGTCCTGGTGTGATTGTCCAAAGGAATATTTAATCGGTCACTCTTCCTTCTCAGAAAACCAAATGATTCTCCAGTGATGTGTAAAGTAGGTTCCTGAAATCAGATATAAAGGAGAGACCAACTGCCCTGTTCTCTGTATCTTTGTATCCCCCACAACATCTTAATGGTTTTGGGAGGAATGTATTAATAAATGAATGGTTGGATAAACCAACAGAGTCAAACTTTCAAAGTCAGGTTTAGAGACAGAGAAAAAATAAGATGTGAAGAGAATAAATCTTTTATATTAGTGAGAGCAGAGTTTCTCAACCTCAACACTATTGATATTTGGGGCAGGAATACTTTTTGTTTGGGACAGGGAGGGGAAAGAGCAGGGGTTTGCTGCACTGTGCCTTGTAGCAATGTTTAGCAGTGTGGGGCCCTAGCTACTAGCCACCAGATGCCACTACTGACAACAAAATATGCCTGCCTGAGACATTGCTCAAAGTCCCTGGCTGGGGAATAATTGAGTCACATAATCTATTTCCCCTTGACCATATGAGCTGGGAAGAAACCAGAGTTCTTTTAACACATGTGAGGTAGGACATGCAACTTGTAGAGTCACACTGCAAAAAATAACATTTTATAATTAAGAAAATTTAGTTCCAAGAGAAATTATGCATGTCAAATGACAGAATCCAGACTGTATAAAAGTATATCATTATCAGGTTCATTATGCTTCTTGTAACTATTCTCATTAAAGTCGGCCAGGGCCTGGGGGATGGGGGATTGGGAAAGTGAGGGTCAAAGGCTATAGTTTCAGTTATGCAAGAAAAATAAGTTCTGGAGATCAACTATACAGCATAATACCTATAGCTAACTTTACTGTATTGTATATTTAAAATCTGCCAAGATGGTAGATCTTGTGTTAAATGTTCTTGCCATGCACACAAGACTATAATGATAATGAAGGGGATGAGAGGAAATTTTGGAAGGTGATGAACATGCACATGACCTGGACAGTAGTGATGATTTCATAGGTGAATACCTATCCCCAAACTCCTTGAGTTGCATATACTACAGATCTTAAATGTTACTTCTGCCTCAATGAAGTGGTTTTTAAGAAAAGAAGACAAGGATACCTGCTCTTGACACTTCTAATCAACATTTTACTAGGGGTTCTAGTCAGAGCGATTAGGCAAGAACATTAGATAAAAGATATTTAGACTGTGAAGGAAGAAATAATCCTAAACAAAAAATAAAAGTCAGATATATAAGATAAACCATAGCCAATTTGGTATATGCAGCCAGTGGATCATTAGTCAGGAATTTGTGTAGGTAATTGGATCATTCTCACCCTTCCTAGTGGCAATAAGGCTGGAACAGAAGGTAGATTCAATGAGAGAAGAGAATGTCTCCGTCTTTACATGAGTGTAAACCCAGCTGATAAAACAGTGTCAGGCCTAAGGTAAGGAATCAACAAATATTAACTGGACACATAGGTAAATAAATGGATGAATGAATATGGCTTCTATTTCCCAACTTTACTGCCAAGTGTTCTCTTATGTGTTGACTGAGCCCAGTCTGTCCTGTATTTTTGAAGAGTATTGTAAGGTACAATATGAACTTTTTGTAGGATTTTAGTTTTCCACTTACGTGTGAAATTTATAAAATTCAAGTTCTTTCAGCAATTGATTGTTCATTCAATAATTACTTTAAGTAATCTTTTTATAACCGAAGAAGAAAAAGTCCTTGGGTAACCTACCTGCATCCCCTTCCCTGTGGTATTTTAAGTCTGTCTAGATTCGATACCTGGATGCTAAAAACTATGAATGAATTTGTTTATTTTAAAAAGTCATAATGAAATGTACAAGTGACTATCCTAAAAGAATTTAAATACAAAGGTGGTCAGATTTGAATTTCTGTGTTCTCTACAGCACTTTCTAGTTATAAATATACATATTATAATCACTGTTCCTGATAAAGTACTAGGTTGTGGTATATGAAATTGTTTATGTGGATTGAAAATCATCAAGTGGTTCAACCTAACAGATACTGAAATCACATGTATAGGGAGAGGAGAAAGAACAAAAATTACCTTTGGTGGATAGATCAGGTACCGGCAAATGTTAGTAGAGAAAGGAGATAAGACCAAGACAACTTTTCCAGCATCACCTGTGAATTCTCCTACAGGGACAATAATGATTGCATCCAAGAATGGCTGAGACGCCCAGATTTAAGATGTACACTGGAGAAACTCTGCTCCCACCTTTCTTATTGACTGCTTTTCTCCAATGATACATGACTCATTGACTATTCACGCTGTTCATGGACCATATAACAACTAGGAATATTGGGGAGAAAATTCACCATATGACTCAATGAAATACTTCTTGTTTTTTATACTACACCTAAAATGACGCTGCTTTGACATTTTTGTTTTGTTCTGTTTTCATCTGTGGGCTTTGATAAAACCATAGGCATTTGCCTGCCTCTAAACAAAATGCCTTACAAGAGAATATTGTTGTCTCTTGAAATAATGCTTTTAGAAGTGCAAGGAAGTAGTAAAATTAATTATTTAGGAACACATTAGGTATGAAAATTACTTTATATTAAAGTTGGTTTTTTTTTTAATTTTTTTTGTAAGGCTCAGGGATTTATTTTCCATTTATTATCTTACAAATGCCCTAAACAGCATACTTAACTTAAAGAACAACAGCCCAACAAATCAAACCAATAAAAAATACTGCCTACCACCAAGTATTGAAGAAGGGTCATTACAAATCGTTTTCTGCAAACACTAGGCACAAGTTATTCTTTATTGGTAACAATGGATGAATCCAAGCAGTGAAATGTGTAAAAGTTCCAATAGGCATCTTATTGACTGCTCTTTAATTTTAAAATGTTACTGCTAATGACTGATTGACTATAATCTCAACATTCAGCTTCTCTCACGGTGCTATACTGAGTCCAGTGAACTTCAGTTGTGTGCATCAATACCTCAATTCTTCATGGCTTCAAATCCTCTTCAAAGACAGCCATATATACTCTCTCAGATCTTGTAGTTATATAACTCTATCTAGAAAACCATGATTACCTTGGAAAACTCAGTGCACTGGTAGTGAGTCTATGACTACTTGGACATTTTGTCTGCTATGCTACTTGGCATGGCTACTGCTAAGGTGGCATGACCTTCAGAATTTGCAGGCATTGTTTTCTATGTGGTCCTACCCCATTTTGTCTTGTTGGGAGGTATTTTGAACAATATATTAGAGCAGTGGTTTCCCAAGTGTGGTCCTCACACCAGCAGCATTAGTACCACCTGGCAACTTGTTAGATATGCATATTCTTGGGCACCACTACAGACTTATTGAATAAAAATCTGGGAGTGGCATCCCCAGATACTGAAATCTGAAGGTGGCACCCAGTAATCTGTATTTTAATGGGCTCTCCAGATGATCCTGATGCTCACTAAAGTTTGAGAATCACTATGTTGGAAAGACCTCCTGGGAAACAGCTTTTTTCCCCTTCTATGACCAAGAATTTAAATTTGTCAATGAGTCAGGATTTTCTTATTCTTTCATCTTTTCTGTAAGTGAACTGCTTGATTTGAGCAGATGAACAGGAAGACTGAAGCCTGTAGACTCCCACAGCTGTGATCAGCAAAATACCTTTGGTTTAATAAGCCTAAGTCTCACCCATATATAAGGAACATTTTGAAATCCTTAAGAACTTTAGGAGGCAGGAAATCGTGTAGCCCCCACTGTAAAGAAGCACAGGCAAGACCTTGTGCAGCAATAACCTGTCCATGAGATTCTTCATTGCTCAGCTTCTGAAAGCATTTCAAATTGTGTTGAATACTGTGGTAAACAAAATAACTGTGGTGTGCTTCTCATGTAAACGAAGACTGGAAAATACAGATTTTTGTTTTTTATTACTTTTTAGCAAAAACACTTTGCTAAGCCATTTACTTGTGGGAAAAAGGCCTTAGGGAATAGCCAGGAAAATGAAAGTTTGGAGCAAAGAGAACTAAATTCTTGCAGAAGAAAAATCAAACCATTCAAAACAGTCCAGGAAGAGGAGATGAGGCCCAGTGTGTGGATAGCACAAAACCTACTTAGAAGGGCATAAGTGAGAGCCAAAAAGAGAGAAGTGGCCAGTAAAACGTTCCTAGTGGCAGTACTGCCCAAAGCAATGGCATATCTAATACATATTAAAGTGAAAGTCACCGACATTCTATGCTGTGCTATATTCCCCTTGGGTATTCTCAGAGAGTGGTGGGCAGACTGTAGGGTGGGCACCAATGACCCTACCTCTTGATGTTCATGCCTGTAGATAGTTGTTTCCCCTGGAGTGACCTGTGACTTGCTACTAAAATATTAGATAATATCAGGTTCATAATCATGTACATATAATTAGATAAATCCTGTCAACTTTGCCATATTCTATTAGTTAGAATATAACTAATATTCTATTTAGTGAAAATATGGCAAAATGGAAAGGATTTATGTAACTATGTGTACATGATTATGACCCTAAGATTATAGCACCTCTTTTGCTGGAGTCTTCTGTCTTCCTGGACGGCTCTGGAAGAAGCAAGCTGCCTTGTTAGGAGGTGTCCATGTGACAAAGAACTTTGAACAGCTTCCAGGAGATGAGAGTGGCCTTGAACCAAAGCCAGCAAGAAACAGAAATGCAACGAAGAAATTCTGCCAACCTGAGTGAGCATGGAAGGGGATATTTCTTGTTTGAAGTGGGCCTCAAATTAGACTGCAGCCCTGCCCAGCACCATGATTATATCCCTGTGAGACCTCTAAGCAGATGATCCAGTTGAGTCACGCCTGGACTCCTGACCCACCAATGTTGTGACATGTTAAGTGTGCATTGCTCTAAGCCACTACTGTTGTGGTAATTTGTTATGTAGCCACAGATAACTAATACACGAACCATCAGCAGACTATGGTACAGTTGACCTAGACTTGGAAGAATAAAAAAATGGAGGCAAAACAATTTAACTTTAATCTGATCGAGTCTACAGATTTCACTATCACTTTCTAAAACATCATGTAGGAAGCATAGAAACAGGTTTTAAAAATGCCACAGGAATGCAATCAGCAAAATCCAGACCATGGAGAACTTGAAAGTACCAAAACAAAACAAATGAAAGAGGTTATAGATTTTAAAAAAATATTTAAGAGGCATATCAACAAATTAAAATGCATGAACCTTGTTTGCATTCTGATTTGAAGAAACACATCTAAAAATGCATGAGACAACTGAGGACATTTAAACATTGAATGGATGTCTTAGGATATTAAGGAATTATCGTTAATTTTGGTGAATGTAATAGTGGTATAATAGGTTTAAAACATCTTTATACAAGTACTAACCAGGCCTGACCCTGCTTAGCTTCTGAGATCAGACAAGATGTGGTGCATTCGGGGTGGTAACTGTCCTCTACCTCACATGAAATAAATATTTTATATGGTTTTCCTAAAAATAAGACTCATGTATCTGGTCACCTAGTTTACAAACTTTGAATTATATTTATTGAAACATGACATACTGTCTTCTAAGCTTATACCTCAATTGTATTTTGTGCTGTTTTCCAGTTTCATGCCTTGTAAATAACTTGTATAGATTGTGGATCAAATTCTACATAAAAACTCTTAATGCCAATAAAAAAAGTCTTTATCACTTAGAGATATAAAGTGAAATGTTGTGAAAGAAATTTATGATTTTGTTCAAAATAAAATACTGAAAACAAGAATATAGGAGGTGGGGAGAAGGATGGTATTGTTGAAAGCAGTTTGAGCATTCTTTCCTTTAAGCGGGATGATGAGTAAATGGGAGTTCATTGCATTACTCTTTTCGTTTTTGCATTTTCTTTTTTTTTGAGATGGAGTTTGGCTCTTTTGGTCAGACTGGAGTGCAATGGCATGATCTCGGCTCACTGCAACTTCTGCCTCCCAGGTTCAAGTGATTCTCCTGCCTCAGCCTCCTGAGTAGCTGGGATTACAGGCATGCACCACCACACCCAGCTAATTTTGTATTTTTAGTAGAGATGTGGTTTCTCCATGTTGGTCAGGCTGGTCTTGAACTCCTGTCCTCAGGTGATCTGCCCACCTCAGCCTCACAAAAGGCTGGGATTACAGGTGTGAGCCACTGTGCCCAGCCTTATTTTTGCATATCTTTGAAAGATTTTGTAATAAAAAGTGGTTTTGGTTTTCTTTTTAATGGAGGAATCTAAGACAATACACAAAGGTCAGAGTGGACCTGAGAGCAGGGTGGGGCTGCAGCACAGATAGGGGCCTGGCAGTGGGACAAGCCTGCTTCCCCTGAATGTACTCTACCAGCAGCCTCCGGGAATGATGTGCAAGATGATGTCCTGGGTTACTCTACAATGATAATTTCCATTCATTTATAATTTCATTTGTTTAAAGTTGTATTTGTGTGTATATATTTCATATGTGATTTATAAATGAATTATTTGTACATTATGGATGTGTAGGCTCCGGGTTCTGTTTGGTTGGTTGTTTATGACAGAGACATGCACGGGAGAAATGTGGCTCTTGAAGAGAATGTGGGGAGGCCTCCATCTGGGCTACACTACAGCAGTTCATTCTGGGATGCAATTAATTCTGAAGGAGGACCCATTTGCCTTTGTAAGTCAACCTCTGCTTCAGAATTGAAACAGAACAGCATTTTCACCATGGCACCTGAGCTGGAGAACCTAAAACCTGCTTGATGCTGTGTCTGTTCTGGAAACACTAGCATAAGTCAGAGGAAGGGTAGAAAACAACTCTGACACTGGCCTTTTAGAAGTTGATGTCATGCACTGTTCCAGGCTGAATATTTCAGAAAGGTAGCAAAGTGTATGCACTGTAGGGAGAGCTGATTAGAGTGATGATTCCGAAGGAGTTTCCATGAGAACCTCAGGTCAGGGAGATTTTTGAATTAACTTGCCAGGATTTCTGGATATGATATGTTTTTTCTAATTGGTGTCTTTCTTGGTAGGGGAAATGAAATCTATGACAGAGGTATCTGAAGTAAGCATAAACCATGACCTGGTTTGTTTGCCAGAAGAGAATCCAGGACTGGGCTCATACTGAAAAATTAGGCAAGCAGCCAACCATAGAGGTCAAATACTACTACAATGCTGTATCTCCTGTAATGGCAAGCCAAGAGCTAGAAGATATTAAGATGTTGGATAGTGACTAAAGAGATAAAAAACTGGAAGTGGTTTGGTCAGTGAAGCAAAGAGGGCTGAAGTTTTTAAGTCATCTACAGCCTGAACACATTAATGATGTAGTGTCTTTGGCTGATAACCTAACAGTATTTCTCAGTGTGGACCATTGAAACTGGCAAGAAAATCTACTTGCTGCTGCATATTTCCAGAGTCTAGGGCCTTTAAAAAATGAATATTTTACTATGATATCCTGTGGTCCTGGAAGCTAGTGGAACTCAACTGGAGAGTTCTACCTTGTGGTCTCTCATGCAGCTACAGTCTGATGGTGGCTGGGAATGTAGTTGCTTGAAGGCTTCTTCACTTACATGTCTGGCCCCTGAGCTGGGATGGCTGGACCAGATTGGACTGAATAATCATATCTCCAACAAAGCCCTTCCATGTGGCCAGTGTGGACATCCTTAACCATGGTGTCCTCAGGGTAGTTAGACTTCCCAGTGGTAGATAACATCTTACAGGCTGAGAATTCCAAGAAAATCAGGTGGGAACTGCCCACTCAAACCATAGTGTAACTTATTGTGCATTCTATTGATCAAAGCAGCCACAGGCCAGCCTGACCTGAAGAGGTGAAATAACAGACTTTGCTCCTTGACAGCAGAATGGCGTTTCCATACAAGGAGCGCAGGAACTGATGACAGCTGGCTTGGAGGCAAACTACCGCATACCTGCATAATATTCACCTGCTGTCAGTATTCCTTGGTTAAGGTCAGAAATGCTACATTTTGAATAGGCACCCCTAGAAAATTATTTTAGTGAGTGTTGGGTTGAATATGTCCTCTTAGATTTTTAACTGTGTATTTAAGGAAAGGAGGAGATACCACTTATGTATTTGGATCCAAAAGGCAGTTGCAATAGGTAGTATAGATGGGCACTCCAGAAGAGAAAATGTAACCACTGTCTATTAAAACAATTGACTTCAGGGGTTACTTACACTAACATCAGATTGATTAGAGACCTTCTAGATGCTGCAAATTCTCTGTTAGTAAAGTTTGGAAAGTGTAAGGAAGGAAGTGAAGGTATTTTCAGAGAATAGCACAGAAAAGCAGGCTCTCACAGGGAGCCCCTTCTCAGGATGCAGATACGAGGTGATGTCAGATGGATAGCCCAACACTCATGGCTCTAAAAAGTGAAGACAGACTTGTCATCTCTCACCTCTAGTCAGACTGCTTCCACAAGAGACCCTGAGTCCTGACAGGTGACCACACTTGAGTATCTCCTATAGGTAAGGAATAGGAGGATAACCCACACATCTCCTCTAGGACTTAACAAGCTACAATGTTTAAGTGACAACACAGGAAAGGGCATGATAATTTAGAGACTGCCTTAAAGCCAACAGGAAACATGGAAACTCAATCAAAGGGGCAACCAAGAATCGAGGATTTCACAAAGCCATTCCACACCTACCACTGAGTCCTGGGCTTCATGTTATACTGCCTTCCCACCTCAAAGAGAAAGCATCACAGCCATCTCACCTCTGATGATTGGAAGGAAGGAATGTCGGCTAGTTTCACCATTTTTTTCTCCTTAATGTCCTGAGTCCAAGGGCCTTGAAAGAGAAATCTTCCATTAATACAATTGCACAAATAAGCAAGTAAAATAAGTTAGCAAATAAAAATTAACCTCAGGGTTGTATGCAATAACAGTGTTCAACCAGGGCACAGAATGAAGCAGCAGTGAACAAACTCCTCATAAAATGAAATAACAAAAGAACATGACTTATATATTCCACTATCTGGGCAGATCTTGATGGCCCAATCTGTATACTCTTGAAGATAAATTACTTTAAGCCATGAAAATTAGGATGTGAAATGAATTATAATGACCCATTTTGCTCCCCAAATGATATAATATCCATAGAAATCAGACAGAGGAGACATCTCAGTTACTCTAAACATAGAGTCTGTCTATGGCTTTCGGAGCTGTAGTATATTATGCCTTAGGACCATGATAAATTCTGGCAGTTTTTCCTCTAATAAATACTTCCGAAAAACAGCAATGGGAATATACAATGTATAGAAAGCAGAAACATTGTTTTATTCTGCTATTATCATTAATATAATGACTGAAATGTGGATAATTTGAAGTCAGCAAGAGATATATCAATCTTATCTCACGAGGTGACTTTCTGGTGCTCTGAATTTAATGAATAGTCTGTTTCTTGCAAGAGGAATTCCTTGAGAATGGCATGTGGCTAGATAGTAATGTGAATTAATCAAGACCTGAACTTCCCTCTCTGGTCAAGAGGGGTCATTCTTTTTTAACCTTTACATTTATCCTTGTGTTTTCCAAATGTTTTTCAATTCAATATTACTTAATTTTCAGGATAGCCCAGTAAGGTAAATCAATATTATTAAATTGAGGTACAGGAAGATTAAATGATCTGACCCAAATTCCATAGAAAACCATTGCCAAGGAGCCAGATTAAAGTGTTAAAGGCTAATCTCATGGGCAATTTTTCCTCTCTGTACAGATTTTGGTATTTGTAACAGACTCATCAAGAATTTTGGAAGCTGATAATTACATTTTGAAGGTATCCCTGCCTTATAAAAGAAAAAAATCAGTGGAAAAATTCATATAAGACTTTGTATGGAGCCATCACTCCCTCCAAGAAGGAAAAAAAACAGAAAATGTCATGTTACGGCCTATTAGAAGAGTAATGTAATGCAGTCAAAAACTAAAAGAAATGTTGGTATCCTTCTTCAGTGATTATCTGAAATTAGCAAGGAATGAATTAAGAGTAAGCAACAGATGGAAAGAAAATGGCAGATAGGAGGCAAGACTAACTTGCGGCTCCTACTTGGACAAACAGAGCAGTATGTGGAGACCCACATCATAAACCTTTGCTCCAAGAACCACCATAGGAATATACCAGGAAAGCCAAGAGAATCCACAGACCCTTTAAAGGAGGTGGATTGCTGCTGCAGGCTCTATGGGACTGCTAAGGAATTGTGAGTCAGCTTACTTTCTCAGCTGGGACACTTATAGCCTGGGGCAAGTTCTGTGCCCTGCTCAAAAGCTGCCTGGAAATAAACTCAGTGCTGTTAAGGGGGCACAGTGGGAGTGAGACCAGCCTTTCAGGCTGCAGGCTGCGTAGAAGCTGAGTGAGGCCTATGGCTACCAGTTTTCCCCCCACTTCCCTGGTGACTTGTGTGATGCACCGTAATCCCCCTAGGAACATAACTCCATTGGCCTGGGAACCACATCTCCATCCCCCACAGCAACTGCAGCAAGCCCTGCCCAAGGAAAGTCTGAGCTCAGACAGGCTTAACTCTGCCCCCACCTGATGGTCCTTCTCTACCCACCTTGATAGCCAAAGACAAAGGATACAATCTCTTGGGAACTCTATGACCCCATCCGCCACCTGACACTAGGGGAAGCTTGTATCCTGATGCGCTGTTGATAGTGTCACCTCCTGGATGGAGGCCAACCAACACAAAACTAGTGCCATTAACAAAAATACAACCAAGAACACTCACAGAGTCCACTTCACTCCCCTGCTAACTCCAGCGGAGCAGGTGCTGGTATCTATGACTAAAAAATGTGAAGAGAGATCACATCATAGGACTCTTTGCAGACACTGCTCAGTACCAGCCCAGAGCTCAGTAGCTCCATTGAGTGACTAGATCCAGAAAAGAAATAACAATCTCTGCAGTTTGGCTCTCAGGAAGCCTAATCCTTAAGGGTAGGGGGACAGCACCAAATCAAGGGAGCCCCCTGTCGGACAAAGGAATCTGAACAGAAGCCCTTGAGTCCCAGATCTTCCCTCTGACATAGTTTACCCAAATGAGAAGGAACCAGAAAAACAATTCTGATAATATGACAAAACAAGGTTCTTTAACGCCCCCAAAAGATCACACTATCTCAACAGCAATGGATCCAAATCAAGATCTCTTAATTGCCAGAAAAAGAATTCAGAAGGTTACTATTAAGCTAATCAAAAAGGAACCAGAGAAAGGTAAAGTTCAACTTAAAGAAATCCAAATAATGATACAGGATATGAATGGAAAAATCTCCAGTGAAATAGATAACATAAATTTTAAAAAATCACAACTTCTGGAGATGGAGGACACACTTAAAGAAATGAAAAAATGCACTGGAAAGCCTCAGCAATAGAATCAAACAGGTAGAAGAAATAACTTCAGAGCTTGAAGACAAGGCATTCAAATCAACCCAATCCAACAAAGGCAAAGAAAAGAAGAATTTTAAAAAATGAGCAAAGCCTCCAAGATGTCTGGGATTATGTTAAATGACCAAACCTAAAAATAACTGGTGTTCCCAAGAAAGAAGAGAAATCTAAAAGTTTGGAAAACGTATTTGAGGGAATAATAGAAGAAAACTTCCCCAGTCTTTCTAGAGATCTAGACATCCAAATACAAGAAGCTCAAAGAACACTTGAGAAATTCATTGAAAAAAAAGATCCTCACCTTGGCACATAGTTATTGGGTTATCTAAAGTCAAGATGAAGGAAAAACTTTTAATGGCTGTGAGGCAAAAGCATCAGGTAACTTATAAAGGAAAATCTATCAGATTAACAGCAGATTTCTCAGCAGAAATCCTACAAGTTAGAAAGAATTGGGACCCTATCTTTAGCCTCCTTAAACAAAACAATTATCAGCCAAGAATTTTGTATCCGGTGATGCTAAGATTCATAAATGAAGTATACCGTCTTTTTAAAATAAATGCTAAGAGAATTCACCACTACCAAGCCAGCACTATAAGCACTGCTAAGAGGAGCTCTAAATCTTGAAACAAATTTTCAAAATACACCAAAATAGAATCTCCTTAAAGCATAATTTTCACAGGACCTATAAAACAATAACACAATTTAAAAAAAAAAAAAACAAAAGTATTCAGGCAGCAAATAGCACGATGAATATAATAGTACATCTCAATACTAACATTTAATGCAAATGGCCTAAATGTGCCACTTAAAAGACACAGAGTGGCAGAATGGGTAAGAATTCATTAACCAAGTATCTGCTGTCTTCAAGAGAGTCACTTGACACATAAGGACTCACATAAACTTAAGGTAAAGGGGTGGAAAAAGATATTGCAAGCAAATAGACACCAAAAGTGAACAGGAGTAGACAAAACAAAGTTTAAAGCAACAGCAGTTAAAAAGACAAAGAGGGAAATTTTATAATGATAAAATGACTAGTCCAATAATAAAGTATCACAATCCTAAATACATATACACCTAACACTGGAGCTCCCCAATTTATAAAACAATTACCACTAGACCTAAGAAATTAGATAGACTGTAACACAATAATAGTGGAGTATTTTGATACTCCACTGACAGCACGAGGTAGGTCATCAAGACAGAAAGTCAACAAAGAAACAATGGACTTAAACTATATCCTACAACAAATGGACTTAACCGATATTTAGAGAACATTCTACCCAACAACTGCAGAATATACATCTTTTCATCAGCACATAGAACATTCTGCAAGATAGAACATAAAATAGGGCACAAAACAAGTGTCAACAAATTTAGGAAAATTGAAATTATATCAAATACTCTTTCAGACAATAGTGGAATAAAATTGGAAATCAACTCCAAAAGGAATCCGCAAAACTATGCAAATACATGGAAATTAAATAACTTGCTCCTGAATGATCACTGGATCAGCAATGAAATCAAGATGGAAATGTAAAAATTCTTTGAACTGACCAATAATGGTGACACAACTTAACAAAACCTCTGGGATACAGCAAAAGCAGTATTAAGAGGAAAGTTCATAGCATTAAATGTCTGTATAACAAAGCCTGAAAGGGCATGAGTAGACAATCTAAGGTCACACCTCAAGGAACTAGAGAAACAAGAGCAAACGAAACCCAAACATAACAGGAAAAAAAAAAAAAACAAGAAAAACAAAGATCAGAACAGAACTAAATGAAATGGAAACAAACAAAATAAATTACAAAACAAGGAAAACTGCTGAAAGAAATCACAGACGACACAAACAAATGCAAACACATCCCCTGCTCCTAGATGGGTAGAATTAATATTGTGAAAATGACCATACTACCAAAAACAGCCTACAAATTCAAGAAAATTCACATCAAAATATCACATCATTCTCCACAGAACTAGAAAACACAATCCTAAAATTCATATGGAACTAAAAAAGAGTCCCCACAGCCAAAGCAACACTATGCAAACAGAACAAATCTGGAGGCATCATATTACTTGACTTCCAACTATACTATAAGGCTATAGTCACCAGAACGACATGGTTCTCATATAAAAATAGGCATACAGACCAATGGAACAGAATAGAGAACCCAGAAATAAACCCAAATACTTACAGCCAAGTAATCTTCAACAAAGCAAACAAGACGATAAAATGGGGAAAGGACACCCATTCAACAAATGGTGCTAGGATAACTGGCAAGTCACATGTAGAAGAATGAAACTAGATCCTCATCTCTCACCTTATACAAAAATCAACTCAAAATGGATCAGACTTAAACCTAAAACCTGAAACTATAACAATTCTAAAAGACAACATTAGAATAACCCTTCTAGACATTAGGTTAGGAAAAGACTTCATGACCAAGGACTCAAAAATAAATGTAACGGAAACAAAGATGTGACTTAATTAAACTAAAAAGCTTCTGTACAGCAAAAGAAATAATCAGCAGACAGACAACTCACACGGTGGGAGAAAATCTTCACAATCTATACATTTAACAAAGGACTAATATCCAGAATCTAGAACGAACTCAAACAAATTAGCAAGTAAAAAACAAACAGTCTCATCAAAAAGTGGGCTAAGGACATGAATAGACAATTCTCGAAAGAAGATACACAAAAAGCCAACAAACATGAACAAATTCTCAACATCACTAATGATCAGGTAAATGCAAATCAAAACCACAATGTGATACTGTCTTACTTCTGCAATAATGGCTATAATCAACAAACAAAAAATAGATGTTGGCTTGAATGTGGTAAAAAGGGAACATGTTTACACTGTTGGTGGGATTATAAAGTACTACAATCACTATGGAAAACAGTGTGGAGAGTCCTTAAAGAATTAAAAGTAGATCTATCATTTGATCCAGTAATCCCATGGCTTGGTATCTACCCAAGGCATAAAAGTCATTATGTGAAAAAGATACTTACATATGTCTGTTTATAGCAGCACAATTTGTAATTGCAAAAAAGATGGGGCCAGACGCAGTGGCTCACCCTGTAATTTCAACACTTTGGGAGGCCAAGGTGGGTGGATCACCTGAGATCAGGAGTTCAAGACCAGCCTGGCCAACATGGTGAAACCCTGTCTCTACTAAAAATACTAAAATTAGCTGGGTGTGGTGGCGGGTGCCTGTAATCCCAGCTACTCAGGAAGCTGAGGCAGGAAAATTGCTTGAACCCAGGAGGTGGAGGTTGCAGTGAGCCAAGATCACGCCTTTGCATTCTAGCCTGGGCGACAGAGCAAGACACTGTCTCAAAAAAAAAAAAAAAGGACCAGCCCAAATGCCCATCAATCAACGAGTGGATAATAAAGAGAATGTGAGCTCTCTCTCTCTCTCTCTCTCACACACACACACACACACACACACACACACACACACACACACACATATATATATCATGGAATACTACTTGGCCATAAATAGGAATGAAATAATGGTATTTACAGTAACCTGGATAGAAAAGGAGACCATTATTCTAAATGAAGTAACTCAAGAATGGAAAACCAAACATCATACATGGGAATTAAGCTATAAGGATTCCAGGGCACAAGAATGGTACAATGTACTTTGGGAACTTGGGGGAAAGGGTGGGAGGGGTTTAGGGAGAAAAGACTACACATTGGGTACAGTGTACAATGTTCAGTGATGGGTGCACCAAAATCTCAGAAATCACTACTAAGGAACTTATTCATGTAAACAGACATCATCTGTTCCCCCAAAACTTATAGAAATACAAATATAAAAATTAATATAAAAATACAAATAATAGCACTATCTGAAATTCTTATAAAGATTTTCTCTACAGAAAGCACATTTTGTGTAAACCAAACTCAACAAAATGTATTGCAATTCCTTACATCTTACCCAGTAATTTTTTTGGCAATATAAACTGTTTCTTAATAAATCTACCACTTAATTCTCAAAAATAAAAATAAAAGTAAAACAAGGACAGTCAAGATGAGAAAATGCAAGTTGGAAGTGGAAGTAAATGATGACAATTTCATTTTTTTTAATTTTTTTTTTTATACTTTAAATTCTAGGGTACATGTGCACAACGTGCAGGTTAGTTACATATGTATACTTGTGCCAAGTTGGTGTGCTGCACCCATCAACTTGTCAGCACCCATCAACTCATCATTTACATCAGGTATAACTCCCAATGCAATCCCTCCCCTCTCCTCCCCCCTCCCCATGATAGGCCCCGATGTGTGATGTTCCCCTTCCAGAGTCCAAGTGATCTCATTGTTCAATTCCCACCCATGAGTGAGAACATGCGGTGTTTGGTTTTCTGTTCTTGTGACAGTTTGCTGAGAATGATGGTTTCCAGCTGCAGCCATGTCCCTACAAAGGACACGAACTCATCCTTTTTTATGGCTGCATAGTATTCCATGGACAATTCCATTTAAAATATTCTGAGTTTGATGCCAGGTGTGGTAGCTCATGCCTATAATCCCAGTACTTGGGAAGCCAAAGAAGGAAAATTGCTTGAAGTCAGGAGTTTGAGAATAGCCTAGGCAACATAGCAAGACCTTGTCTCTACAAAAAATGAAAAAAAAAATTGCTAGGCCTGTGGCATATGCCCGCAGTCCCAGCTACCTCAAAGGCTGAGGTGGGAGGATCGCATGAGTCCAGGAGGTCAAGGCTGCAGTGAGCCATGATGACACCATTACACCGCAGCCTGGGCAACAGAGCAAGACCCTGTCTCTCTACACACACACACACACACACACACACACACACACACACACACGTAAAATCCAAGCAGGAATGTCTGGCATACAACAGAAGTGACACTGTAGCTTACAAGAGTTATCCCTGTGGATTTTTAACTAAGTGGTAGAAATACAAGAGAAGAGAAAACAATATAAGATGTACACACATACACACTTACCATCAAAGTGAAAAATTGTAAGTACCATGTAAATGGGACAGACCAATTGTTCTAAGACAGCAAAGAAAATAATCACAAGCAATTGGGAAGACATTTTTGTGAAAACATTTCTGTAAGAGAGAGAAGAGAGGAGAATATTGGGGAATGTCTCATTTAGCAGGCAAAAGGCACTGGAAAAAGGCAATCATTGATTGAAATAGGTAATCAATAATAGAGATATTAGAATAATGCACATTATGAAAATCAGAGGGAAGGAAAGTTTCAAGAACATTAAAGTACTCAAGAAAATACAATGCTACAGACAATTCAAGGAAGCTGGGGACTAAGAAAAGACCTCTGAATTTGGTTACCAAATGGACTCTCCAAGATATTTTTCTAAATGCAGCTCTTGACAATTGCTAAGGACAGAAGCCAGACTCTAAAGAGGTGTTAAGAAGCTACAAGTGAAGATACTATATGTAGATGACTTCAGAAGGTTTGGGAGATGCCAAGGTGAAAGCACACACCTTAGCCTCATCACCTAACAATTGTGCATGCCCTCCATAAAAGCCAAAAGATATGTGCTGTGCTTGCTGGACAGTGTTTCCTGTGCTGATTGTACTAAAAAGCTACTGTGATAGATTAAACTCTGTTACATCTGTGAATAAAAAAAGAGTAAGCAACAAGGAGACTTACTACAATATGGTCAGAAAGATATGCTGCTATCACCTAAGCCCACTGAGATTTTAAGAAGAGGGGAGAACAGAATGTGTCATGAAATGGTTTTTAAGGCTGTGTTAGCTTCCTAGGACTGCTGGAACCAAGTATTGTAAAGTGGTGGCTTAAAACAACAGAAATGTATTGTCTTACAGTTCTGGAGGCTGGAAGTATGAAGTCAACATGTCAGCAGGGTTAGTTTCTTCTGAGGCCTCTGAAAGGCAAAGCGCTCCATGTCTCTCTCCCCGCTTCTGGTGGTTGCCTACAACCCTTGGCATTTCTTAACTTGTAGATGCTTCACTCTAGTCTCTGCCTCCATCATCAAATGGCATTCTCTCTGTGTGTGTGTCAGCTTCTTGTAAGGAAACCAGTTATACTGGATTAGATCCTCCCCTAATGGCCTCATCTCCACTTGATTAAATCTGCAAAAATCCTATTTCCAAATAGGGTCACTCACACAGGTACCAGAGGTTAGGACTTCAACATATTTTGGAGAGACACAACTCAGCACATAACAGTCAAGGGATTGGAGTAGAATCTCTGGGTAAATTTTTCATTGAAAGCTCACAATTTAAATTGGTCTTATGATAACTGTCAATTGTATATACAGTACAATAATGAAAACAAAGTCATTGGTTATAGGTGGTTACGAACCTACTAGCTTAGTATATGGTCCAATTTCCTGCTGAGATTAATGGTGATCAATGCAAGTCAAGGATTCTTTGATGTAGGTACTTCTGTCTCCAGCAGACACCAATCTACATCCATTCCTAGGTCATTGATGGAGTAGATAGTGCCTTTTGCAGAAAATAGCTCTTATGTTTTATGTGGAGATTGTAAAGTATTCCTTAATTAATCTGAACTTCCCTTACTGGTCAAGAAGGGCCAATCTTGCTTATAAACCCTTTCACACATCCATTTTTTTCCTCAGCCCCACCCCATCATACACACATAGTTCAGGATCTGTCTTCTTTTTCCAGACTATCACAGAGAAATCATTAACATTCGTATGAACAAAATATTATGAGAAGAATTTGTTTCCAAAAGGATGAAAAAGATTATTTGTGAATAAGAACTATATTTTTGAATAAATTATGCTGAACTGAAATGATTTCTTGTTCAATTATAAAGTTGCAGTTATGTCAGATGAATTAGATCTAGAGACCTGCTATATAGCATAGTGCTTATAGTTAACAACACTGTGCTATGCACTTAAACATCTGTGAAGAGATTTGATGTCATGGTAAGTATATTTACTAAAAAAACAAAAACAAAAACAAAAAAAACCAGAGGGATGCAAGGAGACTTTTGCAGGTCATGAATACCTATTGCCTTGGTGGTAGTAATGTTTCCATAAGTGTATGCATATGTCCAAACTCCCAAATTGTATACATTAAATATGTACCATTTTGTATATTTCAATTATACTCAATGAAACTGTTTAAAAATATTTTTAAATATTGTGTACCAACAATAGCATTATTGACAATAACAATAAAATATCATAATTACTTTATGTTTTTGCTAGCCTGGGATATAAAGATGGTTCAGTGGCATAAAGTCTATCATTTTAAACCACCATTTTGGAATATTAATAACAAAAAGCACATCATTATCTGATAAAATGAACAAAAAGCATTTGAAACAATTCAACCATCAACTGTGAAGAAAACTTTAGAAAAAGGAGGCATCAAAAATTCCTTAAGCATATATATAGAGCCTAGTGCAATATGAAAACATACTGTGTTTATTATCCTTATTAAATACTCATTGAGCATTTAATTTGTTTTATGCATGGCTCTAAATACTATATATATGAAGAGACTTTGAAACGTTCATAGAAAAAATGAAATTAAAAGATAAAAAGAAAAAAATAAACTTAATTTCCCAACATAAACTCCATCAAGGTGAAGCTACTTTTGTAAATAATGATATCAGCCATTTAGTCCATCTCTAAAGAACCGAAGATCCTAAGAATTTAACCATGTCAGTGCAATCTTTTATATTATTAATTGAAGAAAAATGGATGCCCTTTAAAGATTACTTATTTATTTTAATTATTTTTTCAGGGAAATTCCTTGGAAATAATAAACATTTTTTAAAATTAGGAAACAAAAGTCAGAAGAAGCCAAATCAGGACTGTGAGGCAGGTGTCCAATGATTTCTCATTGTAATTCTCACAAAATTACCAGTTTATTAAGAGGAATGAACAGGTGTACTCTCATGGTGGAGGACCCTGGTGAGGCTTTGCTGGGTATTTTTTCTTCTAAAGCTTTGACTAACTTTCTCTAAACATTCTAATAATAAGCAGATGTTATCATTATTTGGCAAAAAATGCAAAGGTTGCCATGACCTTTGCTCTTGACTGGTTCACTTATGCTTTGACCAGATCAATTCCACCTCTCAGTAGCCATTGCTTTGTTTCAAAGCCATGCTTTGTTTACAGGGCTACACTGGCAAAGGTAAGTTTCATCTCCTGTTGCAATCCTTCAAAAAAATTCCCAAATTTTGATCCTATATGTTTAAAATTTCCATTGAAGGCTCTGCTCTTGTCTGATTTGCAATGGTTTTGGTACCCATTGAGTGGAAAGTTTACCTAACTTTAATTTATCTATCAGAATTTTGTAAGCAGAACCAGCTGAGATGTCTATGGTGTTGACTATTGTTACTGCGGTTAATTGTTGGTCCTCTTCAATCAGGGCATCAACAAGACTATTTTTTTTCTCACAAATTCAGTTGACGGTCTGCCACTGCAGGTTTTATCTTCAACATCATCCCATTCCTTCTTGAATTGAGTTATCCATTTGTAAACTGCTAATGTCTTTGGGGCATTGTCTCCCATACATTTTTTTGTAAAGAATCAGTGATTTCACCACATTCTTCTACCCAAAATTCATCATGAATTTGATGTTTGTTCTTGTTTCAATATTAGTGCATGTTTCTCTAATAGGGGCTCTTTTAAAACTGATATCTTATACTTCTTAATGCCTAAATCTAGATCCTGTTTATACATGTTATAAATAGTATGAGTTTATTTTGATGCAATAAACATTTCATATCTATTTTTAATTTCTGTTCAAGAAGGGCCGTTCTTGCTTATATACCCTTTCACACATCCATTTTGCTCCTCAGTCGCACCTCATCACATACACACATAGTTCAGGATCCTGATTCTTTATTTCCCTGTTTTTTTTTATAATACACATTTTCCATAAATGTTTTGAAAACTCCTCATATTTATATGTGCATATAAACATATACACTCATGCACATGAGTACATACACATCTATGTCCACACACACACATACATACATATATATACTTAATCCTCACTTTTTTTCATTTAAGTATTATTATTTTTATTTTAAAGATGGAAAAACATATAGACACACAGTTAAGTAATCTGCCCCAAATCACACAACTTTTAGGTAAATGAATCTAAATTCAAACCTACTTGACCCCAGAGCTTGCATTTTTAACTACTATGCTATATGGCCTCTGTAGTGATAGAACACTAGAAATATTCCCATTAAAATCTGAAAGAAGCCAAGGATGCCTGTTGTCACCCTTATTATTCAACATTGTCCGTGAGATCTTTACAATGTAATAAAGAAAGTAAACAAGAAATTATAAACATAAGTAAAGAGACAAAATGACCGTCACTTGCAGACAATATGATTAGAAAATCTAAGAACATTTACAGATAAATATTAGAAAGATTCTAAAATTCAGCAAATTAAATTATCAACACACAAATTTGTTAGTATCCCCCCAAAAAAACCTTTAGCAACCATAAAATGTTATTAAATTAAAGATACTTCCATAATCGCAAGAAAAACTCCAGGAACCTTTTGAATAATTCTAAACAAATGTAAGTAAACTTCTAAGAAAAAAAGCTTAGGAGTTTTGGTTTTTAAAAAGAAGATAAAAGAAATCCTAAATAAGTATTTATGGAAGAGAAGACTTACTAGTAAAGAAGTACCTGTACTTCTACCCAAAAACCCAGCTATATATGTTACAATTTCAGTTTAAGTCTCGATAAGATTTTCATTGAAATTGACCAGCCAGAGCTTTTACTCTTTATGTAGAATAATAAAAAATTAAAATTTGAAGAAAAATAATAGAGTACCAAGACCCAATATCAAGCCTTAATATAACAGTATAATATTTAAGATCATATGTTACTGATAAAGGAGAGAATCAATAACCTTGAATCGGAATTATAAAAACTTGGCATTACCAAAGATGCCATTACAAATACATGGAGAAAGGAGAGACTATTTAATAAACAATACAAGGCCAATCGGCTTTCCACATAGAGTCAAAGTAAAATTTGAACCATACTTTAGAGAAAAATAAATTCCAGGTAGATAGATCATAATATAATACACAAAACTTTGAAACTTTTCTAAGAAAACAATTGAAAAACAAGTCTTTTACAGCACAATCAAGGATTTATTGAACCAGATATAAGATCTAAAGCCCTAAAAAATAAAATGTGATAAATTTGACTACAGCAAAACTAAAAATCTTCTGATAAAGACACCACAAAAAATATCTATAAACAATAAGTCAAGGACCTGGAGAAGTTATTAGAAAGATTTTGTCAGTTCTCAACTAACAACTACTATGTATTAGTCTACGCAGGGGTAAACATTTCTACACATCAATAAACACTAAAAATCCAAGTCAAAAAATAGCAAAGGCATGAACAGGAAAGTCATAAGAGAGAAAACCTCGGAAGTCAATAAGTTTATAGAGAGATAATTATTTGCACTAATAAATATGAATTAAAATGTAACAATCTATGTATGAATAAATTATTCTCACAAACAAATGCAAATATAGTAAATGGAATTTCTATCCTCATGTTGCCAAGTATCTAACAATACCAACTATTGGTAAGGATGTAGGGAAATGGAAAGTCTCCTACAGTGCTGTTGAGAAGGTAAATTGTGTACAACAATGTTGGAAAAAATTTGATATTATTTAGTAAATATGAATTCAGGCATTTTATGTGACCTAGAAATTCCATATCTAGGTATTTATTCTATAATGATTTATATAAACTTACATAAAAAGATGTATACAATAATGTTATTGTAGTGGTGCTTGTAATAACAAACAATTGAAACCAATCTAAATGTATACCAATAAAAGAGTGGATAAATTAGATTGTGAAATAGTCACATAAGGGTACTCCACAGAGCAGTTAAAAATGAACAAACTTAACCTAAACATATCAACCTAGCTAGTCTTAAAACATAATGTTGAATTTTTTAAAAAGCAACTCACAGCATGATATATGTGATGTTTATACAATTTATACCAAATCTAAATGCAGGTAAAACAGTACTATATATTGCTTTTATGGATGCATATATATGTAATAAAAATGCTAACATTAAAGATTATTTTTATACAAATCCCATAACTAGCTTAGTAGTGTTCTGTTTTGGCAATCGATACCTGTATGACAAATAGAATGTATGATGATAGAATTTGAAGCATTTTTGTCTTTTCAAAAGTAGGGTACTTATACATATATGTGTACATAAATACATACAAGTCTATTTAAACAAACAAACAAACATTGGCTCCTTTTGGCAGTTATCTATAAAAATTATGCGAATTTTCGAGGCAATTGCATGCTTCTGACTGTTGATGGAAGAGGTAACTTTTAAGATGGTATGGAAAAGGAGAGCACAAAGATTAAAATTTAAAGATATTAGGTTATAATAAACAAATGGGAATACATTGGGATGTATTTTATAGTTTGCATTTTAAGAAGGATACCACTTTCACTTCATATCTTTTCTTTTGCATTAGCTGTGCAGTATTTGCCAAGTTCACATATTTTGTTCTTACATCATTGAAATAATCTCTTGCCACCTGGGGACTGTCCTGCTGCTTAATTATTTTTTGATCATGTACCTGTTATCTCCAGATATCTAGACATATAAAAGTGAATAGAAAACAAAATTCTTTTATATGGGGGTTAAGGATACAGTGAACTGTTATTGTACCACCGCACTCCCACCTGGGCAACAGAGTAAGACTCTATCTCAAAATAAATATATAAAAATAAAAATAAAATAAATAAAAATATTGGTGGCTAACATAATATATATATATATATATATATATAATGAATTACAATAGAATAAAAAGTTATGTTACTATGGAGACATAACGTAAGAGGATTGCCGGCTTCAGATATATACACTCTGCTCTATGCCTGGAAGTGTCAGGATTATACTGGAAAGGATTTGCAATACTAAAGTCTTTTTAGGGAGTTGAGGTGACAGGGTGGTGAGGCTAGGAACATGATTTACTACTTAGATGAAGAAATAGTAATGTTATTGTCCAGGCAAATCATTTCTTGGAACTTCTTTGGCTGGTCTCCTGCTGGAAGATTTAATTGATTTTTGAAATGAGATTAGACATGTCCAATTTACTTTAGGTCAAAGTCTTCATTAAAATGAAAACTTATTGTTGATGTCTCTTGAGTATTATGTAATTTTCTATTCAGTAAGGAATAGTGATGGTTATGGCCTCATTTAAAATACATTGTGATCCTTCCTAGAAAGTATACAAGATGTTTTTAAAAAAGAGTAAACAAGCAATTTGGGAAAGAACGAGATGTAACAGAATCAGGAAGGGTACTAATGGTGCTATTCTCACATTTTGACACAATCTTTCATTTAAGCATTTAACAAATTAGATACAACAGACAACTTGTTCTGGGGAATCAGCACTACACCGTGAAAATTTTACAGAACTACAGCTAGTGACCAAAACCTTCTGCTTGATTTTTGGCCACCTCTATTATCACTGTCTTCCTCCTCATTGTTACAGTGATCATTATCATCTTCTTCACTCTCATTAATTACCATTATCATCATCATCAAATGTCACCTCCATACCGAGATATTTCCTAAACTCATCTCTTTGTCACCAGTGTTTATCTGCTCATATTTTTTACATTTTACTCTGCCATAGGTTTCTTCATAATACATTTAAATAACAAAAATTATATTTTTTCTTTAGTTGTTCCCTGCAGCTACATGAGGAGGGGGATTTCATGTGTCTGGGTTTCCAATGTATCTTCAGTGCCAAAAAGAGTTCCTGGCATATCATTGGTACTCAATACATACTAGTAGAATGAATGAAGTATTATTTATTAGCCATTCATACTGCCATGTTTGTTTATTCATTTTACACATTTTACACATATTTTTGAATTGTCAACTACGTGTCAGATACCCTTCAATGAAATGGGGATATAACAGGAACAAAAGAAGCAAAGCCCTTAACAGAACTCACATTCTAGTAGAGGAGAAGGAAAATAAGTGAGGTAAATAAGTAAATTATGTAGTAATTAGATAATGATAAATCTCAAGGAGAAAAACACAACAGGAAGGAGAGGCTAAGAAATCTTGGTGGATAAAGTGACATCTGAGGAAAGATTGGAGGGACATAGGAGAAAGAATAATGTGAATTTAGTAGGGAAGAACGTTCTAAGCAGACATAATCTAAGATGCAAATGAGAGAGGCAGGGAGAATACCTTGAAAGGAGACCAGGGTGGCAGAATAGACTGAGGTGGAAAGAGTAGCAGGAGATAAGGCAGAGATGCAATGGGAGCCTTGCACTCTGAGGGCGATGGGAAGCCACTGGAGGATTCTGAGCAGAAAAGTGACCTATGGTCTTTGTTTTTTTGTGTTTTTGTTTTGTTTTTTGTTTTTTTTTTTTGAGACAGAGTCTCTCTCAGTCGCCCAGGCTGGAGTGCAGTGGTGCAATCTCGTCTCACTGCAAGCTCCACCTCCCGGGTTCAGGCCATTCTCCTGCCTTAGCCTCCTAAGTAGCTGGGACTACAGGCGCCCGCCACCTCGCCCTGCTAATTTTTTTGCATTTTAGTAGAGACGGGGTTTCGCCGTGTTAGCCAGGACGGTCTCAATCTCCTGACCTCGTGATCTGCCCGCCTTGGCCTCCCAAAGTGCTGGGATTACAGGCTTGAGCCACCGTGCCCGGCCTGGTCTTTGTTAAAGATGTCTTTGCTAAAGTTGTTAAAGGCTCCTGTGTTGAGAATATGTGATGGAGCAAGGGCCACATAAAGGAAACCAGTTGGTTACCTTGGTGGGAATCTTACTGAAGTCCTCTAGCTTGGCTTGCCACCACCAGCTATGCCACAGCCTTTCCTATCTTCTATCCATTGCATAAAGTTTATGTATTCACAAATATTATTTAGTTCCTGTTATGTATTTGACACTGTGCTATATCTAAGAATATACTAGAAAACAAGAGGATTTCAAAATTTTATAAATTGGGTTAGTCATTAACATTTATCATTTGAATTATTTTGTAAAATATTTATAGGATTTAAAATTAAATGAGAGCTCAGTAAAAAGTGCCTAGATAAGGTATTACCTAAAAAATCATTTTTTTCAATAAAACATTACATGCCATTCAAAGAACTAAGGAAGTGTGACCTACACTCAAGATAAAAAAGCAGGCAATAGAAATTGCTTTTGAAAAAGTCAAGATGTTGAACTTACAAAGACTTCAAAGCAACTATTACAAAGTTTAAAGAACTAATGTAAACCATGTCTAAAGAATTAAAGGAGCACACGATGACAAGGTCTCATCAAATAGAAATTAGCAGTGAAAATAAAGAAATTATTAAAATAACCAAATGAAAGTTCTAAAGTTGGAAAGTACAATAAAATGAAAAAAGAATCAGTGAAACTGAAAATAGATCAACAGAGATCAATCTAAAGAAAAAAGAGAAAAATAAGAAAATGAACAGAGCTTCCAAGAAATGTGAAATACCTTTATACACACCAATATGCATATATTTAGAGTTCTAGAAGGAGATGAAAAAGAGGCAGAAAAAATTAGGAGAAATAATGGCTAAAAACTCTCCAAATTTCTTGAAAAACATTAATCTACATATCCAATAAAGGCCAAGTGAAACAAATGCAAAGAGAACTACAGTCATATGTATCACAGTAAAAATGTTGAAAGAGGAAATCTTAAAGCAATAAGAGAAAAATAATTAACCACACATAAGGAAACCCCAATAAGATTACAGATAATTTCTTATGAGAAGTAATGGAGTTCAAAAAGCAATGTGATGGCATATTCAAAGTGTTCAAAGTAAAAAACAAACAAACAAACAAACAAAAATTCTCTCAACCAAGAATCTTATAGCCAGAAAAACTGTTATTCAAAAATGAAGGCAAAGTAAAAGTTTTCCAGATAAACAAAACCTGAGAGAATTTGTTGCTAGCAGATATGCCTTATGAGAAATACTAAAGTTCTCCGGGCTGAAAGCAAGTGATATGACAGCAATTTGAACCCGCAAGACAAAACTATGAATACCAGTACAGGCGATTAGGTATGTAATTACAAAAAACAGTTTAATTGTATATTTTTCTCATTTCTTCTCCAAACTGATTTTAAAAGTAATTGCATAAACACAAATATATATCTATGTATTTCTGTATGTGTATACATATATAGATGTTAGTTGTATTGTTGGGCTTAGAAAATACAGAATTGTAATACATGTGACAATAATAGCATAATGGAGGCAGACAGACACAAAGGATAATGTCTGGATAATGAAAGGATAACAAATGGTAAGTTAAATTCACAAGAAGAAATGAAGAGAACCAGAGAAGGTAAATTAAAAGATTAAAGTAAAAAATCTATAAATAAATACTTATTTTGCTTCTTTCTGCTTCTGTAAAAGACATAAATTTGTAGAACAAAATTATAACAATGTGATACTAGTTTTTAAAATACATAGACATATAGTAATACAAAAAGATAAATAATAACACAAAAAGGGAGGGAATGGATGAAGCCATATGGAGTAAAGTTCTTATATTTCACTTTAATTTTTAGGTTTTGGTTAGTATAAACCTGAAATGGAATGTATTAATAATATAGTCAAGGTGTATATTGTAAGCCCTAGAACAACCACTAAGAAAATATTTTGAAAAATATAATTAAAAGTATTAAAGAAATAAAAAAGTTACATTAGAAAATACATAAAACAAAAGAACATAATGAATGAGGAACAGAGAAATAAAAGAAGCAATGGGACATTAAGCACAGAAAAAGCAAAATGGCAGATGTAAATCCAGCCATATCACTATACACATTAAAAGTGAATGCATTGGCCGGGCATGGTGGCTCACATCTGTAATCCCAACACTTTCTGAGGGCAAGGTGGGTGGATTGCTTGAGCCCTGGAGTTTGAGAGTGGCCTGGACAACATGGTGAAACCCCATCTCTACTGAAAGTAGAAAATGTTGCTGGGCTTGGTGGTGCCCACCTGTATTTCCAGCTATTTAAGAGGGTGAGGTGGGAGGACAGATTGAGCCTGGAAGGCAGAGGTTGCAGTGATCCAAGAATATGCCGCTGAATTACAGCCTGGGTGACAGACTGAGACATTATCTCAAAAAAAAAAAAAAAAAAAAAGGTTGGGGGGGGGAGGTGAATGGATTATACAAAAAATCAAAAGATTATCAGGTTAGACTGTTAAAAACATGATCCAACTATATGCTGTCTACAGGAGACAGGGTTTAGATTCAAAGATACAGACTGAAAGTAAAAGAATAGAAAATGATACACCATGGACAACAACCATAAGACAGCTGGAGTATACTAATATCAGACCAAGTTAGCTTTAGTTTTAGTATTTTCGTAAACTAGATACATTTTTTTTAATGTGTTTTAACTCAAATAAACTAAAGAAATCCATAGTTAGTAGGATTCATGGATTGACTAGATTTTCTAAAGGCATCTATTTTGATGTAAAAAAGTCATCCAATTTTTTTATGTTCACATGGTCAAGGTTACCCACCTGGAAGTAGCCTACTGATTGTGGTATGAGAATAGAAGCTGGCCTTTCATATGATCTTATGATACCTCTATTGTTTGTACCTCTATGACAGGGAATTATAATTGCCCATTTTATTCTCTGACTGATGTGTGAGCTTTTTGAGGGTAGTGACTATATTTTGTTTAATATTTTATCTATAGACCAATTCCTGACACAGTGATGTGGAGCTCAATTTTGTTTGCTCATTGCATTAATGAATGAGCATTATACAGCCAATAAATATGTACATAACATAGCTAAGGAGTATTCCTAGGAGAGGAGGTGTGTGTGTGTGTATGTTCAAGTGTACATGTGTGTGATTTTGTGCTTGTTCTTGGCATTAATAGTTACATGTCATATTCAATGATTCTAATTGGCCCAAATAGATTATAATGTGAGAATTGAATTACATCAAATATTACTTACTAAGCAGAGTAGAATCAAGCTGTCAAAAGTGATTGTAAATTTTAAATGATCGCTCCAGCCTTTAACTTCTTATATGCACCATATTAAGTCATTTAAATGAGTCAGTAAATGTGGTTTGTGATATAAGAATGACAGTAATATCTATATGCATATATTCCTTGATTGTCAATGATGGGTCAATTTATGAAAAACAGCATATAATAAATTAAAATATACTTCAGTACTTTCTAAATTCCAGTTTAATTAAGTTGAAAAATTCAAGTTTTATATGAACAACAACAACAAAAAAAGCCTACTGGAAAAGCCAATATTATGAAATTCCATTACTATCTAACCTTTTTGAGTCTGCAACAAATGATCCATTGTATTTTGGCAATGAGTAAATTCTCATTTGTCATAAATTAGCTATTTACCTTCTTCGTTTTCCAATATTAAAATTGAGTGGCATTGTGATTATACTCATTTCTTTCTTGGTTGAACTCATATGTACATTTTTCAGTCACAGTTTTTGTGAGATCCTCTGCTTAATATTTATTTACTAAGGCTTTTGAAGTATGACAATTTATAGGTCAATTCCATTAGAGAAATAATACGGTTCTTTGCCAACATTAGAACACAGTAAGTGATTGCAAATTACTCTTTTGAACAAATATAAAATTAGGATAAAGTGTCTATTACTGAAAAGGGGGTTGCATTGTTTTTAGACTCCCCTCCCAATGAGAAAAAAGGAAATATAAAATGTTGTTTTAAGTTTTTGTAGCATCTTAGAATAGACCTTAGTCATTTACTTGATTTTACAGCAATTTAGGTTGGAATGGCAACATTTGGACTAATAATTCTTTTTGGAGTAAATTAAACAACAAAATAGAAAAATTCATTTCGGATCAATAATACCATGTATTCCTTACACTGTTTTAATTACTTGTGTTGTTTCATTTAATACACTGAAAGATACATTATTGCTCTAATTTTTGAAGATGGAAAAAACGAAGGCTCAGAGAGGTTAAGTAATTTGTTTAAGGTCAGAACAATATTGTGCTGCCCAGCATTATGCCTGAGTTATACCACTGCAGACTTTGTAGTTACTTATTGTATGCTAGTTCCTGTCAGTAGTTTGATTCACTGCACAGTTGCTGAAACTGTGCAAAGTTGGAGAATCCTGAAGAAACTTTGAAATCAGTTAGGCTTTGCCTAACTTAACAATAATTTTACATTTTAATTATACCATTATATCGACCAACTTTTTGGTTATTGTCACCTAAAATAAAGAGGTATTTGAGTGGGAATTTGTGGGATTTGGGGTAGAAAGTCTCCTTGGGGCCAAGGCTGCCCATCAGATAGTCTCAAAAAGAATGGTACATTTGCTACAGTGAAGCTAGTCAAAGTCCTTTGGACCATTTATGAATCTAGAAATGCCATGTAGTATCTATATATGCCACACAAATTAGTCTGGGAATTTTGAAAACTAGAAGCATTTTGTGAGTCTTTTAATAGCTAAATTCCTAACCCTTTACCTTAAGGGATTATCCTGTACTATCCAGCAATAATTCTGTGTTTCCCTAATTTGTGTGTTTCCTTGCTTTCAACTCTATTTGGACACTTCCCCACTTGACCCAAAACTTTTTTCCATAGCAACTCCTACTCGCTCTAGGCCTCCTACTCCTGGGAGAAAATAGAAACATTCGAAGGTATGGCAAGCAGGGCATGGTGAGATGGACCCCAGTGACCACCACTGCCTGCTATGCATACCCTAGTGGAGGCCCCATACCTTGAGCAAGGTCTTGTGATTTGCTTCTCCCAATAGAATATGGCAAAGGTAATGGATGCCACTTCCACAAATAGGTTACACACCACTCTGACTTTGCTGACCACTTGTGCATCTTGCTGGGAGGCTGCATTTCCTTCTCAGCCACCACACTTTGATAAATCAAACTTCCAGCGGTAGGCAGAATTTCTAACCTGCCCTACCCTAAGATGTTGTACTCGAATCTCCAGAGCCTATGGACCTGATAAAATATCACTCTCATGGTTATGTTATGTTACATGGCACAGTAGACCTTAAGATAGGAGACTATTTGGGTGTGCTTATTCTAATCACACAAGTCCTTCAAAACAAATAGTTTTCTTTGGCTGGTGGCAATAAGGGAAGTAAGAGATTTAAAGCATGAGGATTCAACACCCCATTGCTGGCTTTGTAGATGGAAGTGACCACATAGAGAAGAATGCAGTCAGCAAGGAAATAGGGATCCCGGGTCTACAACCACAAGGGATCAGATGCTTCCAACTGCCTGAGTGAGCTTGGAAGTGCATTTTCCCCCAGATCTTCCAGAAAAGAACCCAGCATGACTGATACCTTGACTTCAGCTTTATGAGATTCACAGAACTTAGTCAAGCCCTTCTGGATTCTGTCAAGTTTCTAAAACTGGTAATTTGTTATTCAGCGACATAAAATTAATATGTCCCCGTAATAGAGGGGGCCACGTGGCAAGGAACTGATGGTAGACTCTTGCCAACAGCTGGCTAGGAACTGAGGCCCTCAGTCCAACAGTCCTGTGGAAACTAAATTCTGCCAAGGATCCCATGTCCCTGAAAGCAGCTCCTTCCTAGTCAAGTGTTCGGAGGAGACTCCGCTTTTGATTGACACCTTGCTTGTTGCCTTCTGAGAAGCCCTAAAGCAGAGGATCCAGATAAATTGTGCTAACTTCCTGACCCACATGCACTGTGAAATAATGAATGTGTGCTGTGTTAAGCTGTTAGGTTTTGAGGGTGAGGGGGATCTTGTTATGAAGCAGCAAATAATGAGTACAGATGGAAATTCCCTTGATTCCTTTTCACTAAACTTACAACTGATGACTGTGAAAATGCGATCTGCTACAGCCTGGCTTGCTCCTTCACCACCAAAGGTACCAATGAACTTCACACCAAATCCAATGGGCACTTGATTTCTAATAAATGTTTGTAATTGCTGGCCATTCTTTCTTTGGCTTTCACCACACTCTAATTTTTTCCTACTGCTTTCTTCCTACTTGGATCACTGTTAAGAAGACTCATGACCACCATCCTCCTGTGGGTTTTGGTCACCATGAGAAACATACCTTGTCCTTGCTTTTGGTAGAAAGCAGCTTCCTCTGACTGTAGTAAGCTCTCCTTGCTCTGCCTTCAGAGTGGTTGGCAAGTCCTTTCCCATTAGAATTTTCAGGTGGGCATCAAGTACCAGTCACTATCTCCTCCAAATACTTATGGGCATATGCCAAGTTCTGTGAGTGGTGCTCTTGCAGTTTCCCTCTCTTGCAGTACACCCATCTCCACTCACCCAGAGAAAGGGAAGGGAACACACACTCAGTGACAACCTTCAGCAAACTAACCTGCTGGTGCCTTTAACTTTCTTCTTTTTGGTGATATGGAGGTGGATGATCTATCAATGCTGGCAAACCCAGAATCACAGTCTCTCAGCGTATCCTGCATAGCCAGCTGATTTCTCTGATTTTTTCTTTTTCAGCCCCTGGGGCCTCTGCTAAAACTAAGCAACAGTGAAAGGCATAACTTAACATTCCTATATTACAACCAACATTGAAAGGATGCATTCTTATTCCATAAGGATAAAGTAGATAATACAATCCATTCAAATTTTAGCTTTGGATAAATTTATTAGCATTGTATCAGAGAACTCCAGCATGTAGTAGGTCTTGTAAATATAACAGGAACATTGCATCAAACATACTTTGTAGTTCTGCACCCAAGAATCTGGAACATATTATACCAGGTAAAATATTTCTTTGTTTTCAACAGACTAATGTCATGGCACTATGCACACAACCAGATAGTATGCCATCATCATCACTATTCATAACAAATTCGGAATAAATTCACTACATGTGAATATTGTGACTGATTCCCCAACATTCACTCCACCCAGGTGACTGACATGAAGCCATCATTGCAGATCCATCCCTCTTGCCAGTGAGTAGTTGAAGCATGGGCATATGACCAATGGGACATGAGAGGAAGTCTGCAGGGACCTTCAGGAAACATTTCCTTGGCTCAAAGAGAGACTTCAGGGACAGGATGGTCTCTTCCCTTCTAGATACTGTGTCAGAATGAGAAAACTAGAACTGCTGCAGCTATATTTCTACCAGCATGAAAATGGAGCCAAAACTGAGAATGGGTGAGAAGAGGTGAAATGATCCTGGATCCTTGATGACATCACCAAGTCAACCAAACTTGAAGCCTGCATTTTCTCTGGATGTCCTTCTATGTGGAATAATGGATCGTTTAAGCCTATTGGAATCCAGGTGTGCAGCAAAAATCATTCTCCTGATAACACGCTAGGAGCACCAATAAAATTTAGATCTGAAAATGGACTGCTTATAGTCAAACTTATGCAGATATACCTAGGAAGAAAATCAGAGGATTTCAGAAAAACTTAGAATAAACAGCAGGGCCTACTTTTAGAATGGTTCTTACAGAGACTAATTTGGCACCAAAATCAAGATGTCAGACAAGAAGCCCGGCAGAAACAAATAGATGAGAAATATAAATGGAGTTAGAAGTTGGAGATGAAGGTTATGTTCGAGGTGAAGGTTACATTCTTGCATCCCAAAAGCCATGACTTCAAGCCACTACAAATTCCAAGTGAGGCAGAGATGTCAAAGCCTCTAGGCCAATACTAAGAAGTTTTTGAACCAAGAGAAGCCTGGAATATTCTGCTGTCTTATATGAGGAACATGGGTCATTGTTCAACTTATTGATTGGCAAGTGACCTAAAAGGTAAGAGAATATCTAACATCCACCTGCTGGGTCCTGATGGGACCAGGCACAGGCTGTAATCTCCTGGTCTACGGTAAGAGTGGAACATCGGGAAGTCCTAAACATACACTGAGAACTACAGGACATTCCATAAGGTCATCATTAAGTAATTTTGCATGACTGGTTTTATTTCAATAAATTCAATGAATGTTAAAGAAGATATGGTGTGTGTGCCAGAATTTATAATCTAAATATTAACTCCTTTTTATTGTTGCTTTTGAAGTATGAGTCTCACCTATGCCAAAACATACCTACAGATATGATTAAACCACATTTTTAATTGCATGATTGTTGATGTGATGTTGAGTATACATGGTCTTATATATTGTAGAAAGTTACCTCATTATTCTAATCCTTTCCTCTGCCAGTGCCAAACTGTTCTATTAACTGCATGTGTCAAGGATAGATTAAATTTTACAAATCTAGAAGCAGAGCTTTAAAGTCAGATTGACCATAGCTCAAATTCCAACACTGACACTTTTCTATGTTGTCTTTGAAATATTACTTAATCCCCCAAGTCTGTTGTCTTTTGAGGAAAATGGAGATAATATATCTTCCTAAGAGTGACATATGTTTCTTATAAGACCTAAAGAGGAGAATGTGTATAAATTGCTTATCAGTCAGCCATGCACATAACGGAGACCAAATAATGCCAGCTGTTATCCCATTTTTCCTAAAAAGGACTTACATTGGAGACAGCAAAGTAACTGAGGAGATGAGAGAATTTTATCAGCTAATGAAAATATGTTTTTCCTTAGGGAGATTCACGTTTAAAATTAAGTACTCACATATCTATGAATTAATCTCCTTAAGCAAGGTTTACCACAATGGGGGTATAAGAAGTGAAAATATTTTTGCTTTGATAAGAATTCTAGGTTACAGATATTAAAACATGACACTATTTTTAGCTAGATTATACTTAACTATGTGGAAAAAAAAATGCCCCGACCTTATGTTTTGAATTCTTAGAATAAAGAAAGAGACTGTGTTAAATAGCAATATTTGTTTAAATGCCTAGGAGTCCCTCTTATTTTTATCTCCTAGTAGCTGGCAGTTCTAGCTGCGGAGGGATGACTATGAGACTGTGCTCCAATGTTTACCAACAGAACTAAATCAACAAAATAAGTGTCTGACAGAAAATTGTGTTCACAGAAGTCAAGCCACTAAAATCTGGTGTGTGAGAGAGCAAACATGGCTTAGAGAAGAAGTAAAAACAATAGTAACTCTCCCTCCATTCAATCCTATGTAAACCCTTTCCAAGGGATGTTAGAGCCGCAGATGTCTCATGGATGTGCAGGATCACAGGATACTGATCTCTGTTAAGGGCTCTTCAGCAGAAGCCTAGACTAAGGAGAAGAATAGAGAAGGATTAGAAGCAGAGGGACGCTGGGGAGAAGAGTTTCAGCTAGGGCTCTTGTTCATGACCCTGTGGGATGAGGGCCACTCTTATGCAGCTCTTGACCAAGATTTAGAGGGGTGTGGGGAAGCAGAAACACCCAGCCCAGACCTGTTCCATTTTCTAAATGTGTAAATAGATCATGTCTTACACACACTTAGAATCTCTTCACTGAATCTCATTTTTATTAGTCTGAATTTTCACAGGAGCTCCATGACTTCTAATTCAAGTCTTTTTCTTGTGAGTGCAATGGTACTGATATTTTATGTTGCTGACTGATGAGAGACTCATCTATTTTGACTAGTAGGTGAACAGTTTGCAAAACACCTCAGTGTTACTTCTTTTTGAAGACTAAGATCTGTCCCTTATTGGAATTTCTTGCCCCTTTTTTTCTTCTCTAACAGCAGTATGTATAGCTATATATCTGTAAATATTTCTGAGTCTCCTAAAATTATTTGTTTACAAGTTCTACTCCGTCAAAGTGCCAGTTTCCTGAGGGCAGGAACCTGGCATTATTTGAATTTAAATTCTCTGCCCCTAGCAAGTGACTGATAGATGGTAAACCCCCAATTATCCTGTTGAGTGGGTAAATAAATGCAACATTCCTTTGCAACAATTGCAAAGTTGGAAAGCCAGGGATGACTGGAAGGGAATTTTACAAAATCTAATGATCCTCATAAGATTGAGTATATCTTTGGTTTGTTTCTGTTCAATAAATGTCCGTAGGTACCAGCCAATGTTTTGGGTATATAGGATAATAAGATAGTTAAGACATTAGTCCCACTTTAAAGTAGTTCAAGACAAACTGTTACTTTTAAAATCTGGTCTAGAGAAAAATGATGCCTTGACATGTCCATGTAGCTCATTTGTATGTCTGATGGCACTTAATCCACTTGGGATTAGGATATCATTTACAATGGTTTTTTAATTCTAATTTAAAACTATAATCAATATTGTCAATAGATCATAAAACAAAACCCAGTAACTTTTTTAAGAAAATGCTCATTTCTACATACTGTACAGTTTCATGAATTTGCACACTTTCTCTCATGGGGCACACAACTAGATTATTGTGGTTTTGTAGTTATCTGTTCATATATTTGTTGCTTCACTTGTCCTTTAATTGAGATCTTCAACATGGTAAGGCAGTTTGAAAAAAAAACTCCTTTGATTTTTGAGCCACTGTTGCCATCCAGTGGGAGAAGATGGTATTTTATTAAATAGAAGGAGGTCCATTCCCCTAAATAACTAACATTATAAGGGTAATTAAATTTTTATAATCACAAACCACCCAAAATTAAATTTCTTATACTACTGAATTAAAACCAAAACTAATAAAACCTGAGTTCTCTAAGACAGTTATGACTCAAACAAATTTTCATCAGTATTACAGATACTGTAACTGACCTTTCATGCTTGGATTGCTGAGCACATGGTTGGATAATGCATTTCTTTTATGTTGTCCTACATTTATTACAGTTAGTTATTCAAATCTGGTTACTCTTTATGATTACTCTTGTTGTTTCTAGTGTTTCTTCTGTTTCTTAGGGTTCTCCGTGAAGGAAACATAGGTTCATTCTCGTCCTGCTGCTCCTTAAATGTCTCTTTAATATTTCATTAGCCTTTTTTTCTGTATGTGTATGTGTGTGTGTGTGTGTGTATGTGTGTGTGCTTTCATAATTCTAATTCAAAGTTCAACCATAGTTCTACTTTCTAAAATTTTAAATGAATAAATACTTGTAAACAAAAACACTTCTCATAATTTTTTTTCACTGTTTAAGTTTGAACTAGTTGATGTGCTACAGAAATTTGAGCTTGACTTTTTTAAAGATTAAACAAATAAATGCTCATAAATTCATATAATTTCTACACACAGTCACCAACTACCCGGCACCTAGCAGAATCAAGATTTATAAACAAGGAAAAGTAACCTTTACTTAATCAGTGTATTTCTAAAAGCATGTTGTCCAACATAATTAGAAACATACATCTGAGAGTCTGCCCCAATTCCTTTTCAGAGAGAAAGTCTCAGAATCCTTTGTATAAATTCCTGAAAGTACTGCCCAATTTAGATGGTTCTGCAAGCTCCGCCTCCTGGGTTTACGCCATTCTCCTGCCTCAGCCTCCCGAGTAGCTGGGACTACAGGCGCCCGCCACCTCGCCCGGCTTGTTTTTGTATTTTTAGTAGAGACGGGGTTTCACCGTGTTAGCCAGGATGGTCTCGATCTCCTGACCTCGTGATCCGCCCGTCTCGGCCTCCCAAAGTGCTGGGATTATAGGCTTGAGCCACCGGATGTGAGAGAGAACTTTTATGACCAGACAAGAAGAAATAAATTTACAAAACAGTGTGCTATTGTGATTTATTTTAGGGTGAGTTTATTTTTCTCATGATATACTTATTTTGAAAGGACAACTTTTAAAAAGAACTGACTTTTTGGGAAGATTTTTAAAAGTCCATTAAAACCTTTTTCTTATAAATAATTTTCTTTGTAATTTTAGAATTTTTTTATTATGTAACATCTGACCATTTCTTTGTGTATATTAAAATTGTTAGTGATGAAATTTCTAGGGCTTTCCCTGGGAGACTGTAGCCTGAAATTTAAAATGCTGAAGTGAGCATTTTTTTCTGGATTATTTAACGACTGCTTATCTAAGTTGACCAGATAATTAAAAAATATTCTGTCATCATTTCCAGTGTGACTTCACTAAAATTAATCATGATCGTATTAGTGTGTTTTGGATGGCTCTCTCTTCATGTGATTTTTTTTCTGTAATTTTCATAGATTTTTAAAGGGTCCCTGCCCTCATGTTTCTGCTCCTTGATCTTTAATTTGTTACAGTACCTACCACAAAATTATTTTGATATTAATCAGAAATTTCACAATGATAAAAATTATATTTTCCATTCAGTTTTCAATCTAATAAATCTTTAAAAAATTCACATTTTGTTTTCTCCCTGAATTGTAAGATCAGAGAATATCCACCCATTCAAGCTGATGACTCCACTGAATCAACTTTAGGAAGGATCACAGGCTTTCATTGGCTCACACACTCACTTAATGAAGAGTGGATGGAGGCCATGGCATGGGACAAACCTATATTTGAGATCATGGAAATTGTATGTTATATATAATGCTAGTTCAAGATTAATGAAAGTAGCCAATCCAATTGAAAAGGATAGGGGAATGCCTAAGCTTGTCTCTAAAAATGGTCAGAAAACAGAAGAATTTGCTTTTTATTTTTCTACAGGGGATTCATGTGAATGAGCTGTACACTGGCAAGTAGGCTCAATCCCTGCAAGTGAGGTAAAAACATCAGTGTACAATACAAGCATCAAGGTATCTAGGGCAAACTAGGAGGGGGAGGGCTGTGTGCCTTCTCAGCAAAACACAAACAAAACCTACTGAAACCCACAAGTACGAAACAAGAACTATTATCCAAAATGGAATAATTTGGTACATACAAGTCAAATCCATCCCAATATTTGCATGATTTCATTTTTATAGGGCATTGACAAATGTAAATTGTTTTATTACTTAAACAAAAAGTACCACTATCATAAACATGTTGAGTGCCTCCTATGTGCAAGTAGACACTGACGATGTGAAGAGGGCTTAGGCTGGTCTCTCTTACCTCAAGAGGATAGATATAAGCAAGATAGTGATGCCTGCCAAGGGAAAAGGATGAAGGCAGAACAAAAATAACTTTTAACTGATGTATGACTAAGGGATTCTTTGTCAGGCTTCTCTCTCCCTTTTGGAAATTCTGACTTAAAATCAACAAAACTATGCAAACAAAATATAAGGCAATGGAAGGAGACTTGAGTTGTAAATTTATTCTCTTATATTCCAGTTAACATCTAATTAGCATAGAGAAGAAAATACATATTTTAGACTCATAGGAAAATAGTGCAAAACACAAAATTGAATCTTGTATTTCAGGTGTCAGTTTCTCAATATTGTACAAGCAGAACTCCTCTAGCATAAACATCATTTAAAATGCTTTGAAATTTAAAATGTATAGAATATGTAGAAATCTCTAAGTGGGGGAAAAAGAACTTGGTTTAAGGAACTCAAAAGTGAGAGGCACATATATTCTTTATTAAAACAAACTTAATTAAGCAAAATTAACTCATTTTAGAAAACAGTTTAAATACGGGGTGCTACACACAGTGATACACACTGTGTATCATTTAGGGCACTGTAGGTGGTGGCAGTATTCATTCACCTTATTGAGCCATAATCTCTTTATCAAATGTGACTGCATGATAGAAGGTACTTTTATTGCAAAGTGGTATCGAAATCCTGTTAAGTTTAACTTGAGTATGTTGACCGCTATACACACATTTGAATGAAAGTAATGAGCCAAGATTCATAGCATCCTTGAGGTATGTGTCTCAAAGTAGTGGCAACTAGAACCACACCACTCATAAACATTGTCATGAAAATTTTGACCAACAGCACTTACCTGTGAGGTAGTTGACATAAAAAGTGCTTAATGTATGTGAAATTTATAGAAAAATTAGATAACATCTGTGTATTAGTCAGGATTTCCAGAAAAACAGAACCCAATAGAATGTGTCTGTCTATCTACCTAATATCTATGTATCTATCTATTATCTATTTATCTATCTATCTATCTATCTATCTATCAAGGTATTTCTTATAAGGAATTGGATCATGAAATTATGGAGGCTGACAAGTCCTAAGACCTGCAATTGGCAACCTGGAGACCCAGGAATACTAATGGTATATTCTAGTTCAAATTCAAAGGCCCGAGAATCAAGACAGCCGATGGTATAAGTTCAGGCCAAAAGTGGGCAGGCTCAAGATCCAGGAAGAGCCAATGTTTTTATTGGAAGAAACCAGTGTCTGCAGCTAGGAGGCAGTCAGGCAGGAGGAATTCCCTCTTATTAGAGGGAAAATCAGTCTTTTTGTTCCATTAAGGCCATCAACTGATTGGATGAAGCCCACCCACATCAGGGAGGATCATCTGCTTTACTCAGTCTATTGATTTAAATATTAAACTCATCCAAATACATCCTCACAAAAGCACTCATAAAATATTTGGTTAAATACCTGGGCACCCCATGGTGCATGTTGACACATACAATTAATCATCACACTCTGTATTGCTTAAAACATATAATGCTGAAAGTGCATGTTAAATCTCCAAAATTGGCAGTGGTAAAAATATGAAACATACATGATAGTGAAAACGTATGAACGAAAACATTGATTTAATAAATGTTTACACTGACTATGTAAATGCCAAACACCCACTGTTCCAGGCACAAGATATAAAGTGGTGAACAAAGACAGTTTTCTAGGCCTGACAGAACTTGCACTCAGTGAAAGAGAGAGTAAAAGAATAAGCATATATTTACAGAACATGATTTCAGGGAGACACAAGTGCTGAGAGGAAAAGCAAAGTAGGCCCAGTGGAGAGGGACTAGGTGGGTCGGCAATCGGGACTGCCAGGATATGGGGAGAGGAAAAGGCTCTCTTTATAGTTAATATTTTAGCAAAGACAGTAATGATGTGAGGTTGTGAGGCAGACAGATACGGGGAGGAGCATTCCAGGGAGAGGGAACAGTTCCTGAGATGGGAACAGATTAGTGCACTTGAGGACTAGCAAAAAGGCCAGTGTGGCTACAGAACCATAGATAGTGGTAGGTGTGCAGTTGGAGATTGCCAGAGGCCAGATCAGATAGGGAGCAATTAGCATTTATCAATTATCAATTAATAAGCGTCTCTGCATCAATGTTGTCATTCTCAACTTCCTCCTTTATTTAATATATAAGAAGCACACGAAAAACCATATAATCGGAAAAAAGGGGAAAAAAACAATATTTGAAAGTGTCTACAAACACTATGTTAATACACAACATGCCACGAGGACACGAGTTTTCAGTAAAATAAGCAAATAATTATATTGAAGCTAAATGTATCTCAGCATGAGAACATTTTACTTTGTAGTTGAATATTTAAGTACCAAGTTAAATGTTTCATATTACTAGTTTCTGGATCATGGATTGCTTTGCATTGGTTCTTACTAGAAGTGTTAGCACTGTACTAGTTTCCAGATATTAAAAAACTTTGATCATATGCATAGGCTTCTAGAGAAAAATGAAGGCAAATACTATAGTTTTATGTATTTCTGAAATATTTAGAGATAAAGAGGAACTTTTAAGGAATATTTAAGCTTGTCGTTTCCCAAAATGCATCTCCATGAAGCCTGAGTATCTGTCAGTCTTATTACTGTTAGGAAAATATAAACCACCTGAAGGATTTAAACTAGAAGAGATATAATATAGTGAATGACTTATAAAGTGATTAGGAAGGCTGAAGAACAAAAAGAAGAAGTAGGGGATGCTAGAGGGATTTTTTTACAAAGGGAGAGAAATGAGACTAAAAGGTCAGAAAGTTGCTAATACCCCTAACTAGAACCTATGTGTTGCACTTGATTTTTGTGCTGTGGGTAGCTCTGCAGCTTGCCAGCACTGGAAATGCTGAGAGGCTATTCTTTCTGACAACGTTGGAATCAAAGTGTGGTCACCAAGGTAGCAGAGTCACCAGAGAGGTGGTGCACTTCCTGGGCTGCTGGAGTCACAGCAGCCTACCCCTTCTTGTACTGCCTTCATTGCTGGCAACTGTCACTACTGTCAGAGGAAGGACCATGCAGGTTTTATTTACTGGTCTCCTCCCATTGCCTCCCATTGGCAGAACAAATAGGATGCCAGCTGGCAAGGCATCTGGGAAATGTAGTTTTCAATACCCAAGCCCAGCAGCATTGATCAAAGAATTGAAATGTGTGGGAGCTAAGACCAAACAGAAAAATAACCAGCCCAGCCCAACCATTTGGCTAGTCAATATCAAACACCGCCTTTACCCACATTTAAGCTTCCAGGCAGCAATAACACCCTCTTTATGCTTCCACCTAGTATGATGCAATTAAGCCCTGTACAAGTGAAGATGGTCTTATCCTCTCTTAAAAACAAGCTGAGGGCCGGGCGCGGTGGCTCAAGCCTGTAATCCCAGCACTTTGGGAGGCCGAGACGGGCGGATCACGAGGTCAGGAGATCGAGACCCGGTGAAACCCCGTCTCTACTAAAAAATACAAAAAAACTAGCCAGGCGAGGTGGCGGGCGCCTGTAGTCCCAGCTACTCGGGAGGCTGAGGCAGGAGAATGGCGTGAACCCGAAAGGCGGAGCTTGCAGTGAGCTGAGAACCGGCCACTGCACTCCAGTTTGGGCAACAGAGCGAGACTCCGTCTCAAAAAAAAAAAAAAAAAAGCTGAGATACAAAGATCCACTAATCACGTTATTCATCTCTTGTTCAGGCACAATCTCATCTGATTATTCTGTACCCAAGAGTCCAAATTATTAAGGAAACCACCACAGCACTCATAATATAAAATTATAATGAAAAGAAAGGAGATTAGCTAATATGTACATATGTGAATATAATAAGTGCATTATTTACCTACTCCTGTATAACAAATTACCCCAAGATGTAGGAGCTTAAAATGAAAAAACATTATGCTTCACCAGTTTCTGAGAATCAAGAATCAAGAAGTGGCTTAATGATAGTTTTGGCTCAGGGCTTCTCATAAAATTGCAGTAAGATGTTGGCCAAGGCTGCAGTCATCTTGAGACAGTTTGGCCCTATGTCCCCACACCCAAATTTCATGTTGAATTGTAATTTCCAGTGTTGGAATATGTACCTGGCGGGAAGTGCTTGGATCATGGGGGCAGAATTCCCCTTTGCTGTTCTCATGATAGTGAGTGAGTTCTCACAACATCTGATTGTTTAAAAGGGTGTAGCACTTCCCTCTTCCCTCTCTGTCTCGTGCTCCACCATGGTAAAATGTGCTTTCTTCCCCTTTCCTTTCCCCTTCCCCTTCCACAATGATTGCAAATTTCCTGAAGTCTCCCAGGCATGCAGGAGGATGCATGGAATGTAGCCTGCAGAACCATGAGTCAACTTGAGCTCTTTTCTTCATAAATTACTCAGTCTCAGGTAATTCTTTATAGCAGTGTGAGAATGGACTAATCCACATCTGAAGGCTGGACTGGAGCTGAAGGATTCATTTCTAAGCTCGTGCACATGGTTGTTGTCTAGAGTCCTTAGTTTCTTGCCATGTAGGTTTTTCCTTGGGACTATTCATGACCTACTATCTGGCTTCTGCCAGAGCAAGTGGTGAGAGAGAGAGAGAGAGAGACAGAGAGAGAGAGAGAGAAAATGAGAGGGGAGAAGGAGGAGAGAGAGAGAGAGATAGAGAGAGAGAGAGAGAGAGAGAGAATGGAAATACCAGGTGGCAGGAATCACTGGGACTATCTTGGAAGCTGGCTACCAAGACAAACAAGAAATAAAATAATACATGGCTGCTATAGTTGTTTCTGTAACATGTCATAAGGCTGAAGTTGATATCTATAACTTCCTGTCCCACTACCCTTTCTGTGTTCTCCTTTCACTCAGTCAGCACTTTAGCTAGCTAGGACATTTTACCACAATACTCTAAACTTTTATTCTTGGAGGATCAAAGTCCCTAGTCAGTCTGCCTAAATTAAATTGTTATTCTTTTCTATTAATTTTACTAATTGACATAGAAATATCAGGAGGTATCTCACAAAATCCTCTGGGCTCCAGATATACTCCTCCCTTTCCACCTCTGTGTGTTGTAGCAACCAAATTTCCTCTTGCTAATCAGAACCAATAATAATAGCCTGCATTTTAACCTTCTTTGTCTATTTGCTCTATAGCACGATAAGACCAAAATGACCAAATGGCAGTCCCAGTTTCTAACTGGAAACAATTATTGTGTTCTCTGAGAACATACAAGAGTCCAAAGACATGAAGATGAGAAATGAAAATTTTGTGAATGATTTTTACGTATAATAGTTAGACAAGCCCTTTCAATTATCATGCTTTGATTCCTGGACTCATATATTCTGGCTATAGGAGAAAGATAATCAAATAGTGGCAGTGATTTTTTGCATACAGCATGTCCTTTTGGATGGCACATATACTTTTCAGAGAATTAGCTACATAACCGGGTTTTCACTAAGCCAACTCTATTAAGTACATTGAAAGATCAATGAATTCTTTGACCGTGGTATTATTGTCACTCTTATCTTTTTGTAAAATGAGCTTCTTTGTTAGAAGCAACACTATAATGGAAACAGGATGGTAAATATGGCACTACATATAGTAAATCTAGAAGAAATATAGTGGGCAAAAAGACAAACCCACAACCAGAAAAGGTATCTATTTCAGTAAGGACATGTCATTGTTCCTTGTAGGGTAGAAGGGTCTATTGCAACCAGCCTGCCTCCAGGAGGCAGGTGTCATATCAGAGGTTTAGCATTAGTTCCTTCTACTAGTCAGTTGGGCAGTCAACAATGGTGGTGTTCAGGTTCTGGAGCTAGAGCAAGGAATATTAAGATGGGATTTCTTATTATACCTGAAATTAAGGAAGTTCTCAAAGAATAATGGGGGAATGTCAAAAGGATGTAGGAGCTACGGGGCTCTCACTGGCCAAATCTGGGGAAAAGTGAGTTTCAAAATGAATAATGATAGTAAAGAGTAAAGATCCACTTGTAGATAAGCTCTAAGATGGCCCACAAAGATTCTCACCTCCTAAGGCTCACGCCCTTGTGCAGTTCCCTCCCACATTGAATGGGGACTGTGTTAGCAATGGAATGCAGTAGAGGCAGCAGAGCATGATTTCCAGGGTTAGGTCATAAGGTAATGCAGTTCCCACCTTAGTTTATTGGATGGCTCACTCTGGGGGAACCCAGAGTCCATGCTGTAGGACACTCAAGACAGCCCTGGGAAGAGGTCTCCCACCAGCACCAAACACCAAATTGCCCAGTTTGTGAGTGGCCACCCTGGAGCAGATCCTTTCCTCCCAGTCAGACTTTCAGAAGACAAGCTGGCTTTGGACTGCAACCTTATCGGAGCCCTGCGCCAGGTCCAGCCAGACAAATCACTGAATTTGTGGCCCACAGAATGGGTGCAAGACAATAAATGATTACCATTGTTTTAAATCACTAAGTTTTAGAATGATTGGCCATGCAGTATTGGACAACAAATTCATCCTAAAATAAGAATCCATGAGTTTTTCCCACATGACATAAATAAATAAATCGGAGGAGCAGGGAAGAAAAGGGCTTACAGTAGATTGCCAAATAATACATGTAAAAGGATAATGGAGTTAGAAAATCACCATTTTTCAACCATCAGAGTGATAATTGACTTGGTAAAATAGGTGTCAGAAGCTGCTAAAATTAGAGGGTGAGAATCTGATGAAAAGCAGGATATTACACAGTCTCAAAGTATCTCCCACAAGAGGTTTATTAATGAGGAAGGCGAAAATAGCAACTTCACGCAGGAACAACATGGCAGACACCACCTTAACTGAATAAAGTTAACCTCCTCTGTAATGGGACTGTCACAGGTCATAATACTCCTTTCAAAAATGCATAACCTAAATTGAATGAGGAGGAAACACCAGAGTAAGCCTAAACTGAGAGGCACTCTATAAAATTATCAAGTCATAAGATGACATGATAATGAGCAGAAAATATAACATGGGGTTGGTAACTCTGGGAACTCTCTGGGTGAAGAACTTATTAACACTCTAACTTGTATGCATTATATAGACCTTCCTTACAGACAATACTTATGTAAACCAAATTACATTTATTTTAAGCAGATTAATCTCCAGGCTATTTGTTTATCCTATTCCTTTTATTCCTCCTGATACATGAAAGGATATAGCTTTGGTTTAGCTTTATCCCACCTTCCTCTACCTTGTAACTTTCCTACCATAATGTATAAACAGGTGTTAGTTTTTGAAGATTTTGTCATCGGATATACATATGTGAAATCTTTAGCTTCTACCCAGGAGGATTAAAAACATGAACTGGCCTTTTCTGAAACAGGTTTTATCAATATGGCTAAGTTTCTTGCTAAACATTATGAAGGAATTCATTGCATATGTGAGTATATTTAAGTGAAGCATTTAAAAACCTTAATTCATTAATCTTTCTAAAAGGCATGAGTGTCCTAACTAGAATGCTAAATGCAATGGTGGGTGATGGTACCTAGCTTTGAGGTAACATGGGACAGATGAATTGCTATGCAATACAACTGGCTAAGAATTGTGAGGAGGGAAAACAAAGCATGCAAGTTAGGTTGTGCAAATGGGGGTAGGCTAAGATGTAGAATGTGTGCATAGGAAGTGAAGACCCGGGGAAGGAACAGGTCTAAAAGTCATTTTACAGAGAGCATGGTCTGCAGCATGACCTTATGAATCTCATTAAATGTTTGGTGTGCTTGGACTTATGATGTAAACTGATAGAAAGGTAAGTTCTATGTGCCTATTGACATGGCTGAAGTTTTCAGCTCTGACGGAGGAGGACACTGCAGAAGACTGAGCTACATGAGCAAATAAGCAGTTGCTAACTTAGAATATGAGTCCCTTGGAAATGTCTTCTTTCCTGGGCCTTAGTTTGGTGGATGTTTAAAGATGATCAACAGTGATTTCCTGCCTCTTTTGGTACTAAGCCATTTTTTCAACGAGACAATACATTTGGTGGATTTCTTAGGTCAGTTCACAGGCAAGCAAACTCGTAAGAGGATGGGTAACAGTCTGTTCACTGGCTTTTTCTAAATAGATACAGTGAGTCATCTCTTCCCCTTGGGTTACCATCTGCTATGGTTTAGAAATCAGTCCCAATTTAAATAATCTACTTTCTGTCTCTTTTTCTTCCTTCCTTTGATCCTCTTACACATGAGAAGTATTGACCTAGGACTCTTTCATTCATTTCTTTTTCTGCATAGTAAACCATATTTTCTGAAAGTCTCATTCTCTTGCAAACCAGGTAACCTAGTAAGATGTATTACCATTTTGAGATTTGAAAAGGTATACAGTAAAAATGCTAAATGTTCTGCAAGACTGAAGATTTTGAGTTAAAGAAAATGTATCATAGAGCTTCGGATAATGAATAGCTATGTTATAGCATGCAGAGTTGTCATACAAAATCAGCAGCAATTTAAACAACTTCAGCAAAGTCTCAGGATACAAAATCAATGTGCAAAAATCACAAGCATTCCTATACAACAACAATAGACAAACAGAGAGCCAAATCATGAATGAATTACCTTTCACAATTGCTATAATGAGAATAAAATACCTAGAAATACGGCTAACAAGAGATGTGAAGATCTTCTTCAAGGAAAACTACAAACCACTTCTCAAGGAAATGAGAGAGGACACAAACAAATGGAAAAACATTCCATACTTGTGGACAGGAAGAATCAATATTGTGAAAATAGCCATACTACACAAAGTAATTTATAAATTCAATGCTATTCCCATTAAACTAACATTGACATCCTTCACAGAATTAGAAAAATAAAAACTACTTTTAAATTCATATGGAACCGAAAAAGAGCCTGAATAGTCAAGACAATCCTAAGGAAAAGAACAAAGGTGGAGGGATCAAACTGCCTGACTTTAAACTATACTACAAGGTCACAGTAACCAAAACAGCATTGCACCGGTACCAAAACAGACACATAGACCACTGGAACACAATAGAGACATCAGAAATAAGAGCACACATTTACAACTATCTGATCTTTAACAAACCTGACAAAAACAAGCAATGGGGAAAGGATTCCATATTTAATAAATGGTGCTGGGATAACTGGCTAGTCATATGCAGAAAATTAAAACCGGACCCCTTCCTTACACCTCATACAAAAATTAACTCAAGATGGATTCAAGACTTAAATGTAAAACCCAAAAGTATAAAAACCCTAGAAGAAAATCTAGACAATACCATTCAGACAATACCATCAGGAGATAGATACAAGTAAAGATTGCAACAACAGCAAAAATTGACAAATGAGAACTAATTAAACTAAAGTGGACCTATGCTGCAAGAGAAATTATCCTTAGAGTGGATGGGATACAGAATGGGAGAAATTTTTTGCAATCTATCTATCTGACAAAGGTATAATATCTAGAATTTACAAGGAACGTAAACAAGTTTACAATAAAAAAAATCAAAAACTGGGCAAAGGACATGAACAAACACTTTTCAAAAGAAGACCAACAAACATGCAGCCAACAAACATGAAAAAAAGCTCAACATCACTGATCAGTAGAGAAATGCAAATCAAAACCACAATGAGATACCATCTCACACCAGTCAGAATGGCAATTATTAAAAAGTCAAGAAACAACAGATGCTGATGAGGCTGTGGAGAAGTAGGAACACTTTTACACTGTTTGTGGAAATGTAAATTAGTTCAACCATTGTGGAAGACAGTGTGGCAATTCCTCAAGAATCTCAAATTAGAAATACCATTTGACCCAGCAATTCCATTACTGGGTATATACTCAGAGGAATATAAATCATTCTATTCTAAAGATACATGCACACATATGTTCACTGCAGCACTATTTAAAATAGCAAAGATGTGGAATCAACCCAAATGTCCATCAATGGTAGGCTGGGTAAAGAAAATGTGGAACATACATAGCATGGAATACTATGCAGCCATAAAAAGGAATGAGATCATGTCTTTGCAGGGACATAGATGGACCTGGAAGCGATTATCCTCAGCAAACTAACAAAGGAAAAGAAAACCAAACTGCCTGTTCTCACTTATAAGTTGGAGCTGAACAATGAGAACACATGGACACAGGGAGAAGAACAACACACACTGGGGCCTGTCAGGGGAATGGGGGTGGGGGAGCGTCAGGATAAATAGAAAATTCATGTGCGGCTTCATACTTAGGTGATGGGTTGATAGGTGCAGGAATCCACCATGGCACATCTTTACCTTTGTAACAAACCTGCACGTGTATCCTGGAACTTAATATAAAATTAAATTAAATTAAATTAAGAATAAACAACAAAAACAAAATCAACAGTAATCTATATCATGCCTAGAAATGACAGGTGTCTCCTTCATAGAGACCCACTGGGTTCATAGCTAAAGTTATAGGCAATACTAAGTATCAAAATCATTTTTATAGCATTCTGTTTATTTAACTATGTAGCAGATAATTGAATATTTGTACCATAAATAAATATGGTCATTCTGAAAATACAAACTTGTTGACAACTAATATACAGAGAGTCCAATGATGGCAATACACTTATGGAGAATTCCTCAATGATTTAAAGAGTTTCTACTCACCTTATTGGATGTTAATGGTTTGCCATATTGTCATCTTGGAGAAGATCTTTAGAGACAAAAAAGATAATTCACGTGTTTAGCAAAGCAACTGCTTGGGATCAAAGAGACACAGAGAGGTATAAATCCTGTTTTTTATGCTGGTTAGATGGAGCCAGCTCTATCTGACCACACCCTTGTCTGCTGACCTCTCACGGTGCCCCAATCTGGCTGCACATGCTTGCAGCATGGCCTGGGATGCCCAATCAAGGTGTTTCCTGGGAGCTCACATCATAGCTCCTTCACCAGCAGACTGTGCCTGATCATCAGAGAGCTCTATCAGTGCAGCCTCCACTGACATGCAACAGCCCACCCACACCCTTTCCCACTGCAGCCTCCTCCATGCCTGCATTGCCAGGATGCACCAACGCATGGCCACACCCTCACTGCTTTGCCAGCATGCACACAGGCAGAGCTCATTTTCTCTCCTCCACTGGGGTGTGTGTGTGTATGGGTACTGTGCCACCCAACTGCTGCCTGTGTCAGCACATCCTGCTGCCCCTGCCTCCCTGATGAGCAGGCACCTGGCTGCACTGCCACTGCTGACATCAGCACTCACACAGAGGCAAGCAACCCCACGCTGCTCCCCACACCCCACTGCTGCTGCTGTGAATTAACAGTATGAACGGACATTGGTGGCCGCTGGCCCTATCCCCATCTTATGCTGCCACTGCCACCCAGTACTGTGAACATGCACATGGAGGCCACTAGCCTCATGTCTTCCAAAGCCCAGTCCCCACAGCCACTTCTGCCAGCACAAATACAAACTTGGACACTGGCAACTCTGTCCCAGCTGTTTCCCCCCAACACTAGCCACTGGAAAAAGTGTGCACAGTAATGATACAGCCCCCCTCCCGGTGGTCCCTGTCCCAGTCAACACCCATGCATCCTGCTGTGCTTCCATGGCAGCAGACACGTGAGCGAATGAGCATGAGTCCTGCTGCCACTGCCCAGAAGAAGCACTTTAGCTGGCACCACACATCAGGGTGTTCTGGTCAGCAGACCAGGAACACTTTGGCACCTCAGCTTAGCAGGTTCCTAATCTCAAGGAGCCAGAGAACAAAGCCAGGGCCTGCTACCAGCTCCCTAGAATTAGAGTATACAGCCCAGGAGTGCTGAGCTGAGCTGTGAACCCCCTAAATTCTTCCAGAATTGAGGCCAGTTGACTGAATCCACCTTATACTATAATCAAACTCCCAAGGGCATCAACGAAAATGCTAGCAAAGAAAACCATCCAAAGGACAGTAACTTCAAAGCTTAAAGGAACATCAGCTGACACAGATTAGAAAGAACCAGCACAACAACTCAGACAACTCAAAAAAGCCAGAGTGCCTTGTTTCCCTCAATGACCACACTAGTGTCCTTACTAGCAATGATTCTTAACCAGGCTCAAATGGATGAAATGGCAGAAACAGAATTTAGAATATGGATAGGAATGAAGATTATTGACATTCAGGAGAAAGTTGAAACCCAATGCACGAAATCTAAAGAATACAATAAAATGATACAGGAAATGAAAGATGAAATGACCACTTTTTAAGAAAAAACGAAACTGATTTGAAAGAGCTGAAAACCTCACTTTAAGAATTTCATAACACAATCACAAGTATTAGCAGCAGAATTAACCAGCTGAGGAAACAATCTCAGAGCTCGAAGACTGGTTCTCCAAAATAATTCATGCAGACAAAAATAAAGAAAAAAGAATAAGGAAGAATGAACAAAGTCTCTGAGACATATGGGATTATGTAAAGAGACCAAATCTATGACTCATAAGCATCCGTGAAGGAGAGGAAAAGAAACCAAGCAACTTGGAAAACATATTTGAGGATATCATCCACGAAAATTTTACTATTTCAAATTCAGGAAATACAGAGAACCCTGCAAGATACTATACAAGTCATTCCCTAAGTATCCCCTTGTATATATCTATACAAGACACATAGTAATCAAAGGTCTCCAAGGTCAAATGGAAAGAAAAATGTAAAAGGCAGCTAGAGAGAAAGGTCAGGTCACTTACAAAGGGAACCCAATCAGGTTAACAGTGGACTTTTAGCAGAAATTGTACAAGCCAGAAGAGACTGGGATCATATATTCAGCATTTTAAAAGAGAATAAATTCCAAACAATAATTTCATTTCCAACCAAATTAAGCCTCAAAAATGAAGAAATAAGATCCTTTTCAGACAAGCAAATACAAAGAGAAATCATTATCACTAGATCTGCCTTATAAGAAATCCTTAAGGGAGTGCTAAATATAGAAAAGATCATTACAAGCCACCATGAAAACACAGTGAATTACATAGACTATTGACACTATAAAGCAACCACAAATCAAGTTTGCATAAAAACCAGTTAACAACATGATGCCAGGATCAAATCTGCACGTATCAACATATCAAGAGACCCATCTCACATGCAATGACACCCACCCAGGTCAAAGGAAAGGAAAGGAGAAAGATCTAACCAGAAAATGGAAAACAAAAAAAAGCAAGGGTTGCTCTTCTAATTTCAGACAAAACAGACTTTACACCAACAATGATAAAAAAAAAAAAAAAAGGAAAAAAGAAAAAGAAGAGCATTACATAATGGTAAAGGATTCAATTCAACAAGAAGACCTAATATGCTAAATATATATGGACCCAGCACAGGAACACTCAGATTCCTAAAAGAAGTTTTTACAGATCTATAAAGAGACATAGATAACCACACAATAATAGTGGAACACTTCAACATTCCACTGACAGTGTTTATTAGACAGATCTTTGAGGCAAAACACTAACAAGATACTCAGGCCCTTGACTCGACACTTGACCAAATAGACCTAACAGACATTTACAGAACTTTCCACCCAATAACAAGAGATTATGTATTCATTTCATCTGCACATTAGACATACTCTAAAATCAGCAACACAACCAGCCATAAAACAATCCCCAGCAAATTAAAAAAACACACCCAAAAAACCAACCACACTCTCTGACTACAGCAAAATAAAAACAAAAATCAATACTAAGAAAATTACTCAAAATCAAACAACTGCAGGGAAATTAAACAACCTTCTCCTGAATGACTTTGGGTAAACAATAAAATTAAGGCAAAAACCAAGAAAGTTTTTGAAACTAATGAAAAAAAAAATACCAGAATCTCTGGGAGACAGCTAAAGTAATGTTAAGAGCGAAATGTATTTGCTAAAAAACCCACATCAAAAAGTTAAAACAATCTCAAATTAACCACATAATATCATGCCTAGAGAAAATAGAGAAAGAGGAGTAAACCAATTCTAAAGCTAGCAGAAGAGAAATAACAAAAATCAGAGCTGAACTAATGGAAATTGAGATGGAGAAAACCATAAAAAAAAAAAAAAATCAATGGATCCAGTAGTTTGTTTTCTGAAAGAATAAATATAATCAATAGATTGTTAAACTAATGAAGAAGAAAAGAGAGAAGATCCAAATAAACACGATAAGTAATTACAGGGAGGACATTACCAACCACCCCACAAAAATACAAAAAACTCTCAGAGACTACTATGAACACTTCTATGCTCACAAACTGGTAAACCCAGAAGAAATGGATAAATTTCTAGAAACACATAACCTCCCAAGATTGAACAAGGAAGAAATTGAATCCCTGAACAGACCAATAATGAGTTCTGAAATTAGATCAGCAATGAAAAGTCTACCAATCAGAATAAGCCCAGGACAGATGGATTCACAGCTGAATTCTGCCAGATGGGTAAAAAGCTGGTATCATTCCTACTAGAACTAATCTAAGAAATTGAAGAGGTGGGACTTTTTCCTAACTCATTCTATGTGGCCAGCATTATCTTGATACCAAAACATGGCAGAGAAACACACACAAAAGAAAACTTCAGGCCATTATTCTCAATGAACATAGATGCAAAAATCTTCAACAAAATACTAGCAAACCAAATCCAGCAGCACATCAAAAAGCTAATTCACCATGATCAACTAGACTTTATCTCTGGTATGTAAGGTTGGTTCAACATACATAAATCAATAAATATTATTCACCACATAAACAGAACTAAGAACAAAACCCACATCGTCATCTCAATAGACACAGAAAAGAATTTCAATAAAATTCACGTTCTTTCATCTTAAAACCTTCAACAAACTAGGCATTAAAGAGTATACGTCAAAATAATAAAAGCCATCTATGACAAACCCACAGTTACCATCATCCTGAATGGGCAAAAGCTGGAAGCATTGCCCTTGAGAACATCAACAAGAAAAGTAGGCCCACTCTCACCACTCTTATTCACCATAGTATTGGAAGTCCTAGCTAGAATGATCAGGCAATGAAAAGGCACTCAAGTAGGAAGACAGAAAGTCAAACTATTTCTCTTCGCAGATGATATGTTTCTTTACCTAGAAAATCCTATTGAGTAGGCCCAAAAGCTGCTAGATGTGATCAACAATTTCAGCCAAATTTCAGGGTACAAAATAAATGTACAAATACCAGTAGCATTTCTATAAACCAACAACATCTAAACCAAGAATGCAATCTATTCACAATAGCCACAAAAAGAGTAAGATACCCAGGAATACAGCTAACCAGGAAGGTGAAATATCTCTATAATGAGAACTATAAAACACTGCCCAAAGAAGTCCGAGGTGACACAAACAAATGAGGAAAAACATTCCACGCTCATGGATAGGAAGAATCAATATTTTGAAAATGGCCATGCTGCCCAAAGAGATTCATAGACTCATGCTATTCCTATCAAGTTACCAATGACATTCTGCATAGAATGAGAACAAATTATTTTAACATTCACATGAAAGAAAAAAAAAAGAGAGAGAGAGAGCCTGAATAACTAGGTGTATCCTAAGCAGAAGAACAAACTGAAGGCATCACATCACCTAACTCCAAACTATACCACAAGCTACAGTAACCAAAACAATGGTACTGGTACAAAAACAGGCACATAGACCAATGGAACAGAATAGAGAGCCCATAAAGAAGGCCACACATATACAACCATCTGATCTTCAAAAAGGTCTACAAAAAAGAGTAATGAGGAACTGACTCCCTATTCAATAAGTGGTGTTGGGATGACTGGCTAGCCATACACAGAAGATTGAAACTCTTTTTACATCGTATACAAAAATCAGGTCAAGATGGATTTAATACTTAAATGTCAAATCTAAGACTATAAAATTATTGGAAGATAACCTAGGAAATACCATCTTGATATAGACCCTGTCAACGATTTCATGAGGAAGACACCAAAATCAGATGAATGGGACCTAATTAAACTAAAGAGCTCCTATGAAGCAAAATATACTATCAATAGAATAAGGAAACAACCTGCAGAGTGGGAGAAAATATATGCGAACTTGCATCTGACAAAGGTCTAATATCCAAAATCTGTAAGGAACTTAAATTCACAAGCAAAAAAACACAAACAACCCCATTGAACGGTACACAAAGAACCTGGATAGACACTTTTCAACAACAATCTTATACATGGCAACCGTATATAAAAAAATGCTCAACCTCACCAATAAGTAGAGAAATATAAATCAAAACCACAGTGAGATACCATCTCATGCAAGTCAGAATGGCTATGACTAAAAAGTCAAAAAGTAATAGATGCTGGTGAGGCTGCAGAGAAAAGGGAACATTTAAACACTGCTGATGGGAATGCAAATCAGTTCCATTGTGGGAAGCAGTCTGACAGTTTTTCAAAGAACTTAAAGTAGAATTACGGTTAGATCCAGGAATCCCATTATTGGGTATATACCCATAGGAATATAAATTGTTCCACCACAAAGACACCTGGATATGCATATGAATATGTTCACTGCAGCATTATTCACAAAAGCAAAGATATGGAATCAACCTAAATGCCCATCAAAAGTAGACTGGATAAAGCAAATTGGTACATACACACCATGGAATGCTACACAGTCCTACAAAAGCCTGAGACTGTGTCCTTTGCAGGAACATGGATGTAGCTGGAGGCCATTATTTTAAGTGCATTAACACAGGAATAGAAAACCAAATACTGCATGTTCTCACTTATCAGTGGGAGCTAAACATTAAGTACTGTAATAGTCCATTCTCCTACTGTAATAAAAAACTACCTGAGACTGGGTAATTTATGAATAAAAAAGGTTTAACTGGCTCACAGTTCTGCAGGCTATACAGACTTCTGCTTCTGGGGAGGCCTCAGGAAATTTACAATCATGGTGAAAGGCAAAGGGGAAGCAAGCACATCTTTACCCGGCCAGCAGGAGGGTGGGGGGAGGTTCTACACATTTTCAAATAACCAGATCTCATGAGAACTGTATCACAAGACAGCACTAGGGGGATGGTGCCAAACCATTAGAAACCACCTCTGTGATCCAATCACTTCCCTCCAGGCCCTTCCTCCAACATTAGGGATTACAATTTACATGAGATTTGAGTGGGGACACAGAGCTAAACCATATCAAGTACACATGGACACAAACAGGGCAACAACACACCAGGGTCTACTGCAAGGTGGGAGGTGGGAGGAGGGCAAAGATCCAAACACTGCCCATCAGGTACTATGCTGATTACCTGGGTGACAAAATTGTCTGTACACCAAATGCCTGTGACATGCAATGTGCCTGTATAACAAACCTCCACATGTACCCCTGAACCTAAAATAAAAGCTATAAAAAAGTGGTGAGTGAGCAAATGTGAACAAAAATATATTCTCACCTGGGGCAACATGTAAGATGCCAACCATCTGTTCATTTCATTTTCCAGGAAATGGAAAGAATGGGAATAAACTTCTTATTTTAATTGAAGAAAAAAGAAATGGTGAGGTCATTTAGTGGGTCCAGAAACTGTCATTTATTATGTTTTCAGATTTTCAATGGGCTTATCATAATATTGCTTAGCCCTAATAAACCCACTGCCTGGAAAATATTTTTCCCTTCAAACCGAGATTCATTTCTGCTGGAAAATCACCCCTGCCAGGCACTTAAACTAAAGCTGCTGCTGATGCTTCTGATGCCTGCACACCCAGGGCCATGGTTCTCAAAGTGTGGTCCCTGGACAAGAACTATCAGCCTCACTGAGGACTTTTTAGGAATGCTGATTTTCAGACCTCACCCATCCCTACAGAATTGGAAACTTTGGAGCTGAGGCCCAGCAACCTGGTTTTTGTGTTTGTTTGTTTGTTTTTTAATTTTTTTGAGACGGAGTCTCGCTCTGTCGCCCAGGCTGAAGTGCCGTGTCGCGATCTCGGCTCACTGCAAGCTCCGCCTCCCAGGTTCAAGCCATTCTCCTGCCTCAGCCTCCCGCCTAGCTGGGACTACAGGCGCCCGCCGCCACAACAGGCTAATTTTTAGTATTTTTAGTAGAGACGGGTTTTCACCGTGTTAGGCAACCTGGGTTTTAACAAACTCTCTAGGCGATTTAATTGCACCCTAAATGTTTGAGAAACACTGCCTAAAGGGATGAGAGAGGAAAATATCTCAAACATGAGGAACTCAATATTGTTTTTTGTCTCAAATTCTACGTATTTATCACGTGCTCTCCCTCCAGGCATACCTACAGACACCTGTAGTAACTGTGTTCCCACCTAGAAATGATTTGGCATTTTGAAACTGGATTATATGAACACGCCAAGTGATTTCTAAAATAATCTCTCCAATTTCCTCCTTGGTCCGGCTTGTAAATGGAATTTTGGGCAGCAAATCTAGTCTTTCCTGTCTAGCTGTTAATCACTTAAAGGAAGCATTATGTAGCACGTGTAGAATTGAACTGCCTTACCACCCCCAGCTAAGAAGGCAGTGAAACCAATAAAAATGGTTCTCTCTCCAACATGTTGTGTCCTAAGTGAAGAATGCCTGTTTTCCTCTGTGGTTGTGTCTTCCCCACCGCAATGACTGCATGGCGAACTGAGGGGTGAGCCTGTACCTGGTTCTCCCTGTGCCTGCTGGAGGCTTGTGCTCAAGCTGAGAACCTTGCAGTTGGGGCCACTGGAGAACCAAGTTCTTTTTGAGTCCTTGCTGAGGCCCAAGCTTATGTAGGTTCAGTGAGTTCTGAGCATCATTTCCCTGAGTCCTCAAAGTACACTCCCCTGTCTACACAAACAACCATGGCTTGCACATAAAGTTGTCATAAGTTAAAGTTACCCAGCATGATAAAAACTTTTACCGTACCTTCCAGCTCCATTCAAGTCTCTGTAAAGGACACAATTTCATTCCTTTTTATGGCTATATAGTATTCCATGCTGTATATGTATCACATTTTCTTTATCCAATCTATCATTGATAGGCATTTGGGTTGATTCCATGTATTTGCTATTGTGAATTATCCTCAGCAAATTAATGTAGGAACAGAGAACCAAACACTGCATGTTCTCACATATAAGTGAGAGGTGAACAATGATAACACATGGATACAGGGAGGGGAACGCCACACTGGAGTCTGTCGTGGGTGGGGACAGGGGGAGGGAGAGCATCAGGATAAATAGCGAATGCGTGTGGGGCTTAATGTCTAGGCAATGGGTTGATGGGTGCAGCAAACTACTATGGCACACGTTTACCTGGGTAACAAGCCTGCACATCCTGCACATGTATCCCAGAACTTTAAATTAAATTAAATTGTAAGAAATCACCATAGGCCACTACACAATTTTAAAAGCTCATCTGACCTTTCATGATCCTGTAGAAAGTGTGAAGGTCAATTACTGTTTATACAGTGAAGTTCAACGTCTAAAGCCAGAAAACCTTGCTCCCACTAACAGCCTATCTTCCACAAATTCCCCTCTTCTGTTTATATTTGTCAGTGTTCCTTGTTCATGCACTAAGTTCTGAGGTATGTGACAGGTCCTAAAACAAAAACACACACTTTTATCTCAGCTGGATATCTGAATAAGCTGAGAAATGAAATGTGGAGTAAGACATAAAATGTATTATGACAAAGGCTTAGTTGGAGACTAAAGTTTAGTTCAGAGGGCAAATGCACAGCTCGTGAAAGCCAGGCTGACAGGCAGTGCCAGAGCTTGGGAGTGCAGAGGGAAATGGGAGCTTGCTACACACCCTTACTCCAAGAGGAAGAAGACAGAGCTGAGCCAAGCAAGCTCCATTCATCCTTCCTGAAATGTATCCTCCTCAAAGTTGACACTTAGTAGTCAGAGGAGTCTTCCACCTCCTGGGGATAAACTGAGCAAAGGAGCAGAGGGAGGCTCAGTCTTGGAATTACACCAACTGAGCCCCTTCACGTGGAAGGGAATAGCAGCACTGGTTTTTCCTTTGCAAAGAAGAACAAAATATTTTAAATAGTCTCTGTCCATGACACATGTGAGCTGTTTGTCTAAGGTGTAGAGGGCCTGTGCATTCATGCTATCTAAGATATATTTAAATATGCTTTGTAAAGTTGTGTCCAGCATTTAAAAGCAAAGTATTTTAAGAAACATGAGCTGTTTGGCCAGGCACAATGGTTCCTACCTATAATCCCAGTGCTTTGGAAAGCTAAGGCAATAGGATTGCTTGAGGCCAGGAGTTTGAGACTAGCCTAGGCAACATAGTGAGACCATTTATCTACCAAAAAGTTAAAAAATATTAGCCAGGCATGGTGGCACATACCTGTAGTCCCAGCTACTTGGGAGGCTAAAGCAGGAGGATCATTTGAAGCCAGAAGTTTGTGGCTGCATTTAGCTATGATTGTGCCACCTCACTGCAGCCTGGGTGACAGAGTAAGATCTTGTATCTTAACAAAATTTAAAAAAAGAAAGAAATACGAGCTTCTTGAGTCAAAATTTGTATCGCAGGTTGGTTTATAAAACTGCACAGAAAACTGAAGACTAAAAAATACATTTTACAAAGGGTATAATTTCAATGAGTGAGTCAAGCAGGTCAAGTGGATTGAATTTCTAGTTTCCTGCAAGGAACAATAATTGATTCTGCTTTGTGCCTTTCCCCCTTTTACAACTACAGATGGGTGGAGCAGAAAGCTACATGGAGTCAAAGCTAGTTTTTCTCTCTCAAAAGAGTGCAACTTCACTGAATATTTCTGCTAAATAACTTGTTCTTCTCAGTTACTGAGTTTTTAAATGAGAGATTAGTGTTCCACATTCATCATCTGTAATCAATTTGCCTTTAAATATATACGACATGGGAAAGAAATGACTTCATGAGAATTCTGCTTAATGCCATTACAGTTTTGTAGAACTCTGATAAAAGCGTCTTAATGTGAGTATTAAGGAACCAAACAGACTTTTAAGTAGCCTAAGTAGCCTACCTTAAAAAAAATAAAAAAATAAAAATAAAAATAAATCAGAGACAATTGCTATGGTTTAAATGTTTGTGCTCCACTCAAAATTCATGTTGAAACTTGGTTCCCAAGGCAACAGAAAAAAGAAGTGCAGACTTCAGGAGGGAGTTAGACCATGTGGGCTAATGGATTAATGCCTTATAAAAGAGTTTTTGCCATGTGAAGATATAGTATTCATCCCTTCTGAAGGATGCAGCAACAAAGCTGAATCTTGGAAGCAGAGAGGGCAACCCTTATCAACCATCAACCTGCCAGTGCCTTGATCTCGGATTTCCCAGCCCCCAGAACTGTGAGAAATAAGTTTCTGTTGTTTATAAGTTATTCAGTCTCAGGCATTTTGTTATAGCCCCACAATCGGACTCAGACAAGAATATTATAAAAATTGGTCAGATTATAAAAATGTTTGACAAATTATTTACTGATTCAAAATAATTTATAACTATTTTTGTACATATGTACATGTCTCTAATTTTGGGATGATTTCCTAAAATATCAGTGATCTTTACCCAAGATTCCTTAATAGTGATGGTGTAATACTAGTCACATAGTGACATCATTCAGTAAAGTACTAGCTCACAGTTGTAGTGTGACTACAATCTGGAAGGTCTAAGAGTTTGTAAATTGGAAAGCACCACACCTGAGGGAAAATTCAATTCAATGAAATTGATAGAAAATCACATTTCCTTTTTAACCACCATGCTTCTAACTGGAGGAGGAGATCATCTAAATGTAATGCCTTAGGGAGAGCAAAATTTTAATTGTTTTGACTTTTAATCTAGAAGAGAAATTGGTTCTTCCATATATCACTCACCAAATCAACTCATTCTTGTAAGTGGTTGATTTTTGCATAGTGAAAGTGGTCCAGAGAGATGGAGATCTGTATGTGGAGACTGGATTTCAGGCTTGGATGGGATGTTTAGCACCCAGAGCACAGTATGAGGTAGGCCATGAGGCTGTAGACACTGAGGTAGCTCAATGATCCATGCGCTGGGTTTAGTCCTAATCACAAGGATCCATCTACTAAAGAATTGACAAGCCCAACAAAGCACAGGGGAGGCCAAGATTAAGTCCTCAGAATCAGGCTTTGAACAACATTGATAAAAGGAAACTGAAAATTCATCTTTTAAAGTGTGTTTTTCATGCTTTCTCATTGGCATTATTCGGTAGCATTGACTTCGAATGTTCATTTTCAAAGCAGGTATTTGAGTTGAGCTACAGGCCACTTAGGATGATTTTGTGAAAAAACGTATCCATTATGATTGGCAAGTTACTGTAGAGAGCTTGGGACAATTTGGATATAGAAAGTTGTATTCAGAGCTAGTCACAATTTTCTTCTATGTACACTCACTATACTTTTTAAATACACCTACTACAATGGAGAAACAGTTCTTACAATTCAATGTGAATTTCATGCAAAAGTTTGGTAAAACTTTTGAGCATCAACTGCCTGCAATCATTGAATAAGAGAAAATTCTTGCATTCAAGCAGCTGAGAGAGAAAATCAACAGTTATAATTACAAAGACAAAGATATGCAAAAAGGCTGTGTAAGGTAATTTTATCTAGTCTGGAAATTGAATGGAAGTTTCCTAGAGGAAATGCTGCTTGAATTGTGCCTGAATAAATAGTTCTTAGCCAGCAAAGAAGGGAGGGTGAGCAGAGACTATTTCTAGTGGATGGAGGAGAATGGATAAAACCTGAGAGGTATGAAAAGACAGATGGGAAACACAGTAGTGTGTCCAGGGAGTCACAAGCCATTGAAAGCATGACAGGGCAGAGTGAGAGACTGGAGTAGTGGGGGTTGAGGCTGGGTCATTACATGGAGCAGGTCATGGTGAACAGTGTAAGAGCTCTGGTCTTAACCCTTAAGCAGTGCAAGAGCCATGGGAGAGTATTCGGTGGCAAAGATGTCTTTAGAAATATGTGGCTGTGGGGAGAAAGGATTTGAGGCAGACAAAACAAAATAAGGAAACCATCAAGTGAACCATTGCAGCAGGAGAGAGATGATGAAGACTGAACAGGGCAATAGCCATAAGGATGGAGAGATGGGAGATGGAATTAGAAATTATCAGGAGCCAAAATTAATAGAATGTGGGGAAAGTGAAGGAGAAAAACTTGAGATGGTTGACTCAGTATCTGACTTGGGTAACTGATGGATTGTAATGGAAATATAGCTTACAGGAAAAGTAGACTTAGAGGAATGTAAGCTTAGTTATGGATATTTTATGTGGTAGCTTTCCAGGTGAAGATGTCCATGAAGACTTTGGATCTGGCGTTAAGAAGTATTGCCAAGGTCAAGGCTGCTGCTACAGATTTGGAAGTCAGCAGCTCAGGGATAGAAATTAAAACCATGAAGTGAGTGGGATAACCCAGGAGAATGTGTGGAATATAGAGGCCCATAGTCCAAAGGTGGAACATGAATGGGAGGTCTTATAGGACACAAAAAGTATCCATCAGCTCACAGAAGAGTCAGGAAGACATGGGTTGAGGTGTGGCACGAGGGAAGTGAGCCTTAGAAAGAACTAGTAGAATTGGAGAGAATTTGATCAAGAGTTGGGTCAAGAATGAGACTGGGAACTCCCAACAAAAGTTTAACTTTAATAGCCTCTGATTAGATATGCTTGTATTGAGCAAGCTTTTACCCACAAAGTAGCAATTAATCAGTTTGAGAAACAGGCTGACTTGTTGGGTAAGTCATTTGTGTCAACTAGCACTGTGTTCTCCAGTAACAATAGTTGCTATCATACATGACTATATATATTTGAATTAATTCAGATGAAATTAAAACTGAATTCCTCAGTAACTCCAGTGGCACTACGTACTAGTAGTACTAGTAGCACCAACACATTTCAAGTGCTCAATAGCCACATTTGGTTATGATCCTAGTAGCTACCATATTGAACAGCACAGATACATGATAGAAAGTCCTACTGGACATTGCTAATGTAGAAAATAATTGATGGGTCTGTTATTGCCCAAGAAAGGAGCCACGGAATCAAAATGCAGCTCACCTGTAGGCAAATTAAAGATGTGGTCTCAGTATTTACTCAGTTCTATGTTTATGATATAAAATATTACAGTATTGTTACTAAAATACTTTGAAAACTGAAATTATTTGGAGATAATTACAGGAAATTAGTATTTAGCAGTATTGACTAAGTAGAGGTGAGTCCCCGTTCCTTGTGTTCACTGTTGATAAAATGTGGATATGCTGCCATCATCTGGTTAACTAGGAAAATTGAATTAATCGTTTTAATTTTGCATTTACTTTCTCAAAATCTGCCCAATGATATAAACCTTATATGTACCAAGACATACTTTGCTTTTAGGAAGAAAATATTTTTTACCATCTCTAATCCAAACCAATGATCTAAAGTGGTTACATAGTTCAATGGCATAAAGTGAGAGGTCAGTGGGCCCCAAAATACTCTTTTACTGAGAAAAAAAAAAGTAGGCTAAAAAGTAAAAGTATCTCCTTAAATTTATGGTTTTTAAGAAATCATTCTTTATATTGGAAAGCAGTAATGCTAGCTTCTACTGATAAACATTAATAATAATCACAAAACATTAAAATGAAATTAATATCTATCATGGAAATGATTTAAAAGATGAAAGTAGGAATTCACCAAATATGGTATTTAATTCTGGTATGGTATTTGCTATGGTATTTAATACTTCCTTTGATCATGAGACAATGGCTACCATGGTGATATGGTTTGGATCTGTGTCCCCATCCAAATCTGGAAAAGGCATGGTGAGTCACACCTGTAATTTCAGCCCTTTGGGAAGCAGAGGCAGGCAGATCAATAGAGCTCAGTAGTTCCAGGCAAGCCTGGGCAAGCAATATAGGGAAATGAAACCCCGTCTCTACAAAAAAAAAAATTAACGAGGCATGGTGCGCACTTGTTCTCCCAATTACCAGGGAAGCTGAGTTGGGAGGATTGCTTGAAGCCTAGGAGGTCAGGAGATCTTTCTCAAAGGGAAAGGGAAGGGGAAGGTGAAGGGGAAGGGTAAAGAGAAAAGAGAAAAGAAAAGAAAGACCCAGTGCTGGAGGTGGGTCTTTGTGGGAGGTGATTGGATCATGGAGGCAGCTTCTAATGCTTCAGCACCATTCCTATAGTGCTGTTCTCATGATAGGGTTCTCACGAGATCTGGTGTAGCACCTCTCCCCTCTCTCTCTTCCTTTCTACTCCCATTATGTAAAATGTGTTTGCTTCCCCTTTGCCTTCCACCATGATTGTAAGTTTCCTGAGGCCTCCCTAGAAGCAGAAGCCACTATGCTTCCTGTACAACCCGCAGAACTGTGAGTCAATTAAACCTCTTTACTTTAGAAACTACCCACTCTCAGGTATTTCTTTATACCAATGCAAGAATAGACAAATAATACACATGGGGATGCTGGCCAGGTGGAGGATGCTGCTGACCTGGCTGATTCAAGCATGGTGGGGCCAGCTGGTGCATTGCCTATGGATACCAAGTGCCTGCTTAACTGGCAGCAAAGTGCAAATGGCTAATTGTCTTTTTGTGAGAGAGTGTGCGTATGTGTGTGTGTGCGCGCGTGTGTGTGACCCCAAATAACTGATATAGTTGGCCAGCTCTATAATGAAAATAAATTCTCAGCTTTGCCACATGAATCTATAAGAGCAATTAAATAGTATAATCAAAGTCTAGAAGAGTAGTGGTGAGAATATGACGGGAAGGAAAATGAGAAAGAAATGCAAAGTATAAGGTAATGATGTCCAAGAAAAACAGAAGCTTTTCAGCAGGAGCTGAAAAAGCTGTTATTCTACAGGTGGCCAGGAGGTGGTAGCAGAGCTGCAGGTAAGACAGTATGGTCTTCCTAATACGTGGAACTGAAGCAAATATGCGCACAACCTTAACTGTTTCTCTTTATGAGACAAAGCCAGTAGCACAATCTAAATAGCCATATCCTCAAGAGAAATCTGCTTTCACCTTGAGAATGACTGATTTTAAGCATAATTTACAGAATTTACACATAGGCTCTGCTTCAAAAGGGTGAGGGTGGTATGGGGCGAGGACAGGAAGGGACAAGCCCACCATGAGAGAAGAAGATGGACTATTGTCTACCCTAGGAGAGGCCATCCTGGAGAAGAACAACCCCCTATTGTATGTGGTTACATAAAACCCTCCTAGGTGGCTCAATGCATGGGAAGCAGAGATTCGAAAGCTGTCTCTCAGACATCTGGGATGGAGGGACTGAGCCTCTCACTGCTGGCATGTGTCACTGATGTGCACACAAGCAGCTTGTATTAGGCCTCCTTCTGGCCAGAATGAGCAGCTCCTGATAAGATTATGAGGATTATAGAGGTGAAAAGCAGGTGGGAAGCAGGTGGGATGCAGGTGCCGAGGCAGACATCAGAACCGAGGTCCTCAGTCAGTGTGAGGAAGACACCAGAACCAAGGTCCTCAGTTAATGTAAGGAAGACATCATTTCCAACTTGGGCTGCATCATACGAACTGTGGGGTGTTTTAAAAGGGAAAATTGGCTAGCCATAAGTAGAAAGCTGAAACTGGATCCTTTTCTTACTCCTTATACAAAAATTAATTCAAGATGGATTAGAGACTTAAATGTTAGACCTAATACCATAAAAACTCTAGAAGAAAACCTAGGTAATACCATTCAGGACATAGGCATAGGCAAGGACTTCATGTCTAAAACACCAAAAGCAATGGCAACAAAAGCCAAAATTGACAAATGGGATCTAATTAAACTAAAGAGCTTCTGCGCAGCAAAAGAAACTACCATCAGAGTGAACAGGCAACATACAGAATGGGAGAAAATTTTTGCAATCTAGTCATCTGACAAAGGGCTAATATCCAGAACCTACAAAGAACTCAAACAAATTTACAAGAAAAAAACAAACAACCCCATCAAAAAGTGGGCAAAGGATATGAACAGACATTTCTCAAAAGAAGACATTCATACAGCCAACAGACACATGAAAAAATGCTCATCATCACTGGCCATGAGAGAAATGCAAATCAAAACCACAATGAGATACCATCTCACACCAGTTAGAATGGCAATCATTAAAAAGTCAGGAAACAACAGGTGCTGGAGAGGATGTGGAGAAATAGGAACACTTTTACAGTGTTGGTGGGATTGTAAACTAGTTCAACCATTATGGAAAACAGTATGGCGATTCCTCAAGGATCTAGAACTAGAAGTACCATATGACCCAGCCATCCCATTACTGGGTATATACCCAAAGGATTATAAATCATGCTGCTATAAAGACACATGCACACGTATGTTTATTGCGGCACTATTCACAATAGCAAAGACTTGGAATCAACCCAAATGTCCATCAGTGACAGACTGGGTTAAGAAAATGTGGCACATATACACCATGGAATACTATGCAGCCATAAAAAAGGATGAGTTTGTGTCCTTTGTAGGGACATGGATGCAGATGGAAACCATCATTCTCAGCAAACTATCACAAGAACAGAAAACCAAACACCACGTGTTCTCACTCATAGGTGGGAACTGAACAATGAGATCACTTGGACTTGGGAAGGGGAACATCACACACCGGGGCCTATCACGGGGATGGGGGAGGGGGGAGGGATTGCACTGGGAGTTATACCTGATGTAAATGACGAGTTGATGGGTGCTGACGAGTTGATGGGTGCAGCACACCAACATGGCACAAGTATACATATGTAACAAACCTGCACGTTATGCACATGTACCCTAGAACTTAAAGTATAATTAAAAAAAAAAAAAAAAGAGTCACACCTATGACCAACCAAATTGAAATATCCAGGAGCAGGACCACGACATCTATATTTTTAAATTGCCAGAGGATACCAAAGTGCAGGCAAAATTAAGAACTGGTGGCTTGGAGTTGATGTCTAAGACAAGGAAAGAGAGGCAGCTGAGGCTAGGCAGGATACAGGAAGGCAGGAGAGGTTAGGTTGGTCAGCAGTGATCCAAGGAGATACACATTTTTAAACAAATCTGATCATTAATTTATTTATTTGTTCACTGCTTGATACAATTACATGATTCCCAGCACTGGATTAAGCATTCTTAGAATAAGGCCTGTAAGCTTTAAATACAAAGCTTAGATAGTTGATAAAACCTCACAACTCTAGAATATTGCAACATTTCAGCACCATTGTATGTTTAATATATATGTTGTGATTTATTTTATATATGCTGTTTTAAAGGATTTGTATTATTTTTGCATGGGGTGCTCCAGACTTTCATTGCCTGGGTATTCCTCCCCTAGAACCTGGTCCTGCCCTTGGTTGCCCAGCAGTGCAGGTAGAAGGCAGGACCACAGCCTGGTGGCTCTGTAAGAAGATTACAAAGCCAGCTCAACAGGATGGTCTGAAGCAACAGGACATGCAGCCAGCTCATGCTGCTGCCCCTACTGGGACCCTCTACTGAAATTTTGTCCTTTGATCAGGCAGATAAAAATGACTGTACCCTGAGAACCTGTAATTTGGCGGGAATTCTGCTTCCCCATATCAATCACTACCTCTTTCTTCTCTATTGGGGTAAAACTGGTCTATAATCCTAAAGTGCATCTCTGTACAAAGGACTAGAAAAAATTAATGTGCTTTATTATAAAATTAGTTTTTCATCAAATCAGTATGGATAAACCAACTCCTTACTTTGGGTGTCAGAATTCTTTCACGAGGGCTTTCTTTGGCTTCTTCTATTCTAAAGCCTCCGCATTGGCATATTTAAATTCAGGATGGCATACAACTTAACACTGGTCACAGCTCAAGGTTTAACTGTTATTTCTTTTTTCTCTCTTTACCCATTCTATGTCTAGAAACATTTGCCATGGAAGTAAACAATATTAAGAGTGTGGATTGGATTTTCTTAATTTGTCAGAGCACAATCTGTGATGTATGTTCTTGAATGTTTAAATTTTCCAGGAAATTTCAGTTGGCACCGTGTTATTGTCATCCACAGGTTATTATATTATTTCCGTTTAAAGTTACCCATGTTTATTATTCCTTGTCTACTTATGTAAAGAAAATTGGCTGCAAGGAGAAACAGAGGATTTAGAAGTCAGTTGGGTGGCAAACATCCACAAGATCTAAGGGAGGAGACCACCCCTCATGTTGTCTTATGCCCAATTTCTGCCTCCAAAGAAAGAAGAAGTAAAAACTAAAAGGCAGAAGTGAAATCCACAGGCAGACAGCCCAGCGCCACATCCTGGGCCTGGTAGTTAAAGATCGAGCCCTGACCTAATCAGTTATGTTATCTATAGATTACAGATGTTGTATGGAAAAGCACTGTGAAAATGCCTGTCCTGTTCTGTTCTATTCTAATTACCAGTGCATGCAGCCCCTAGTCACGTACCCTCTGCTTGCTCAATTGATCATGACCCTGTCACGCAGACTCCCTTAGAGTTGTAAACCCTTAAGAGGGACGGGAATTGCTCACTCAGAGAGCTCAGTTTTTGAGACATGAGTCTTGCTGATGCTCCTGGCCAAATAAAGCCCTTCCTTTCTTTAACTCAGTGTCTGAGGAGTTTTGTCTGCGGCTGGTCCTGCTACAGATCCAGAAATTGGTGGAAACATTTTTTTCCCAATATGGAAAATAAGAATCACTTTAATTTCTGTAGGATGGCTACAATTTTGGCAAAGGTGAATAGTGCTATAAATGTGGCAATATTTTAGATAATTATATTCTTATTTTTATCAAAGTTATACATGTGCATGTTTTAAACAACCAGATAATTTTACAAGACTTATGAAATAGTCTGTTGATTAAAAAATCTCTGTATAATATTTAAAGAGGTTTATTCTGAGGCAATATGAGTGACTATAAGAGGTCCTGAGATAGTATGCCTGAGGTAACTGGGTTACAATTTGATTTTATACAACTTAGGGAGACATGAATTGTAGATAAAAGCATGAATAAATACATGGAAGGAATGTATTGGTTCAAGTTTGGAGGTGAGATATCTTCAAGGGGGATGGCTACAGGTCATAGGTGGATTCAAAGATTTTCTGATTGGTAATTGTTTGAAAGAGTTAAGTTTTGTCTAAAGAGACTTGAAGTCAGTAGAAAGGAATGCTTGATTTAAGATAGGGGGTTTGTGGAGGCCAAGTTTCTTGTTATGCAGAAGAAGCCTCATTGGTAGCAGCCTTCAGAGAGTATAGGTGGCAAATGTCTCTTTTCAGATGTTAAAAGCGTCAGCCTCTCATTTAATCTCATTTAATCTCTCCTAGATCTGGAAAAGTCCTAGAATGGTATGGCCTGGCTGCATTAATGGCAATGTTCTAAAGACAGTTTTGCAAGGTCATTTCAAAATATATCAAAGAAACATATGTCAGGGTAAAATATTCTTATATTTGGGGTCTGCTATTGAAGCAGCCTCACTGTCTAGTGTAACACCGGAGATTTGTTGTCTTACAGCCATGGAGAATAAACACTGACACAGAAAGGGTGAGGTTGACAGCAGAATTTTAATAGCAAGAGAAAGAAAATAGCCCTCTGCTGCAGAGAGTTGTGCTGGAAAAATGGGTTGCTGGTTCCATGGTGAAATGCCTGGCATTTTATCAATGAGCTAGTGAAGAGGTGGTGTGTGATTTATATATGCCATGAAGAAAGTGGTTAGATCATGTGTTTTATTTTCACAAGGCACAATCTCTGGTACCTCCCACCCTAAACATTTATTATGCAGGTAGGTCTCTGCTTCAGCTGCACCATGTTGGCTATTTTTTTTTCTTACTGAACACATGGTAATGAAAAAAGGGAAGATGGAGCCTCCATGTTATACGTGGCTGGCCCCTAGCTAGCCTTTTTCTATTGGTGCAGCTGCTGTCATTCCCCAGTGTAAGCTTCCAGCTTGCTTATGTAAGTTTGTAGCTTGATATTTTAGGCTGCTTTTTGTTAGAAAAAAACAATGTTGTGAGTCACTTTTCATCAGAAAAGAAATTCTGTGGAGGACTCTTTTCCCCTCACTATCTGCGTAAATAATTTCTTTCTACTTCTGTATCATATTTCCCCCTCAGGAGTGTAAATCCTAACTGCTGTTAGGGGAGGATGGATGATGACTCTTTCTGACTACTTCCTGCTAGAGAGGAGCACTGTGTAGGGAACAGCAGCTAAGGCTCATCCTGGGGTTGATCAAAGGGTCCTTGAAAGAAAGTCATGTCCATGTGTGGTTCCATCTGCAGCACTATTTGGAGTTTAATAGCTTCTAGGTGAAAAGAAGAAGGTTTTGAATATAGGGTTCAGATATGAATATTAGGATTACCACAATTAGTGGGGGTACCATAGGACACAACCATGACAGAAGAGTTTGATACCTGTTAGCCATTCTGAAGGGTTGTAATACTGGTTTGCCTCCACCAGACGTCGCTGTACTTTACCAGAAGCATTGATATAAAAGCAATTTTTTTTGTTGTTTTTTTTTTTTGATAAGTGGCATTGGACTGGGTGAATAGAGTACCTTTAGTGTTAACTTTGGCTAAATCATTTCTATAATTATTAGTTCTACCATAAAGGTGGAAATTAGGCAGAATATTACAGCAATTAGAATTTTCCTTCTGGAATTTGACATTGTATGTGGCAAAGTGCATAGTCCTTCTGCAAATAGTAGAGTGAGTATAGTAACTTCTTCAAGTATGGTTCAGTAAATAATTTTCATCTAAAATTTTACTCGTGAAGATATAGAATTTCCCTTTGGGTGTCTATAAAGTCACAAATGTAATCCCATGGATAATCAAAATGTCCCTAAAAGTATGCATGAAAAAGAAGTTCTAATATCTAATGGTGAATCTTGATAGGAAAGGTAGAAATGACTGAAAGTATCTGGCAAGGTAGGGGTTAGACTGAGTAGGACAAGTAGCTCTCACTCATTTACTTATCTTTTATGGTTTTCAGCTAATGATCCCCTATCTCTTCACATTGATATCCACGATATCCCTCTGGGCCATCCAGGGCTGCTCCCTCAGCTTTCCAAGATTTGACTCGATTGTAACATATACAGAAGTTAATTTCTGTAAATTTTACCACTGATGGGGTTGAAAGGAAACTGTAAGGCCCTTCCCAGTTTGGGTTTATGGAAGAAGATAGAGAGAGGAGAGCCTTTATCAATACCAAATCTCCTGGTTTAATAAAAGGTTGTTCTATTTCTCGTGGCTGGACTTCTGCTACTTGTATTAATTCCTGTTAGAAGTGAGCTAGGGAGGTTGTATGCTTAACCAATTCAGAGGTCTCTTGGTCTACTGGAAAATCATTTGGAAGGAAAGGCCATCCATACAGCATTTCAAAAGGGCCCACACCTACTTTGAAGGGGTATTTCTTACCTGCAGTAAAATTATGGGAAGAAGATTGACCCAAGGATGATGAGCTTCTTCGGACAGTTTTCTGAAGTGTCTCTGATGGTATCATTTGTCTTCTCTACCTTTCCTGAGGACGGGATCTCCTAGCATAATAGAAATGGTACTGTTTGGCTAGTGCCTTTGAGACCCCATGTGTGATGGCTGCCTTAAACAATGGGCTGTTGTCACTTTGGAGGTACTTAGGTAGACCTAAGTACTACTTAGGAGTAGTAGACCTAAATAACTTAGGGAGTTATTTCATTAAGTAACACTTTCATTACCTTAGAGGCCTTTTCTGTATAGCATGGAAATGCTTCTACCCAGTTGGTGAACATATCTACCCATACAAGGAGGTACTGGATGCCCTTCATCTTTGGCATGTGGGCAAAGTCTATGTGCCAGTCCTCTGCTGGATAGAATCCTATCCTTTGTATTTGATGAGGAAGGAGCTGCCTGTTGAGGGGATTGTTCTTAAGACAGACTTCACAAGCATTAGCAGCCTGTTGGACTCTTTTTAATAAGTTCTCTCCTGAAAACAGTTTCTGGACATAGTAAGTTTTATCCTTACCCAAGTGAAAAGTTTGGTGAAGGATCTTAAGGACTTTCTACTTTCTGGAGGCTGGCAAGTGGAGTTTGCCATTCTCTGAATGTAGCCATCCTAAGGAGTAAAAAATGTACCCCTGAGAAGTGGCCCATTCTATCCCTGTAGGGGTGTACTGAGGCTTAATTTCTCTTAGAGATTCTATCCAGATTAGAGGGGCTTTAAGAGTGTTGAGGCCCTTAGGCTTTCTTGACAATGACTTGGCTGTCTCATCAGCTAACTTATTTTCCTTTGCTATTTCATCTGTTTCCTTCTGATGTTTCTGAGAACACATCACTGCTAATTCTCCTGGAAGGAAAATTGAGGATAATAACCTGTTAATTTCCTGATGATATTTTATAGGGGATCCATAAGTAGTAAGAAAGTGTCTTTTCTTTCAAATGGCAGCATGAGCATGAAGAACTAAGAAAGCATACAAGGAGTCAGTGTAAATGTTACCTACCTTTCCCTTGCTTCTTTGAAGTGCTCTTGTAAGAGCTATCAGTTCTGCAAATTGAGCACTTGTTCCTGGAGACAGGAGAGCACTTTCAATAACATCATTTAGAGTGGCTATTGCATATCCTGCCTTATGGAGACCTTGCTCTACAAAGGAACTTCCATCTGTGAAGAGGGTCCCGTCTGGATTTTCTAAGGGAGTTTTCCTGAAATTCTACCTGGCTGCAGAGGTCTGTACAACAATTTGTTCAAAGTCATGTTCAGGCGCCCCAATTTCCTCAGAGAGGAAAGTGACTGGGTTGAAGTGTGAACACAATTTTAATTGAACTCTAGACCCCACTAAAAGTACAGCCTGGTATTTAAGGAGTCAGCTGTCTGTTAGCCAAAGGCTACCTGTAGGGGACAGCATTCTGCTACAATACGTGGGGTGTAAACAGTTAAGCCATTTCCCAATGTTAACTTGCTGGCCTCTGGTACCAGCAGGATCACCGCAGCAATTGCCTAGAGTCATGCTGGCTATCCTTTAGCCACCAAATCAAATTCCTTACTCAGGTAGCCCGCTGGCTGTTGAACTTGTCCTTGAGCTTGAGTTACATCTCCCAGGGCCATTCCCATTTTTGCTGATAAAAAAAAGATTGATGGCTTTCCCTATTGGAAGTGTGAGAGCTGGTACCTTAAGTGAGGCTTGTTTTAACTGGTTAAAGGCCTTTTGTGCTTCAGTTTCCCAGGTGAGGAAATGAGTTTTAGCCACTTGAGTTTATTTCATGAGGTGACATAAGTGACGAGCTATCTTACAGTACTCAGGTATACATAGTCTGCAAAATCCTGTAATGCCCCCAAATTCTCTTAGTTACATGAAGATTTTAGGGAGGAGGAAGGAGGAAATGGGTTTAAACCAAGGTACGTGACATGCTTCTGGGATCTTGCATCCCCTCTTCCCTGATTCTTCCCTTTGAGTGGGCTGCCTTGCATGTACAGTGGCCTGTATACAGTGGCCTTGCATGTACAGTGCCTTGCATGTACAGTGACCTGGGAGGAGACACATGCACAATGTGTTTACTGGACTTGTATGCATTCTCACTTGAGGTGTTCTTCCCTTACCAACTGAATGTTCACAGAGAAGGGTCATATTTCATTGCAACTCCAACATTTTTCCTCTTAGTGTGCATGCATGATCCTATTTGCCCAACTCTTGAGATCTTATTGGTAAGCTTCTGATCACCAACTTTAGGTGTTTTCTATCTATTGAGAGACTGCCTTTCCCTGGTGCTGGCTGCAACCAGCCATTTTACAGAGAGAGCTTAATGACCACATGACCATTACCTGATCATTGCCTTACATTCCTGAGTGGGTCGGGGAGCCCTCCCCTGCCCTGATTATGCCGATTAGCTACCTGCTGTAACATCAATAGGTAATTTTTAACCCTTTCCCCTCTCCCTCACCCATCAAGCTGTTCTGAAGCTGAACCTTAAATAATAGTCAGAAGTCTCAAAGCATGTTGACAATCAAGATAAATGACCTATTTTCTTAGTACTATGATCCAGTTTTCTAGTTTTAAAAAAATTTGATAAAACACATGTACAATTTTATCATTAAATACTGTATATCATTAAATATACAGTAGCATTAAGTAAATTCACATTTTATGCTACCAATCTGCAGAACTCTTTTCATCTTACAAACTGAAATTTCATTTCCATTAAACAGAAATTATCCAACCTCCTCTTCCTTCAGTCCCTGAAAACTGCCATTTTACTTTCTGTCTTTATCAATTTGACTACTCTTCATACCTCATATAACTGCATTCATACAACTGTTTTTCTAAGTGGTTTATTTCACTTAGTATAGTGTCTTCAAATTTTATCCATGTTGTAGCATGTGTCAGAATCTTTTTGTTTTCTGAAGTTGAATATTCCATTGGAATATATATATATGCAATGGAATATTATATATATAATATTACATATCATATACAATGGAATATTATATAATATTACATATCATATATAATGGACTATATATATTACATATCATATACAATGGAATATTGTAATATTACATATCATATATAATGGAATATTATATATAATATTACATATCATATATAATGGAATATTATATATATAATATTACATATCATATATATAATGGAATACACACACACACACACACACACACAAGGGTTTTTTGAACCCGGCCTAGGTTGATAATATTGGTGAGCATTGTATGTATGTCTTCATCAAACAGGAGGTTTAAAGTTAATTTTAGAGTTCTCTTTGGAGCCATTTTCACATGTAAAAGGTTTACTGGTGGGAGAGAAATCCAGGCCTGTGAAGTCTCTTGACAGAGTTTCTCTGATGTCCTTTCAGAAACATGGTTAGGTTTTTTTTAGCTTAACAAGGATTGAGGTATTCAGGAGTGAAGATAATGTGTAATGTCCAAGGCTGAGGAAATCTGCTAGATCACTTTAGCTGTGAAGGAGGGTATGTTATTACTGGTTGGACATTTTAGTAATCCAAACCTTGAAATTATCCCTTTGCATAAGAATGTGGACACTTCTAATTCCTTTTCTGTCCTTTGGGAAAGCCTCCATCCATCTGGTGAAAGCGTTTATAAATATTAGCAGATATTTTTGTCCCCTATATGTTGGCATCTAAGTGAAATCTATTTCCCAGTCTTCCCCACGCTATGTTCCTCAGTGTTGTATAGGTTTGAGTACGGGTGAGGAATGCAGTGGCTTCTTGGGTCATTACACGTACAAAGTTCACATGCCCTGGTGACCCTGTTAACAGTGCTGAAATACTCTATCTTCCCAATACTCCTCTCTTTTTGCACCCTACTACTAGAAACCAGGATTTATGCTCCTTCTTTGAATGGAAAAATTCAATAATGAGGAGGAAAATGTCCTCCAAAGCCAAATTTTAGTCTCAGTGCTGTCCCATCAGCAGGAAAACCTGCATCTAGTCCCTACATTCTTTTAAGGCACCTATTCTGCCTCTAATTAAAACACTATTTAAATAGTAAGGAGATTTTACTTTTGAAAGCTAACCAGAGCCACTGTCTAAGAGTAAATACTTTAGTCCAGACCATAATAGCAGAATATAGAGCTCAACCCAATACACTCCCTCTATTAAGGGGCCTTGCCCAAATACAGTTGCTACATAGTCCATCTATCAGAGAGCCACACAGATTACACAAGCCTAGGGAGTCAAAGGGAAATTACTAGCAGAGGACTAGAGTCACGTGGGTGAAGGTGACTAATCCCAGTTGCTTCTGGTTCCATGGCTGAGGGTCATGTCTGCATCCATGGGGAACACCTTTAATGGATGCTGAGCTCAGGAAACCAAGGAGGGGAAACAGTTGGGGGTATGCCCCTACTGTCTTCCCCTCCATCCTGGGCCATTTCTAAGGAAAGAAGGGATATTAAAAGAACTCCTTTTTCTCACTTCCCTTTCTAGATGGGTAACAAACCGTCTTTGCCTGCACCCCTCTGCAGTGCATTCTGAAGCACTGGGACACCAAGACTTTGAAAAAAAAAGTGGCTCATTTTCTTTTGTACAAGGGTATGGCCTTCTTACTAAACCTTTGCAAAAGTTGCACAGTCAACCCAGCCTCACTCTTATCTCTATAGGAAATGCCCAATGGAGGTGATGCCACTAGTGTTCAAGTTCCATTCTCATTGCAGGACCTTAGGCAAATAAAGGAAGACTTAGGTTGATTTTCTGACCCTCAATAGGTATATGGAAGCTTTCCAAACTTTAACTCAGGTGTTTGACCTCTCGTGAAGAGATGTTATGCTGCTCATAAGCCAAACCTTAATAACAGCTGAGAGACAGGCAGTTCTGCAGACAGAAGAGAAGTTTGGAGAAAGCAGTATGTCTCACATAGCAGGCCAAAAAGGAAAAAAGAATATAGGGAAGGAGAAGAAATAGGAGACTCTCCATTCTCAACAGGAAAAGAGGCAGTACCTCTTGACAACCCTGATTGGAACCCCAAAGACTTCACAGATAAATGGAAAAGAAAACATGTTTTAATGTGCATATTGCAGGGCCTATGAAGAACAAGGGCCAAACCTCTTATTTACTCTACTGTTCAGGATAATGCAAAAGCCAGATGAGAATCCCACAGTCTTTATGGAAAGGCTGAGAGAGGCACCAATAAAACACTCCTCCTTATGCCTTGTGTCAGTTGAGGAACAGTTAATCCTAAAGAACACTGTTATTACACAGGCAGCTCCTGATATTAGAAGAAAGCTACAGAAGGATAATATAGGACCAGATATCATCTCGGAAAACCTGATGAGAGTAACCTTCTCTGTCTTTATAATAGGGACCAAGAGGAGGCCCCAGAGAAAGACAGGAAACAAAAGCGAAAGACAGAGGCTCTAGTAGCTACTTTGTAGGCTTGCCAAGTCCAGGATCCCCAAGACGCATCTGCTAGTTGCTACCAGTGTGGGAAGTCAAGGAACTTTAAGAAGCAGTGCCAAGACAGCAAAAAAAGAAAAGAAATACCCACCTCAACCATGTCCAGCCTGTGGCAGTGACCACTGGAGATTGGACTGCCCCTAGAGATGGAAGTCACTAGGTTCAGAACCGGTCTCATGGATGGTCCATTAGGACTGATGGGTCCTGGGGCTCAAACTCCCGGCTCCAGTGGCTCAAACTGCATTATTGCTCAGGAGTCCCAGGTGATTCTGGAAATTGAAGGAAGGAGGGTGGACCTCATTTTGAACACCGGAGCCAGCCTCTCTTCTTGTCTCTTATCGAGGCTTCCCTTCTTGTAATACAACTGTGATAGGCATCTTAAGAAAGATTTTAACCCAATGTTTTACTCAACCCCTTTGTTGTAACTGGGGAGACCTATTATTCACACATGCCTTCCTAATCATGACTGAAAGTTCCACTCCTTTATTAGGTAGAGACATTTTAGCTCACATGGGGGCAAGCATCCTTATAGCCTGAGAACAAACTCTTTGTTTCCCGCTGGTGGAAGCTGATATTAATCCAGAAGTGTGGGTAACTCGAGGAAGAATAGGTTGAGCTATAACCACTAAGAGTCTGAATCCATGTTAAGGATTATACTTCTTTTCCTAACCAGAGATAATGTTCCCTAAAGCCAGAGGCTAGGAAAGGGCTAGAAGCCATTATTAATAACCTTAATTGCCAGGCTTCTTCAAACTCTGTAACAGCCCCTGCAACATCCCAATATTAGGATTACAAAAATCCAATGGGGAATGGAGACTAGTTCAGGACCTCTGACTCATTAATGAGGCCATAATTCTAATTCATCTGATGGTCCCTAGTCCTTATGCCTTGCTGACTCAAATACCTGAGGGAACTAAATGATTCATGGTCCTAGATCTAAAGGATTCCTTTTTCTGTATTCCATTACATCATGACTCTCACTATCTGATTGCTTTCAAAGATCCCTCTGGCCAAAACACCCAGTTAGCGTAGATGGTGCTGCCTCAGGGATTTCAAGACAGTCCTCATTGTTATCAAAGGACCTCTCTGTGTTTTCCCATCCTCAGGTCAGGGTCTTGCAATATGTAGATGACCTTCTGTTCTGTGACCCCACTGAGGAAGCTTCTGCAGAAGGCACTGAAGCTCTTCTTAATTTCTTACTCGACAGAATATAAGGTTTCAAAACCCAAGGCCCAGCATTGCCAAACCTCAGTAAAGTACCTGGGTTTAGAGTTGTCTGAAGGACCGGAGCATTAGGGGAAGAAAGAATTAAGCCCATTTCCAACCTCCCCCTCCCTAAAACCCTCAAGCAAATAAGAGAATTTTGGAGCATTACAGGATTTTGCAGACTATGGACACCTGGGTATGGTGAAATAGGCATTCAATCTTTTATATCACCTCAAAAAAGAAACTCAAGTGGCTAAAAGCCATTTCCCAACCTGAGAACCTGAGTCTCAAAAGGCCTTTAGCCAGCTAAAACAAGCCTTACTTAAGGCACTAGCCATCAGCCTCCCCGTAGGAGGACCTTCAATCTTTATGTATCAGAAAAGAAGGAAATGGTCTTTGAAGTTTTAACTCAAGTTTGAGGACCAGCTCAACAGCCAGTGGGCTACTTGAGCAAGAAACTTGATTTGGTGGCTAAAGGATGGCAAGCATGCCTCTGAGCAATTGCTGGAGTGGTCCTGCTGGTACCAGAGCCCATCATATTAACCCTGGGAAATGTCTTAACTGTTTACACCCCAGGTGATGTAGTGGGATTGCTGTCTTCTATGGGAAGCCTTTGGCTGACAGACAAATGGCTGCTTAAACATCGGGCTCTCCTCTTAGAGGGATCATCAGTTCAGTAAAAAACTTTTCTTGCTTAAACCCAGCCACTTTCCTCCCTGATGAAATGGGAACCTGAACATGACTGTAAATGAGTCACGGTACAAACCTATGCAGTCAGAGAGGACATTAGGGAAACTCCCCTAGAAACTCCAGACTGGAACCTCTTTACAGATGGAAGTTCCTTTGTGGAACAAGAGGTCTATAAGGCAGGATATGAAGTAGTCATTTTGAATGACCTTACTGAACGTGCACCTCTCTCTCCAGGCACAAGCACTCAACTAGCTGAACTGATAGCTCTTACAAAGGCACTTGAATTAAGCAAGGGAAATGTAACTATGTAACTAACATTTACACTGACTTCAAATATGCTTTCTTAGCTCTTCATGCTCATGCTGCCATTTAGAAAAAAAGACAGTTTCTTACGACTAATGGATCTCCTATAAAATACTATCAGGAAATTTACCAATTATTATCTTCGGTTTCCCATCCACAAGAGGTAGCAGCGATGTATTCTAAGGGTCATGAGAAGGGAACAGATGAAATAGCCAAAGGAAACAAGTTAGCTAATCAGGCAGCCAAGTCAGTGTCAAGAAAGCTTCAGGGCCTCAACACACATAAAGTCCCTCTAACTTGTGAAGGCTTCATAAAAGAAATTAAGCCCCAGTACTCCCTGCAGAGGTAGAATTCACTATCTGTCGAGGGTACAATTTCTAACCCTCTGGATGTCTACAGTCATAGGATGGCAAGCTCTACTTGCCCACCTTCAACCAGTGGAAAGATCCTAAACCAAGCTTTTCACTTGGGAAAGGATAAAACTTACCAATGTGCCCGGAGATTGTTTCCAGGAGATAATTTATTGAAAACAGTAAAATAGGTTGTTAATGCTGGTGAAGTCTGTCTTAAAAATAAACCCCTCAACAGGTGGCTCCTTCCTCTTCAAACACAAAAGATGGGAAGCTATTGAGGGGAGCACTGGCAGATAGACTTCACCCATATGCCAAAGAGGAAGGGCATCCAGTATCTCCTGGTATGGGTAGATACTTTCACTAACTGGGTAGAGGCATTTCCATGCTGTACAGAAAAGGCCTCTAAGGTAATAAAAGTGTTATTTAATGAAATAATTCTCTGCTTTCATCTACCTAAGTACCTACAAAGTGACAATGGCCCCTCATTAAAGGCAGCTATCACACAAAGGGTCTCAAAGTCACTAGGCATACATTCTGGCTGGGTGTGGTGGCTTATGCCTATATCCCAGCACTTTCCCAGCACTTTGGGAGGCAAAGGCCGGTGGATCATGAAGTCAGGAGTTCAAGATGAGCCTGACCAATATGGTGAAACCCCATCTCTACTAAAAATACAAAAATTAGCCGGGCATGGTGGTACGCACCTGTAGTCCCAGCTACTTGGGAGGCTGAGGCAGGAGAATCGTTTGAACTCAGGAGGCGGAGGTTGCAGTGAGCCAAGATCACACCACTGCACTCCAGCCTGGAATGAGACTCCATCTCAAAACAAAACAAAACAAAAACAAACAAACAAAAAACCATTCCATTTAAAATAGTTTAAAACTCATAAAATACTTAGCAATACATTTAACAAAAATATGCATGAACTGTACATGGAAAACTACAAAACACTACCAAGAGAATCAAGATAGATCTACATAAACCAAAAATATGCCATGTATGTATCAGAAGACTTAATATTTTAAAAATGACCCTTCTCACCCAATGGACCTATAGACTCAATGCAACAGACATACCCAGAAATAATGCTTCATCAGCCACCAAGGCATCCTTCAATCTAGTCAAGTTGACACCTAATATTAACCATCATACTACCCATCTGACAAGGGTAATAATCTGAATATATAAATCAAGACCATATGGTATTGGCTTAAATATAGGGATATTGATCAATAGAAGAAGATAGGGGTCTAGAAACAAACATACCTCTCTCTCTCTCTCTCTCTCTCTCTCTCTCTATATATATATATATATATATATATACAAACATTCAGTTCTGTAATACTAACCATCTATATTTTTCAGTGTTAAAGCTGGAGAAGACAAATTTAAAAGAATACATGCTTTGGGGATGTAAATAGGGTACAGAAGCAAGAATGCAGAAAGCATCGTTCTGTGCTGGCAGCTGACTCCAGGGGATGTTACAAAGGAGGTGTGCTGTTGACCTGGAGCCACTTTTCTCCCAGCATTCTCCTCCAACCTCTATTGCTGGAGTTCCCTGCACCACCTCCCTCCCTGGTCTCTAAGGGCCAACAGAGCCATCTGATGACACGCCTTCTGCCCCAGCTTCCAAAATGACCACTTTGAACAGCCTCTTTATTCCCTTTTTGCCTTAGTGACCCTTTCCAGCTAAGTGTTGTGAGAAAAGCAATTGATCGGAGTAATCAATGATAAAGAATAAACAGTCGTCATACTCCTATGAGGTATTTCCATTTTAAAGCATGAACCCGGTGTATGGAAAATGTCAGGTAGACAGCAGTGGCTCAATGAGAGTTATTCTCTTTACCCATCCCTCTGATTCTTTTCTTTACTGGTTTCTCCAAATGCATTACCTCCTTCAACCAAATCATAGCAAGTTGTGCAAGTGATTCCTATTCTGTACACCCTGAACAAAGATGCTGGTGGGAAAAGTGTGAGAGGGTGAAGCTGAACACCTGTATCCTCCAGCAAGTCATACCCATGGACTCATGATGTGGTTAAGTTCAATATAATCCTTCCAAGGAATTCCACTTCAGGGGTGGAATTGATGGCAGCCTGCCATAACCACTGGAAGATTTGGGGGGACCTTTCATGGCATCAACATCATCATGCCCATTCTGCCTAGCCCTAAGCTCAGCCCACCATAGCCCCTAGGTCAGACAGTCCACAAACCGTTACTGAGTGCACCTCTATGCCAGGTCCTGGATCCACGGGGGTCTTGTGCTAAGTGCTGGATATGAGCAGGAGAATATGACAATCCAGGGCCTTCAGGAAGCACAGTCTGTCAAAGCAAAAGACTGTCAAAGCTACGTTATGTCCTGCGCAAGGTATAATCAGCCTCAGAAAGAAGGTTTCTTGTTTTCTAGCCTTGTAAACTTCAACTTACTGCCAACAGTTTCAGAGGCTCCCTTGTCTCTACATAAAAGTAGAACCAGCCTCTTCGATTGAGAGGGAACGCCTTTTATTTTACACAATTGACACGTATGCAGAGCAGACCTATGAAGGTAAGTCTCTCAAACAAAGCTGGGGGCAAACAAACATATCAGTCAGCAGTGGCTTACCTTTAACCTAACTTTTTTATTAACCACCCTTAAACACCAAAGCATAACGGGATCAATATTATTATCCAGGAAATGGGACCTGAGATTCACGAGGACTTAATCTGGTCCCTCAAACAAGTGCTAGGGTTTAGCTGTTCTCCCAAATGTTTGAAATGAGAAGTTTTGCTAAAAACCTTATTTCCTTATCAAAGAGGCCCCCAGAAGGAGGTGCACATGGAGGGAAACACAGGTCCATAGAATTTTAGTTGGAAAAAATCCTGAAAACTAAAAAAACTTTCCAACGTACCTTGTCATTCTCTCGTCCTCTCTTTACACAAACACACACACACACACACACATCGTTGGTGGGGGCGGGGGGGGGGCGGCAGGGCGAGGCAAGCGGGCTTTTAGTGTGTTTATTATAACAAATTCGCTGCATCCACACCGAACTGACACGCTTGACTCTGTGAGTGTGCTGCTGCAGCTGCAGGACAGCGGGACCGGCTACTCACTTTGCTGCGGAAAGGGCGAGTCCCCGGCAGACGCGGCACCGCGGCCCTCTTTGCGAAGGAGGTCTGTGTTTCTACCTCCTCTGCAGGCCCCGCCTGCTTCCTGCACTGTAAGTAGCGCGGGCCTGAGAACTTCCAGAAGTTCTCCAGGGTTCCCGCAGAGCGAGTTTTTCGCTGCCTATGAGCTGCAGCACCGCAGCGCTCCGGCTCGCGCGGACGCCAGCGCCTAGCCAGGTGACCTCGCTGTCTCGCCCCAGGTGCCGGCGCTGCACCAAGTGGCGTCAATGAAGCGCAGCCCGAGGAAGATGCGGCGCCCTGGAGAAAAGAAGGAGCCCCCGGGCGATTGTCCATGAGGTTGTGCCATACAATGCGGAGGACTGCAAGGTATCGCTTAAGGTACCCTGGAGGCTCCAGGGTCTGGACGGTTTCTGAAGTCTGGTCGGGGTCGGCTCTAGGTTTCCTTGCGAGCAGCCCTTGGTTTGGAGAAAGCCTGGAGTGGCCAGGGGGTTGCAGGCTTTCGGGGGGGTGTTCACAGTCCTAGAGGAGACCCTGCTAATGATGCGTCCACACAGCGCCTGCTTTATTTCGTTTGCTTGTCTGCCCAATCTGTTCTTGTTCCTGGACGACTGTAGTCCAGGGAAACCTACTCAAAAAGTATCTGTATCATTTGGCACAAATCGGGCAGCTGCCTAAAATCAGGACAATTTGGAATGTGTGCCGTTTCACTTGAACTTTTTTGTAGATTTTGTTTAGAACCAAGGAGCTGAATGGCTGTGTCTGGTTGTTGTCGGATAGCTATTTAAGAGTTTTGGGGGTTGAGAAGGCTTCTGGTCTAACAGAGTGAAACAGAGAAACCAGAGAAAATGTCCCCTGTAAAATGGAGGCAGGACGGGCGAATTCCTTCTTCGGGGTTGCGGGCGTCAGGAAATGCTGTGGAGGAGGTGACCTTTTGAAGATGGATGAGTGGCCTGAGGCTCTACCATAGGTACTTGTTTCTTATGCAGTTCTTGGGCCCTGAAGGCCGCACTAGCTACTACCTGATGGTGTAGTCTGAGGGATAAACGCTGTTGGGTGCTCAGAGTCCACCACTGGATTTCATCAGATTGTCAGCAGGAAAAAGGGGCTCTTTTAAAATGTTGAGACAACATTAAAAAGACTCTCCAAACCCTCCTCACAAATCTCTTTCAACAGTGGAATCATGTTAACAATTTCTTAGGAATTTTCCAGGTTAAAAAAAATGCTTACACGAAAACGCACATGTTAATAGTTCTTTTTTTATTTGCAAAAGTATGAACACAGATTTCCACTTTGATTTACTCACAAAATGTATTTTGGAATACACCAAAATATAAATCAGCACTTGGAAATTTACCAGTTCTCACCAGCTTCATAATATCCCACTGTGTCCAGAATTGGTGGGTTCCTGGTCTCACTGACTTCAAGAATAAAGTCGGGGACCCTCGCAGTGAGTGTTACGGTTCTTAAAGCTGGTGTGTCTGGAGTTTGTTCCTTCAGATGTTCAGATGTGTCTAGATCTTCTTCCTTCTGGTAGATTCATGGTCTGGCTGTCAGGAGTGAAGCTGCAGACCCTCATGGTAAGTGTTACAGCTCTTAAAGGCAGTGCCTCCGGAGTTGTTCCTTCTTCCCCATAGGTTTGTGGTGGCCGGGCTTCAGGAGTGAAGCTGCAGACCTTTTCCGTGAGTGTTACAGCTCTTAAAGGCAGGGTGGACCCAAAGAGTGAGTAGCAGCAAGATTTATTGTAAAGAGCTAAACAATAAAGCTTCCACAGTGTTGATGAGACCCAATCAGGTTCCCACTGGCTGGCACCTGCAGCCTGAACTGATCCCACCCACATCCTGCTGATTGGTCCATTTTACAGAGAGCTGATTGGTCTATTTTACAGAGAGCTGATTGGTCCACTTTACAGACTGCTGATTGGTCCATTTTGACAGAGTGCTGATTGGTGTATTTACAATTCCTTAGCTAGACATAAAAATTTTCCAAGTCCCCACTAGACTCAGGAGCCCAGCTGGCTTCACCTAGTGGATCCCGCACTGGGGCTGCCTGCCTGCGAAGCTGCCTGCCAGTCCAGAGCCTCACCTGCACTCCTCAGCCCTTGGGTGGTCGATGGGACCGGGCGCCACGGAGCAGGGGGCGGTGCCCATGGGGGAGGCTCCGGATGCACAGGAGCCCACAGTGACTGGGGTAGGGGGAGGCTTGGGCATGGCTGGCTGCAGGTCCGGAGCCCTGCCCCTCAGGGAGGCAGCTGAGGCCCACTGAAAATTCAAGCACAGCACTGGTGGGCCAGCACTGCCAGGGGACCCCCGGTGCACCCTCTGGAGCTGCTGGCCCAGGTGCTAAGTCCCTCACTGCCGGTGCAGGCCGGCTGCTCTGAGTGTGGGGCCCCAGAGTCCCCGCCCACCCAGAACTCCACTGGCCTGTGAGCACTGAGTGAAGCCCCGGTTCCCACCCGCACCTCTCCCTCCACACCTCCCCAGCAAGCAGAGGGAGCCGGCTCTGGCCTCGGACAGCCCAGAGAGGGGCACCCACAGTGCAGTGGGGGGCTGAAGGGCTGTTAAAGCCCTGCTGCTAGAGTGGATGCTGAGGCCGAGGAGGTGCCAAGAGTGAGGGCTGCTAGCACATTGTTACCTCTTACCACTGTATTAATAGATCATGATTTATTTAACCGGTCTTGCACTGATGGACACTCAAGCTGCTTTGTGTTTGCTTTGTTTTGCTATTATGCACCTGACTGAGTGTGTCTGTCAGTGTAGACGTGGCTTCTCTGTCTGTCTTTCCATTGATACTTTTGCAGGACTGTCAGTACGTTAAAGTCCTAGCAGGGTCAAGAGGTACATACAGCCTTAAGTTTGGTAGAAATTGCCAAATTCCTCTCTAAATAGGTCGCACAAGTTGGCACTGTTGCCAGCTGTGTGTGTGAATCTGGCATGCATGTATAGTAAATCACACACACCAAGTAGCCAGGCCTCCGAAGGTGAGTCTGTTGGCATGTCCACCTTGACCACAGACATTTTTTGTCCTTCTTAATATTAGCAAGGTAACTGTGGCCTTGTGGCTTACTCCAGAAAACTGAGTCACGAATGGATTTCACCCTCTAGGATAGTATCTTTACAATCAATATGGGACAGTAAGAAATTTTAAATTTCTAGTATCACCCATGTGGTTTCCTTCCTTCCTCCCTCCCTTCCTCCCTCCCTCTCTCTCTCTCCTTTTTTTTTCTCACACTGTCTCCCAGGCTGGAGTGCAGTGGCATGATCTCAGCTCACTGCAGCCTCTGCCTCCTGGGATCAAGCAATTCTCCTGCCTCTCAGCCTCCTGAGTAGCTGGGACTACAGGTGCACACTACCACGCCTGGCTAATTTTTGTATTTTTAGTAGAGAAGGGGTTTCAACATGTTGGCCAGGTTGGTCTCGATCTCTTGACCTCATGATCCACCTGCCTCAGCCTCTCAAAGTGCTGAGATTACAGGTGTGAGCCACCATGCCTGGCCTGTGGTTTCATTTTCTAGAGATATGTGCTGAGGGATTTCTCAGCACCAAGTCTCAAAATTATTTTTCTTTATGTTTCTAATTGTCCTTATTTAGATTTACTGCCTAAGTAGAACCACTTATGCTATTTAAGGCTTTTTAAAATTTTTTTTATTTTTCCTGAGACAAAGTCTTGCTCTGTCGCCCAGGCTGCAGTGCAGTGGCACGATCTCAGCTCACTGCAAGTTCCGCCTCCCGGGTTCACGCCATCCTCCTGCCTCAGCCTCTCGAGTAGCTGGGACTACAGGCACCGGACACCATGCCCTGCTAATTTTTTGTATTTTTAGTAGAGACGGGGTTTCACCATGTTTGCCAGGATGGTCTCAATCCCCTGACCTTGTGATCCGCCTGCCTTGGCCTGCCAAAGTGGCTTACAGGCGTGAGTCACTGCGCCTGGCCTGTTTAAGGCTTTTTATTTATTTATTTTTATTCTAGTTTGCAGATTGAGGGATTTATATATTTTATTTCATTAACTGTGGTACTTTCAGATCATCTTGTAAAAATCTCAGTGGTTGTACTCAGTACCAAGAAACATATATAATACTGTGAAGGGCTTTTTGAACTCTAGAGGGTTTTTGGTGGTTTCCTAATTTAAAAGAAAAGCTGTATAACATATTTTCTCCAGCGCATACACAGTATCTCAGGAACACTAACAAAACTGAAGGATCACAGAAAACTTACAAGATGAGAAATGTGGAAAAAGAACCATTGGACTGATGCTCTTAGCCTTTTCCAGTTATTTTCTTTCAAGACAGTGAATACTTTACCATTTGACCTTCCAATTGTTATCTCTCACCTTAGTTTCCAACCTTTTGGCCACATTGCTGTTTATATGTGTTTCATTAAAGCAACCTAAAACAGATATGTATGGTATTTCTGTTTTAAGGGGTTTAGTTAGAATTAGCTTACCTAAAAGTGATCTAGTCTATTATGTTCTGAATCTAATCACATAGTTCAGAATCACAAGGAATCTGAAGTGACTCTGTGACAAGATGAAACTACATTAAATGAATATATAACTTGTCTAAGTGACATCCTTGGCTTACTTTCAGAACTTTAAGAAATCTTTTCAAAGCCTGACAATATGTCAGGTAGTAATTGAGAAGATCTAGTACATCTGATATGCTCATGTGAAGTATTTAGATGCTATTTTGTCATTGTGAATTCAATAGTGTCTTGTGAGCATCTGAACCCAGTACTCCCTCTCAAGAGTGTGGAATTGGGTTTGTGCTGACAGCACATTGCTGAACAGACATCCTAAACTGCTCTTTCTGGCACTAGGGAGTGGGCAGCACAATCCCTTTATTACCCAAATCACGTATCAAATTGAAGTGCCAGAACACTTCCAAACAGATTTAGATCAACATTTTCTTTGATAGCATGAGATATGGAGCATACCCTATTTCTACAATAATCCCATTTTACATTTATTACTGAATATGTGTAAATTTGGAAGTGGTTGGATGCTCATTGTCATATCCTGTAGTCACTAAAGCCATATGTAGCTTATATAGAATTCTTTTTTATAAGTTAAAAAGTAACATATCTCAGTTTAAGAGACTACCATAGAAGAGTGATTTGTTAAGTACTGTTCTTTGATTCTAGAAGCAAAATCCAAAGTTCAAAAATTTAAGAAATTAAGTTTTATTTATTCCAATTTGACATTTACTGAATAAATCCTCATATCCTAAATCATTTCTTAGCTATATTAAGGTACGTTAAATACTTTAATACATCATTTTAATTGATAGCTTTTCTCTTCAGTAGTGAGAAATGCTCTAGTTATCCTTAAAATAACAAACTAGAGTTTGAACGCGTATATTATCATGTGGCATATGTGACTAGTTATGATCAATGGTAGAATTAAAGCAAGTATCTGATTCATTTGTTTGGGGAAGATTTCCACATTTGCTTGGCAACAAAGAAGAAGGCCTTTTATTTCTAAGCATATATGAGTTTATGGTCAAAAAATAAAAGCATTTATTTCATATACTGGACAATTTAGGGGCATTTTTTCATACCTTCTTTGTATCTGTAAATATTTTGTGTATATTTCAAGAAACACTTTTACTTTATTATAAGCACAATAAAGAATGTTGGATAATAAATTATTTAAGGCTATAAAATGATTAACTTTTAGTCATAAGTTTTGCATATGTTTGGTTGTTGTAATGGTGTTTAAATACCTCTAGGTGGATTTTGAAGGAAGTGCATATGGATTACAAAACTTTAAGAAACAAAAGATATTAAACAATTGTGATGACATGAACACCTTCCCTTCCCAATATGCTGTAGGAAAAGGTCAATTTGAGTGGATGGAGATGTTCCCTGAAGATTTCCTTCCTGGAGGTAACAAAACATTACAATGCATCTTCTAGAAATCCTTCAACCCATTCAATTCACTGGAAAGAGTGGAACAAAGTGATTCTTAAGGGTAATTAGTTTCAATTATAAAGAGCTTGTATATTTCACTTCGAAATGTGGGTTTTCCTACACACCAGCACTCCTCAACTTCTTCTACTGAAATATAGCAAAGCATAGTGCAGAGATCTAGGACACCCCACAACAAGCACAGACTTTATTTGAATTTTTAGATAGACTGTAAAAATGCACATATATTTATGCACTCTTCTATTCATTCCATTGAGGTTATTAACCTCTTTCCATTGAGGTTATTCTACACCTAAATTATTATCATTGAAGCAAATTGACACTTCAAGAAGGTGTAATATCCCCCCACAGTAATGTTTTCCAGAGCCAGCCTTGTACACTCTGCCTTGTTTAAGCAGTTCAACTGAAGGCAATGAGGGAGGTGGATGCCCCAGAGATGGAGGCAGTGAGGTGGTGTGATAAGACCTGCACTATATAAGATAATTCCGTCAATATTGTAGAAGATGGATTAGAAGTGGAAGCCAAGCTAAAAAGTTATTTTGATAGTAAACAGAGGATAAGAGTTCACCAGGGTTGTGAGGCTACAATAAGGAGACAGGGAGAGGTTCAAGAGATAATGGAGTGTAAAGTCAATAGTACCTAACAGCAGAGTAAATGGGAAGAGAAAGAGGCAGGGAGTTGGAACTGACTTTGAAATTCTTAAATTTAGGAGATTAGGCTAATAATATAAACATCCCCCAAAAGGAAGAATATGAGAAAACAGAAAGGAAGTGAGTGCCAAGGTGTGAGATTTGGTCACAGTGAGTTTGAAAGGCCCAGGGGACATCCACTTGGAAATATCCAGCAGGCATTATCTACAATCTTCTACAATATCTGGAAATATCCAGAAATGTAGAATGAAAGGGGCTGCCCTACAGGAGCATGATTGCATAGGAAGTTGACGAGACAGTGGAAATGCATGAAAATACTTTAGGGGATCACAAAATTGCTAGTTAAGGTAGCTAAGAGTAGAGTACAAACATCAAGAGAGATGGCAGAGGAAAAGCCAGAAAAAGATGAAGATAGCAATGGATAAAAGATTGATGATACTCAAGTCATGGGCGAAATTACTGGGACAGAAGAGTTAGAAGAAGCTCTGGCCACAAAGAGATCTAGTAGGAAGGAGATCACGATCAAGCCGCTACATTAGAAGGCCCCAGTGACCTCTGTAAAAATGATTTCTGAAAAGTGATGAGGATAAAAGCAAAATTCAAGTTACTTAATTAGTGAATGGGAGTTTGTAAATATAGATCTCTGTTTAAGTTTGGTGCCAAATGGAATGATGAATGGAGTGATTCTTCTTGATCAGACAAAACAGTCAAGAGATGTGTGTATGTGTGGGTGTGCCCATGCATGTGTGTGTGTGTGCTCCTGCATGTGTGTGTGTGTTGTTTAGAATGAAGCACTTAGATGAATGAAAGGAATAGTGGAGAGATATATTTTAAAAAGGAGAGAAACAGGAAAGGTGGCTATATGGTTCCAAGTACCATAGATGGTCCCCAAATCATATTTATGAGAGAATACTTTTTCTCCCTTCCTGGACTTTAAAGATACACTGCCACTAATTCACAAGGTTGATACAGCAGACAGACATGTCCATTTTAGAATAGCTATAGGACTTTGCAGGATGAAAGGACATATTACTTATATGCTGAGCTCACAGGGTACATAGTGCCATATATCATATTGTAACAATTTGTGGAAACCAGGTGTGGCATCAGGGGCTCAAGCTCAAATTCTAGTTTTGTGGTTTATTAGTGGTGTGTTTTTTTTCTTATTAACATTTTCAGAGCCATTCCTACAGGCCAGGCACTCTGCTGTGATCTTTAAAGATACGATTTAATACTATTGTCCCAGTAACACTATAACATTGCAAGGTCTTTCTCTCTCTCTCTCTCTCTCTCTCTGTGTGTGTGTGTGTGTGTGTGTGTAGACATATGAATATTTTTTATGAATTTTGAACATGAGAAAGCTGAGGTTCAGAGAGGCATGGTAACTTTCATACCTCCATACTGGCTCTGTGATGTTGGCAAGACTTTTAACCTCTCTGGACCTCAGCATCTTCCTCCTTCTGAACATTTGTCATGGTGATGCCCGGCAGGCTGTTGGGGCTTGAATGAAATAATGGTCACGTGAACTTCGTAGAGTGCCCAGTATATAGTTCTTTCTTTTACATAATCTCAATATTTTATCACAATACCCGAACTCATATAGATAAAAACATGTAGCAATAGGAGGATCTTTTTCTTATAAATGCTACCGATAGAAATTTAACTCACTTGATAAAGTCAGTACCATGCTTCTATATATTCCCATTAGGTGCCCATTAAATGTTTCATGAGAATTGAAGCTATGTTTTTAATTACCATAGGAAAGATGCAGCTGATGTCAGTTGCACTTGGCACTGAGTTTGGAGTGGATAGGCACTCAGGAGGTGTTGAATACAGTCCAAGCAAAATCTAATCCATATTTTGGTTTCTTTTTCTAGTACTGAATACAATTATTATGGATGATTATGGAAATAGCCTTCTGCACTGTGCTGTAGAAGAAAACCAAATTGAAAGCGTTAAGTTTCTTCTCAGCAGAGGAGCAAACCCAAACCTCCGAAACTTCAACATGATGGCGCCCCTCCACTTAGCTGTGCAGGGGCACGCACAACGAGGTGATGAAGGTAAGGCTACTGGCCGGCTCTGATGGGCCTGACTGGTGGTGCAGGTGCTGGGACCCAGATCCAGCTCTCTCTGCCTGCGCCAGGATGAGCACCTTCTAAGCTTCCAGGTCAAACAATATATAATAATTACTTTTGCTCTACTTCTCACCAACTAATGATGATAATGATGATTAGTTCTAACTTTATTGAATAGTTCTTATTTACCAAGCACTTTTTAAGAACTTTGTGTGTGTTCGTTTATTAAATTCTCATCTAAATAAGCCCTCTATGAAGAAAGATCTAATAAAATACTAGGATTCTCATTTCATAGCTGAGTATGCTGAGGTGCCAAAAGAATTTGAATAGCTTGCCTAATGGTACATCACAAGTAAAACTGCAAGACTAAGGAATTTTGTTTTCATCTTTATGTTTTCAAGTTTAGGCTTTATCACTTTTACCTGACCGATTTAATGACAAAAGAAGAAGGTAATGAGAGCCTCAATGAAAGCAGAAAACTTAATTATGATTTGCTGTTTTAGTTAGAGTGTATGGCCTATTGAAAAGATCAGTTCGCTGAAGACATGACAGTACCATTGGGAAACATCTTATTGGTTTTCAAGGTATAAGAGTAAGCTTGGTCAAGTAGAGGAAATCCTGGAAAATTGCTAAAGGATAAGAATTAGGCCATGGCTTTTAAACTACGTCTCAAAGTCTGTCAGATACACTAGAATACAAACATGCTTAACTGATGAAGAATGGAATTTACAAATGGATCATGTTCCAGAAGTTCATTTCTAAGGTAGATTATTTGGAACTTATAATAAATTTTCCTATAGAAATATTATTGTGAATAATGATTTGGCTATTGTGGTACGTTCCAAGAAAACCAGCTTCTCTATAAATCACCAATGAGATGCATTAGTTTCCAGCTCCCTTTAGCCCAAAGACCTTTCTCTCAGCCTTCTGAGACCTTGACTCCTTTACATTTGACCTGAAGGGTATGAGAGGAGCCACTTTCTGCTTTCCTACTGTACCTTGTATATGGCTCTATCAAAATTCTTAACACATTATATTGGAATCAAATATTCATGTGCTTTTTTTGCCCACTGGGTAATTATCCTTGAAGGAGGGTTGTGTCTTGTTAATCCAAATATCTCGTATTCCTCAGCACTGTGGTGGCAAATGATGAACGAATGAGTAAATAGGAGTTCTGGCTGACTGAGAAGGGGCGAGCTGAACTCTCAGTAGCTATGAGATAGGTCAGAATGGCTCCCTGAAGAGGATACTAGAAAGTCCTCTGGAAACAAGCTGCTTTGTTGTTGTTGTTTTATTAAATATCTGCATTATTCATGAGCTAAGTGCTGTTTCCATACCATCTGGGTTGGGCTACTAGTGACTGCAGGGACTCCCACAGAGATGTCACATATTTCCTCATGGATCTCTTGCTCCCTCTGAAGGCTCTTTTCAAGAACACATGCCTATTAACTCAATTAATATTGGCTCTGAAAATGTGGTTTGGGAACTGAAGGCAGATAACTGTTGAATGACTATTGTTAATTAGAAAGCAGAAATCTCTAGACCAACAAATACAGAAAGGTAGGTATCACATAGAAATAGAAAATAAAGCTCCTAACTGATTCATAAATTCAGTGATGGACATAAAACAAATTTTTCTGATGACACCAGAACAAGCTGAAAAATAGAGTTCTAAGTAAAACTGACTCTCCCCTACTTGGTCTTATCAACCACGACTATGTGTAAAAATATTTTCAAACTCCTCTGGCTCACCAGAGATGACAGGAATAGAAGGAGGAGAAGGTATTTTGGAATGTCTCCCCTCATGCTTGCAAACAGCAATCCTCTCTACCTGCCTCTCCCAGTTATGCCCATGTTCCAGCCTGTACCCACCCAGCCCCTGCCAGTTTAGAAGCTGCTCTATGGACTGCTCCACTGACCTTCCCTCAAACCTTCCTCTGCTGCCTATAATGGTTGTAAAGTAAAAAACTGTCATTCACGCATCACTTCAAGTTCTTGCACAATGATTTATGGTATGCATAATATTCCCTGGGACACATTGGCCTGGGGATTAGGGGGTGGTTTTGTCTCTCAGTGGCCTGCAGGCCTTAGTCCTTGGGGCTTTACTTCAAAGTATCCAGTTGTTTGACCCTTCCATGAGGCTTTCCAGATTCTCATCAAAAGGACCTGTGGAGAGCTCACCTCCGAACCTTCTGGACTTGCCTGGTCATGACTGAATTTGAAGTAGCTGCACAGTTTAGTTGCTGTCTCTGGGATCCCTGCCACATACAATTTAACACAGCTTTTTGAAAGATTGTGCTTTTGGTGGCACAGTAATAACAGCCTAATAAATGCTACACATTTATAGTCTATGATTCTAGGAGGGCAAAGAGAGAAAAGCCTCTTCTTTGATAGGTTATTTTCCATATGAATCTACAGCTTCTTAAGAACAGAATGCAAAGGTGCCTATAGTCCATGGAAGGAACCTTGTGTTCTCATTTCCCTTTAATTCCTCCATCATTTTCCCACATATTTTTATGTACTAAAATCTCAGTTTAATTTTCATTTATGAGCAGAGCTAATTAGTAAACCTAATTCATTTACTGACACTCACATGGGGAATGTTCTGTTAACAAGAGGCTCTGGTAAAAAGTTGTATACTTTTTTAAAGAAGTCAATATTTTTGAGAAACAGCTTATTTAATAAATTCTTTTAACATTATTTAATTATAAGGACATGCCATTGTTTGTCATAGTCTTTCTGCAAGAGAAAAAGCCTCTAGTAGGCCAGTTTAAAGATTTGATAAGATATTTAGATGAGATAATTTTATTACATTGAATATTAAAGAAAGACTTGTCAAAGATCTATAGATACTTGGGCAAAATTCAGCTGGCCATCAACCAGATGAGGCAGTAACAGGTCTTCAGTGAAATTTCATCAGAAAAATTACTTGACCATTTTATCAGGATGCTAATTTCTTCTCTCTCTTTCTCTCTCTTTCCCTTCCTTCCTTCCACCCTCTCTCCTTCTCTCCCTTTCTCTTTCCCTTCCTTCCTTCCTTCCTTCCTTCCTTCCTTCCTTCCGCCCTCTCTTCTTCTCTCCCTCTCTCCTTCTCTCCCTCTCTCCTTCTCTCTCTCTCTCTTTCTCTCTTTCTTCTTTTTTTTTTCTCGCACTGTCTCCCAGGCTGGAGTGAGGTGGCATGATCTCAGCTACTGCAACCTCTGCCTCCTGGGTTCAAACAATTCTCCTGCCTCAGCCTCCCAAGTACCTGGGACTACAGGCTTGTGCCATCAAGCCCAGCTAATTTTTGTATTTTTAGTAGAGATAGGGTTTCATCATGTTGGCCAGGCTGGTCTCGAACTCCTGACCCCAAATGATCCATCTGCCTCAACCTCCGAAAGTGCTAAGATTACAGGCAGGAACCACTGTGCTTGGCCAGGATGCTAATTTCTTACATTGCAGAAAAAGTTTCCATTCCAGACCAAGTTTGAATTCATTGAGTTAAGCCATACCAAAGTGTTATGCAAAACTCTGTTTTGTTTACTGAAGAGAATAGAGTTTCCATTGACATTTCCTAGGATGCTTGCAATCTAGGTAAAAGAAAAATTTTACCTAGACTAGAAGGGGAAAAGAAACCATTTCCTTCCTGCCTCCCTCCTTCCTCTCTGTCTCTCTTACTTTCTTCCTTCTTCCCTTCCTGACTTCCTCCTTCACTGCTAACACATTCTAAATGGCTCCATAAATTTATTTTTCTGAAAATATTAGTTAACATAGCTTCACTAATACAAGTCAGAAGTATTAAGTGAAGCTATGATAACTAGTATCTACAATTCTTACTCTATTTACAATGCCACAACTCATTATCACCTTAATTGTTGTGACATTGAAATCATGGTTATTTCATCTATTTGAGAAATTTACTTAGTACCCACAGTGTGCAGAATGTTGTGCTAGATTGTGTGGGAGAAGGAAGAAAAAAGATAAATAGACATGGTCCCTGGCATCTGAGAATTTAAAATCTAGTGGAAGACAAGTACTTTATTTGGAAATCTGTAAAATTTTGACAATTATTCTCCACTTTTTTGTAGGTCTTGCTCGAGCATAGAAGTACTGATGTTAATTTGGAAGGAGAAAATGGAAACACAGCTGTGATGATTGCATGCACCAAAAATAATAGTGAAGCACTGCAGATTTTGGTTTGTATATTTTTCATATCTTTCTGCTTTCTTTATCTTTTCATGAATACAACATGGATTATTATTATTTACAAAAGCTGTTAAGTTTTTCTCCTTAGAAAAACATAAAATACAGAAACTATGTCAGAAAAAAAAATTGTTCTATGTGTTTTTGTATATGCACTCCCTGCCTTAAGTGGATCTGAGATTGCTTATAGAAGACTAATAGGAAAGCAGTAATGAAAACCATGAGAAATTCAAAGTGAAAAGAAAAGATAGGCAGGAAAAATTAAGATGAAGCTGGTGGTCAAGATAGAATGCAAAATACAAAGTATAATGGCCTGTAGGTTATAAAGATGGTTCGTACATTTGATTCTGAGCTTCTGAATTGTCAAAGGAAAGATGAATATAGTCAGTTCCAGACTTATCGGGCCTGTAAAATAAAAGCCAAAGGAAACACAGCCACTCCTGAAGACCTGAAGAAATTATGGCCACGTGTTCCCAAAAACAGTGCCCTGAGTGATGAAGTGACAAAGGTTCTTAGCCACATGCCTGAGAGTAGAGCCAGCCTTGTCTCCGGTGAGGCTTCCTGGTGTGGTCCAGTGAAGCGATGGAGATGCTTGTCTACATGACTTCCTCCTGCTTCTGGCAGTGCTCTATCTGAGTGTGCTGTTAGAATCCCAGCAAATAGCCTTGTTTCAAATATTCCTTAATCACTTGCATGTTATCCAGACCAGGATCTTTATTTTTACCACTTGATTTTGCCTCTTTGCCATCCCAGAGAGTAAGAAAATGAGATAAAATAATTTTAAAATATTTGCCTAATGTTTAAATGTACCATACATATATGTTTTAGCACTTTTACTAGATGTACTTAGAGACAGGTAAATACTCTAAGCTTTCATGATTGGACCAAAAAGAGAATAAATGATAAAGAGAATAAAAATAAATTAATTAACCCTCAAACCAATAATTTAGGAAAAGAACCTTAAATTAACCAAAGGAAAATTGGTATAAAGAAATAGTAAAGTTGAAAGTCCTCCAGAAAACAACGTATTTTTAAAGTCTGACTTCCTTGCAAATTTAATTTTTATGTGTATAGTGTATGATAATACTGCTCAAAAAGCTTTTACTTAACAATATTCTTTTTATTATCATTATTATTATTTTGAGATGGAGTTTCACTCTGTCACCCAGGCTGGAGTACAGTGACACATCTTGGCTCACTGCAGCCTCCACCTCCCGGGTTCAAGCGATTCTCCTGCCTTACCCTCCTGAGTAGCTGGGACTACAGGAGCGCGCCACCACAAATTTTTGTATTTTTAGTAGAGATGGGGTTTTGCCATGTTAGCCAGGCTGGTCTCGAATTCCTGACCTCGGGTGATCCACCCACCTCGGCCCCCCAAAGTGCTGGGATTACAGGCAGGAGCCAACGTGCCTGGCCAACAATATTCTTTAATAATATAATTTTGTAAAGTACACCTTCCATTTCTGGACTATATTATTTCTGAGCTATTATATATTATAGAAACTAAACTATCTCTAAAAGCTGAGATTGCAGGTGGTATTTGATTCTACACACATTTCTGTTTACTCAAAATATTTCCTTTTGAAATAATTAAAAGTACTTAAGATAAAACTAAAGGTTAATGATCTATAGAAAATGGTAGTTTAAAATGATTGGCTCAGATTATCAACGTAATATAACACTTAGTTCTAATGCCTTTTTAGTGAAGAACTATTATTAGTGAAAATACTTGATTTTCATGGCTTAACAAGACTGCTGGCATATTCATTTATTAATTTTACATAAATGGAAAAGCATTTGGGAAACATTGTCATTTTATTTGCATAAGAAATTGAAAATGGGTATAGAAGTCATGATAATGTCTTTGAAATTTTTATTAATTGCATTGAAAAATATGTTGACTTTAGTTTGCTGGGGTATCAAGGTTTATATTTTTGCATCTATACTGTTACTTCTTTGGAAGATATAAAATGTCCCTATTTCAGAATCTTTGCTTAGTTCAAAATTACTTTCATGCTTAGATTTTATAATATATAAAGCTCTGTATGTACTTTTACATAGACATACAATGTAGTTTGTGATTTGGGGTTTAACTGGTGTCATTTTTAGTTTTGTCTTTTCTTCAGCTTAACAAAGGAGCTAAGCCATGTAAATCAAATACATTTGGATGTTTTTCCTATTCATCAGGCTGTACTTTCGGGTTCCAAAGAATGCATGGAAATAATATTAAAGCTTGGTGAGTAGAGGCTTTTCCATATATACACTATAAATAAGTCTACTCTGGTGGGTGCTATTAATTTGAAAAATATTTAACCAAATTTACCATAGGCTTGTATGTGTCTCAGTGTCCTTCCTTTTTAAAAAATAAAAATAAAAAACCCTCCCTATTATTTATTTTATATATTTGCTATGTTGAATGCTATTTTCTTATAAAGGTGAAGAGCATGGGTATAGCAGACGGTCTCACATCAACTTTGTGAATAATGGGAAAGCCAGTCCTCTCCACCTGGCTGTGCAAAATGGTGACTTGGAAATGATCAAAATGTGCCTGGACAATGGTGCACAAATAGACCTCGTGGAGGTAACTCTTCATATTCTATATGACACATTTATCTTAGGGTTGTCATAAGCATATAAATGCTTTATAGCTTTTTTACAGTTAATTTACATTGAAATACACACAAGAAATAAATATTATTTCCTTCTGCTTCTGCAGAAGCAGAACAAGAGAGTACCCCAAGTTTCAATCTATGTAAAGAATTTTGAGACCTCCTCAAAACAATTTCAGACACAAATGCAGATAGAATAAAGACTATGTCTAGTTCAATTGCCATTACATAAGTTAAGGCCTACCCTCAGAAGATGATAATGTTCAGCCAGAAACATTAAAGCCCAATCATGAATGTCTTTGGTTTTATTTCTATTCAGAAGAGTTACCATTTTTAAAACTAAGGACCACTTAACTAATTTCTAAAAATATGTCTATGAAAATGCTGACTGTGTTTGGCATACAACCTTATTCTGGGCATCTCTGACCAAAAGTGTAGAGTTTGGGCCCTTTTTCCTTCAGTGTCTGGATTTTGGGTGGCAACAAGCTCCCCTCCAAGATACTGCAAAGGCCTGTGCTTTCTGGAGGAAGAGAAGATTGGTTATTAATTTCATGTAGCTTCTGGACACTAATCCTAAGTCCTTTCAATATAGAAATAAGAGCTGCCACTCTTGGTGTGAATTCTGAAGTCACTTCATACACTGAATGCTTACAGCAGCCCATACTTGCGTAAATATTGACAGCAAAGTAAAATTGTGTGCATGCAAACAAAACAGATTTGAGGACTGGATTTGCAAATTTTCATCTAGACTCGTATTATCTAATATGGGAGCCACTAGTCACATGTGGCTACCTGAATTAAAACTAGTTAAAATTAAATGAAGTTTATAATTTTTTCAGTCACACTAGACACATTTCAAGTGCTCAGTAGCCCATTTGACTTGCAGCTCTTATATTGAACACCACAGGTAGAAGACATTTTTGTCACTGCAGAAAGTTCTATTGGGCAACACTGCTCAAGGCCAGTGAGGAATTTTCATTCAACTTCAATGAGTTCATTTCTCTACACTGAAGTCTTTGGTACAGACCATGGCAGCAGCCATCACCAGTTAAATCTACAAGGCTTACTCAGCACTTGGAGTGTGAAGGATGCAGACTCATGGGGATTTTAGGCCCTCAACACTGATGATGGCAACTGACTCACCTTTGCTGTGAGAACTTTAGCTCTCCTGGAGTATGTTACATTTTGCTATTTGTATAGTTCATAATCAATAGTCCAGTGATCTAATAGTAACTACACCGCAGTTATAACAATTGTTGCATATGTATGTGTTTCTTAATTTTAATTTTTAAAATAGGCAATACTTCTATCAGAAAGAAAATGTATCTTTTTTTTTTTTTTTTGGTCTCCACCATCAGAATAAGGATAGGAGGAAATAAGATCTATGTGGCATCTAAAAAGAAATAGACAATATATAACAATGGGCAAGTATAATTTAAATTAAATACGCTCACTTGGATAAATACAATGCACTCAGTGTCAAACCAGCACGAGATTTTATGATGTCTTAATAACTTAGCAAACCTTACCTTAGATATAAGTGAGCTGAGTGGGGCTCTTCAGGAAGGCAAATGGCCTGATGGGAAATTATTTTGCATAGAAAGTTTGAAAGTCAGATGAACCAAACAGGAGAACATAAGAAATCAGATACTGAGATTAAGACAAACAGGAGCCAGTGAGAGGATATTTTCATTAATGGTTCATGCAAGAGTAGAGTTTCCTTAGAAACTCTATTAGCACAGCTACAAACACGTTGGATACTTTGTCTTATTTACTCCTCATTTGGGTGCTATTTAAACTTACATTGTACTTATATACCTTAAGGGGTAGGTTTGCCATATTTGTTATTAGTTTAAAAGCAGAGTTACAAGATTTTGAAACATAATAAGAGGATTTTTTTAGTGAACGCACATGGAAAACAACTATGTGTATGTGTCTCTAGTATAGTTTTTGAATATTAGTAACATTTTAATTAAATGAATTCCTCTTACAAATATGTTTCCAAATTTTTCATTTTAGCTTGAGAAAAACATTAATTTTAAATGGAAAAAAAGTCACATCTACATGGAAATTTAGTTGAGATCTCAAAATACAATAGTTAGATCCTGCCAGGTTTTTTTTCCCCCCAAGAATAGCTAGATATGTAGCTTTATGGGTTCCACTGGGCATCCAACTGACAATGAATATTTGCAACAGGGGGTTCTTTAATTCCCCAAGAATATTGTATACAAATATATCTCAATTACTTTTCAAATGGTTGGGGTAGGAATAAGCTGAAAATAAAAACAGTGAACTTAGAAATATTCAGTTGCTGACACAGTACTAGTTTTTAAACTGTAATCTCTGGCTGCTTGAATCATAATTATTGTGGTTCGTTTATTAAAATGAAGGTTCCTAAGGCCCATCTTAGACCTACTAACCCAGAATATTTGGGATTAGAGCTAGGAATTTAATTTTTAAATAAGCCTCTCAGAGGATTTTTATGAACACCAAAATAGAAAAAGTCTAATACAGTGCTGATGAAAATTACAGCAGAAGGTTTTCCAAAATGTAGGTGGGTATTCAGTGCAAAAATGTAGAAGTTGTTTGGTGAAATAATTTTGAAAACTACAAACAAATCAAAGTTAATACAATGAAGCTAAAACAAGAAACCCTAACTTCTACCAAAAAGTTGTTCGAGAAAGATGATTTTTTTTTTTTATTTTTAAAGAGAGAGAAAGATGGAGAGAAAAATTGAGCAGAATAATGTCTGAGAATTTTCCAGAAATAAAAGATATAACTTATCAAATTAAAAAAAAATATTCTCCAGGGGCTAAGAAGACCATCCTGGCTGCATCATTTTTACTTGCAAAATGTTAAACAGTAGTGGTATTAATCAACAGTCTAAATAAAGGACAGTCTAAATAAACTGCTATATCCATACAGTAGAATATGAAGCAGTATTTAAAAACAATGTTACTGATAATCTTTAAATAACTTTGATATATTTCCAGGCTATTATGTTGAATAAATAAGCAAGTGGAAGACATAAGTTGAGTAAAAACGTAAATACAAAGTAATCATATTTTCTATAACTACATGTAAGTTTTTGTACATGGATGTTTGTGTTCAGAAATATAGAAAAGGATTTGGGAGGATGAATAACAAGTTAGTAATGATGATACTACTGGGGAAATGACATCATGCCCAGAATTGGGGCATAGGTGCAGTGAGAAGTAGGGCCTTACCCAATGTTTCAGTATTTTAAAAAAGAATTTGTTTATGTATTTCTTTTCTTTTTTGATTGTGGCAAAAAACATAAAGCTAAATTTACGGTCTTAACTGTCTTTAAATGTACAGTTCAGAAGTGTTAATTATTTTCACACTGTTACTCAATAAATGTCTGGAATTCTTTCATGTTGCAAAATTGAAACCCTATACTTATTAAAGCTAATTTCCCCCTCATCCTTACCGCAGCCCTTGGAAACTACTTTCTATTTTTGTTTCTGTGATTTTCACTAATTTAAGTACTTCATGTAAGTGGAATCTTAAAGTATTCGTACTTCTGTGACTTGCTTATTTCATTTACCATAATCTTCTCAAGGTTCATCCCTGTTAAAGCATGTGACATAACTTTCTTCTTTTTTAAGGCTGAATAATATTCCGTTGTATGTACATACCACATATTCCTTATCTTTTTAAAGAAATACTACATACTACTTATTTGCATGGAATATGTGAAAGGATGGAATATTTTTCCATCCTTTCACTTTCAGTGTGTTGTTCTTATAGCTAAACTGAGTCTCTTGTAGACAGCATATAGTTGAATCCTGTGTTTTATCCATTCAGTCAATCTTTGTATTTTAAAAGGAGGCTTTAACCAATTTACTTTTAAAGTAGTTACTGACGGGAAATAACTTACTATTGCCACTTCATTAATTGTTTTCAGTATGTGGTGGCACTTTCGCCTCTTTTATCTTGCTGCCTTCTTTTGTGTTTCATTGATATTTTTCTTGTAGTGATATGTTTTGATTCCCTTACTGTTTCCTTTCATGCATATTATATACATATTTTCTTATCAGTTAACATTGCAATTATATCAAATATCTTAAATGTGTAAGAATATATTTTAAACTGATAACAATTTAACTTCAACTGCATAGAAAAACTCTACTCCTTTGTATTACTCCATCCACGACCACTTTTATGTTCTTGATGATGCGTAATACTGCCTCTTAATTGCATATTCATTAACATAGATTTAGAGTTACTTTCTATGCTATTGTTTACTTTTATGCCAGATTTAAAAATAATTTTTTCATTTATGACAGAATTCTATAATTGTCTCTATATTGACCTTTATCAGAGAGTTTTATACTTTTGTATGATTTTGTGTTGCTGTTTAGCATTTTTTTCATTTCAACTTGAAGAACTCTCTTCAGCATTTTTTTATAGGGCCAATCTAGTGGTGATGCACTTTCTCACCCTTTGTTTACCTGGGAAAAGCTTATTTCTCCTTTATTTTTAAAGGACCAAAAAGTTTTTACCAGTTATAATATTCTTGGTTATCATTTTATTTTCTGTCAGTAGTTTGGATATATCATTCCACTGTCTTCTAGCCTGCAATGTTTCTGCTTAGAAATTTGCTGATAATCATATTGGAGTTACCTTGTATGTGATAGCTTGCTTTTCTCTTGCTGATTTCAAAATTGTCTCTGTCTGAATTTTGACAGTTTGATTATAATGTGTCTCAGAATAGCTCACTTTAAATTTATGCTAGTTGAAGTTCTTTGAGCTTCTTTGAATGTGTGTGTTCATTTCTTTTCTCAGATTTGGGAGATTTTCGGTCATTATTTATTCAAATAGGCTTTCTAATCCTCCATCTTCTTTTTCTCCTCTGGAACGTCTCATAATGTGTATGCTGTTCTGTTGTTTTCTTTAAATCCCTTAGATTCTCTTCACTTTTCTTCATTCTTTTTTCTTTTTGCTGTTCTGACTTGATAATTTTGAATATCCTGTCTTTGAATTCACTCATCGTTTCTTCTGCCTGGCTACAAATGCTGGACACCTCTCAAGCCTTTTCTAGGGATTCATCTTCTCTGGGCTTGTGCTTGTAATCTAGTTGAAGAGGCTTACCTCTCTTTATTTAGGACCTCCCCCCAGTATATGTCTGTGGTACTACAGCCTCTCTGGTACTGTAGCAAGTCATGATACTGGGACACTGCCTAGTATCTGTCTGTGACACTGTATCTTCTCTGGCACTAGGCTAAGTCCCAGTGACCTACTTTGTTATCAGTGATCCCCTCTGGGCACTTATTCCTTTCAGAGCTTAGATTCAGGCAAGATAAAAATCATTTTCTTGGGTAGCCTCTCAGAAGTCAGAACATTGGATGGATCTTCCACTCTTTTCTTTCTCTTATTCCAGGGAGAAGCCAGAAGTTGGAAGCTTTTTTCCCAGTGACACTGTGGTGTGCCAGAGGGAAGAACTGTTGTGAGTAAAGGCCATAAATTTTTCTACTATCTTTGATAATGGTTCTTTGGCTACCAGCTCACCTAGAGTTTAGGAATCTATTAACTGGGTTCTGCATTGCTCACAAAGGTAATGGTCTGTGTATTGTTTTTAATTACATATCTCTATGGAGGAAGGAGGGTCTGGGACTTCCTGTTTTGCTACTTTATTGACATTTGTCCCTCTATGTATTTCTTGAATAATTAAAAACTAATTTTTAACTAAATACTAGTAGTTACAAATAATTCTAATGAAAATTTATAATCTAGATTTAACTTAACAGATATTCATGTGTATTCTATTATATAAAAACTTTAGAAAGATAAGCCTGAATTCCTTCAAGGACAGAATGAGGATATAAATCTTGATAATTTACCTTTAATCTCATTTCCTGTTGTAACCCTATATAAGATTAATAAACTTATGTTATCTTAAGCAGTCAGACATCTAAAGTGACAAACTGTGTCAAATAATTGTACTTGTGCAAACTGATTCTGCTTTTTTAATCTTGACATAATTTTTAATTTTTCCAGTTTACTAAAATAAATGTCACTTTTACAATATCAAAATAAAGTTATAAAACCAGACAATAAAAATATTAGTTTATACTCATTAGTTTATTATTATTGTATTTTTATTACTCTTTCTTTATTTCTCAAGCAGTGCTACAATATAACCGCACAAAGCTTCTCCATCATCCTGTGTGTAAAGAGTATTTACTCATAAAATGGTGGGTATTCAGTAGTATTTATTGTTTAATGTTGTGCCTATTGAATCTATTTAAAAGTCTTCAAAACAATTATGTTTTAATGGTATTTTAATGTTTTCGATTTTGTTATTTTAATGTTTTATACTTTAAAAAGAATAAGCATCAAAGGCAACTATTGTTTTTGAAATACTGGCATTGTTTAGCTTTGTCATTCAATGAAATATTTAGGAGGTGGGGGAAAATTATTATATAAGACATGAAGAAACTTCCTAGAGCCTACAATTTGTTTATCTTTAACATTAAATGGACTATTTGGGGAATGGGAAGGAACTATTATGTCAAACATGGAGAGGCACTTTGGAGCCTATAGTGTAGTGGACATAGAAGTGAGAGGTGTGTTCTGGGAAGAGCGTTCATCTTTGTGTCTGATTATGTGGGCTAAAGACCCTACTCTTTCATTAATTTGTTAAGTCATAATTTCCTCAGAACTTGAGATTCCTTTTCTGAAAATGAAAAAGGTGAATTAGAGGATTTACTTGATTTCAAACTTCACTTAATTTCCAAACTAGGTTTCTGTAAGGGATCACTACCACTTTTCTCACAGGTATCTTAAGTAAATATTTTTGTTTAAAATGACTCAATTCTGAGGTTTGCTTATTTTTTTGTAAGTTGGCTTATGGATTTATAGCCCATATGATAAATCTAAGATTTTACTGTCTTGGTCTCATACCTATGACCTTTCTTGTTAGAATAAAACCAGGAATGGCTTTCAGTGCTGCTGGAATCATCAATAAAACTAGTGATTATTCAGAAATACTAGATAACACAGTAGTTTCAAATTTTAACTTTTTAAAATACAGGATTATAAAAAGTGTGTTTTTTCTTAGGAATACTAAACCATAATAAATCTGAAATATCAAGACTTTGATTACTATAGATAGCCTGTAAAAATTTGTATATGGTATGAATTTCTTCTAAAATCCTTTGTGGAATGAGAGGGAATATAAACAAACAGGTCAGTTAATTATTTTGTAAACTAATTTAAAGAGAATTGACATCTATTAGATGCTAGCTTAAATGCTGAAGTGTATAACTTTAAAATAGGTCTACAAGAAAGCACATTTGTAGTTGCCAGGGACTGTGGGGCATGGGAATGGGGAGAGATGCTTTCTAGGTATGTGATTTCCATTTGAAAAGATGAAAAAGTTATGGAACTAGATAATGGTGATGGTGGTATAATATTGTGAATACACTTATTGCCACTGAATTTTATATTTTAAAATGTAAATGTACATGTAAAATGTAACACTTTTAAAATGGCAAATTTTATATGTTATATGTATTTTACCACAATGAAAATTTTATGTAGGTCTACAGATTCATACTCTTTTATAATTCCATTGGCAATTTTTGAACTTCTCTTAATAAGGACCTTATGAAATGTGGGTGTGTTCGTCTCTAGTAAATGAGTATTTGCATCATTTAAATTTTCTGTTTAATTCAAACGTAGACAGTATAAATTAAGCAAAATAAGTAAAAAAATTAGTAGTGAAAATTATGGAAATGTTAAAGTGTTTTATATTCCTCATAACTATGTGCCTTATCCTTTTTTGTTTTAGAATTCAAGTCTAATAACAATTCGTATGATTTTAGTTTTTTGCTCATGTATATTAGGATATGTCAAAGAAGTGGTTCACATTTTCAACAGGTATGAAATACATTTTGCATTTCTAAAGTTGCAAATATTTTAATATGCAGAACATAAATTAATTGGTAAGCTATTACTTGAGATAATATTATGTCATAATAAATTCACATAGTTTGACTAACATATAGATTAGAAATACCAAGCATAAATGTTTCAAAATGTAGAAATCACATGATTTTGGGTAAGGTCACTGCCTGTTTGATATATTTATATATATCTATAAAAGAGATGTTCCACTTTTACTAGTCCATAAAGATCTGCCTGGCTACAAATGGTTATTATGAGTGATGTTTCAGTCTTTTCTCTTCCATAGTTTTTAAACATTTTGCTAACATAATGGTTAGATTTTGAACTTGATAATTTTTAATGTAAAAGTTTATAAAGAAGTCATCTGGCCCAAGACTCCATTTCAAATTGGTCTTTCTTTGAATTCTAGCAGAAATTCTTTTCTTTTAAATAAAATTCTAAGTTTCAATACAATTTTGGAACTTTTTGTAGCATAATTTTTACTTTATCTTCTACTTTTTTAATGAGTGAGCCAAGTTCAGATCAGAACCAAGTATATAAATTATCTGCAGGTCCTCCCTTTGGTTGATAAATGATATGGATCCTTCATTTCTCAGTATGGAGGTTGAAAGTCTTTTATAATTATTTTTGTATATTTTCATGAATATTACTTTTATAAATCATATGTCTTTTATACAACAACTCACTTTGTGTGAAAATTTTCTTTGTTGCATCATATAAGCACATAGATATTTGCATTTATAAATTTGATGACAATAATTCTTTGCATTTTTATCATTGCAGAGTGGTCTCCACAGGGAAATCCCAGCATTTTGTAAGATTTCCTTAGGCAACAGACTCCAACAACACCGGGTTAACAGAGGACTCTGGGCCATCTCCAACACCAATCTATACCCCAGGGGCTCTGAGGTCAATCCAGGATGTCGTGAGGTTACTCCTTGGTCCTAAAATTCTCCCCAGATGGCTGTCAAGCTAGAAAAATTTTATTACTGGGTACATATATATAATCATCCATAGATGTAAGGTCTCTATATGTGGTAATTTTTTTATTCTTTTCTATCCCAGAAAAGGAATTACTTTATGGATATTAACAATAGTATTGAATGGATTATCAACACGATGGGCCTCATTTTTGTGCTACCCTTGTTCACTGAAATACCAGCCCATCTGCAGTGGCAATGTGGAGCAATTGCTGTTTATTTCTATTGGATTAATTTCTTATTGTATCTTTGAAGATAAACAAGCTTTAATGATTTCCCCATCTTTAAGCATTTTTGGTATCAGAAGAAAAACTATTGTAAGTGGTGTAAATTTGAAACTGGCTTATTCCTTTTCCAGTTTTTTCAAAATGTGAAGTTTTTGTATACCCTATTAAGGAAAGGCTGGAGCATGATTCCAGAGTTTAGAATGTAGACTAGGGTTTCTCAAACTCGGCACTATTGAATTTTGTGGCCAGATAATTCTTTCTTCTCCTTCTCTTTCTCCTTCTCCATTTCCTTCTTCTCCTTCTCCTTCTCCTCCTCCTCCTTCTCTTTCCCCTTCCCTTTCCCCTTCCCCTTCTCCTTCCCCTTCTTCCCCTTCTTTTCTTCTTCTTCTTCCTCTTCCTTCTCCTTCTCCTTCTTTTTTTTTTTTTTGTTTGTGGAGCGAAACTGTGTTGTATATTGTAAAATGCTTAGCAGCATTCCTGGCTCCTGGCTTCTACCCACTAGATACCACTAGTATCCACCCCACTCCAGTTGTGTCAATCAAAAATGTATGCAGACAATGCCAGATGTCTCCTGGGTCATCTGGGGAGCCCAGGTCAAGAACACTGATATAGACAAATATAGATTAAATGGGGAGAATAAATGCAAAAAGTGTTAGCTATTCTTGTTTTACCTCATATTATATGTAAGCATTTACTTTGCATTAAAATACTCAAAGTGAACTGATAGATAGTATGTGGGATCAAAGTGGTATAAAAGAAAAAATAAGCCCAAATAATTTAATTCTAGAGAGAGAAAAAAGGTTGAGTCCCCCAGCCTCTGACAGTTTCATGTTATTTCACATAATCTTTCCCATAACGAGGCCAATATTGTTACTCGAGGCCAATGTTGTTACTCGCATTGTCTAAAAGAAGCTGAAGTACTGAGTTCAGTAACTTGCTGAAGATCTCAGCTAGTTGGTCATGACATAGGTAATTTAATCAAAGTCTTTCTGACTCCGGGGGGCATGCTTTTTCTACGATGTCGTCTGCATTGCTGTGTCAGGAGCACAGTGACACAAAGGTGAGCGTGCCCTCTTGGAGAGGATGTGGTATGGTAAGAAAGGCAGTGGCTAAGGAATAAGAGGATTATTAGTGACTTTGGTGAGTTACTAGACATCTCTGTGAACTTAGCTGAAGTCCCTTTCAGCTTTATAAGATTGTGATTTCCTCTTTTAACAAGTTGTCTTTGCCAAATGCAAAGTACAAGTTAGTGGCCAGATGACAAACCAAACCCATTATCTATCCAGACATTTCCCAATATAGGATGCAGTGGGTAGAAAAGAAAACTGAAGGAGATAAAAGGATCAAATACAAATCATATGTTGTATACCCTGCATTAGGTGTCTTCCAGTTCATGAACTCAGTTATATCTCTGCTTGATGTAGCATACCATTAATCTCTCTAATTTCTTGATTACCAATTTGGTACCATTTTCTTTGATATTGGGGAGCTGTTATTTGTCTTTCCTACTTCAGTTGAAGTAATGTCCAGTTGCCAAGTGGTAAAATGATTTAAGATAACCTTAGGGACAGGCACAGTAGCTCACCCCTATAATCCCAGCACTTTGAAAGGCTGATTGCTTGAGCCCAAGAGTTTGAGACCAGCATGGGCAACGTGGCAAAATCCTTTCTCTACAAAATATACAATAATTAGCCAGGTTTGGTGGCACATGCTTGTGGTCCCAGCTCTTGGGAAGCTAAGGCAGGAGGATCACCTGAACCTCAGAGGCCAGAGTTGCATGAGCCATGATCATCACATGATCATCATGTGAGCCATGATCACACCACAGTGCTCCAACATTGGTGACAAAGCATGACCCTGGATCTAAAACTAGATAACAATAGTAAGAAAAAATAAGTTTGATTAACACATTGAAAATGAGATAGGATTATTCAATTAATGTTTTCTTTTTCAAAATAATCGGCCTCAATGATCTATCTATGAAATCTAATACCTAATTTAATACATGACAAATATTTTCACTGTATGAATACACTTTGACAAAAAAGTGAGTATAAATTTTATTTTTTCATTTTCCTAGGTTTGAGAAATGTGAAATTTTCATTGTTATGTTGGAGGTAATCTGTAAAACTTCGTTGAAGTCTGCAGTTGTATTTTGCTTCCTTCTTTGGGCTTTTGGACTTAGCTTTTACATACTCCTGAATTTACAGGCAAGGCAGCTGTATCAGTAGTTGATTTTGTCACTGTGAATTATGGAAATATATATTTATATGTAAATCTAAATAGTCTAGAAAATTTATAATTACATAACAACAGTATTTTAATACTTTAGTATTTTTCATCTGCTATATCTTTTAAATGATTTTAGAACAATCATTTTCCTTTTTTGAACCCTACGAAAAGGTAGGGTCTTGTTAAGTAATGTTTTCCATTGTCAAAAAGTTTAGGCCGGGCACGGTGGCTCACGCCTATAATTCCAGCTACTTGGGAGGCTGAGGCAGAAGTTGCAGTGAGCTGAGATCACACCATTGCACTCCAACCTGGGCAAAAAGAGCAAAACTCCATCTCAAAAAAAAAAAGTTTATGTAAAGTGCATGATGATTTATTCTTTATGCAGAAAATATACTTTTGATGACTTTGCCACTGTTTATTAATATTTTATCACTGCATTTCAGGAGCTATATACCTATGAATTTTAAAAAGTATTCTGAATATAATTTTATCATTCTACTCTCCAGGAAACATTTTTTCATTGTATACACTTTGCATTTCACTTTTACCTCACTGTCTGTTTTCAGGATGCCTTTAGTCTCCATTGCTGTCTATAATACAGAACTTCATCATGATACAAGGAAATATCAATTGTTAAGAGTCCTTCCTAGAACCATTTCTGAAGAATAAATTGGCGTATCCAGTTCTGTCCTTTGCACAGCTGATCTCCTTCACTGTATTTGCCCCAATTGTCCTCATGAATTTAGTTGTAAGTAGTTTTTTCTTGTATTTTCTCTTTGTTGATCATTTGAAACATTTTATAATGATAATTATTTTTAACTTCTTTAACCTTTCTCCACCGGGGAGATGAGAAAGGATATACTACAAAATCTATTCATTCAACACTCCTTTGGTGCCTGGGGAGCACCAGGCACATCAGGAGGCTCAGGGCGTGCAAAGATGCATGCACTTGGCAAATACTGAGAATCTACTAAATACCATGAACTGTTGCAAGTTCTGGGAAACAGTGGTGAAGAAAGCAAACCAATATTCAGTCCTAGTGTGATTACAAAATAGGAAGTTAAATAAACAAACAACTGTGTAGCATAATGTCATGGGGGTGATGAATGCTATGAAGAATTAAGAAGCAGGGAAAAGCAATAAAGATGAAGCTATGTGATGCTTTGGAGTTGGAGAGAGGGTCAGAGGTGAGGTAGAGATTTTATGGAACTTATTGCCTCTATGCTTGAATTTATCATTGACCAGAGATTCAAGTGGGGAAGTCTCTCATGCAGAGGGCGTCTGTGATGTTCAGATGTCACCTTGAACCCAGTCAAAGCCTAGACAGTATCAGCAGACATGAGAGTGCCCTTCCACATGGAATTCTCTAGAGAATCTGCTCAAGCCATGAACATGTTGGCTGATGTGGGCAAAGGTGCATCCCACTCTAAGTCTATGGAGAACCCTTATTGGCATTTTCATGCCTGTTTTTCCTTTATCCATTTAGGCACACATGCACATATTCCACACGCTTTCTCTGAGTCTGACTATGTACCAGGGAATGTGCTAGTTAGTGCTTCTGGGAAGAAAAAAATTATTCAGGCTCATAAGTATTTTGATCCACTTATTTGATCAACTCCAGAGTTTTATTTTGGTGACCTAGAAAAACAAAGGATGGCCATAGGAATAATGGAGAATGACATAAAGCCCACATTCTTCTCTGATAATTGTTTATGTTTTGGAAGATAATTATCCAGAAGAAAATTGGGCTTAGCAGTAGTGCAGGTTGGCCCATTCTGAAGATCCACACATCCAGCAGCCATTGTGCATTTCTACCTGGATATCCTGGAGGAAAATCAAACCAACAGAGCCAAGACTAATGTTATCTTTCCTCCAGAATCTCCACTGCCTCTCAGTAAAATCTCCTAGTCATCCTACTCAGATCATTGGCAGATAGTCTCTATTTCACTCTCCCACATTTTTCGTCAGTTCTTTCAATAATTCTTGGGCTTTCACATCTGCTTCCATTTGGCTTGGACTGTCATGGTTCCTCATCCAAATTGCTGCAGCAGCCTCAAGAGCATCTCCACCTTATGTCACTGCTTCGTCTCATTCTTCCTACAAATGGTCACCAGAGTGATGTTCTGTTAATGAAAAATTGAACCCATCAGTGGCTCTTTTAAATATTTTTTCCATACCTCTTCAAAAGCTTTAATTCAGTCCAAACCCATCAGCATAGCAGGCAAAGGTCTCTGTGAGCTGGATCTTACCAAGATCTTTCCCAACTACCCAGAAATGCACACTCCCTGAGTGTGCCACACTTTCCTTCATGCTGCCTAGACTCTGTATAGGCTCTTCCTTTTGCCTGGAAATCCTCCCACCACGGGTTAATGCTATGCTTTCAAAACTGCACAAGTATCATTTCTTTGGGGTAGACTTCCAATTACCTTACTCTGTTGGGTGCTCTTTCCTTGTGTTACCATAGCTTTGAGGATACAAACAGATAATAATAATGAAACCTACTTTCTAGATTATTGCAAAGATTAAATCAGCTAATACAAGGGACTTAAAACAGTACTTGGCACATGATAAGCATTTGATAAATGTTAGTGACCATTAAAAGTTCATAACTGATCTCTTCTATGGCTTACAAGCTCAAGTGTCTTCAGACCCCAGGTAAGTTTCTAAAATATGTGAAGCAGCAGGAATGAGATGGTTAGCTTTGGGGTTATTTTTTTGAGATAGCATTTCAGCCTCTGACCCAGGCTGGAGTGCAGTGGAGTGATCATGGCTCACTGAAGCTTCTACCTCCCAGTCTCAGATGATCCTCCCAGACCTCAGCCTACCTAGTAGCTGCAACTACAGGTGCTCACCGCCATGCCCAGCTAATTTTTGTATTTTTGTAGAGATGGGATTTCACCGTGTTGCTCAGGCTGGTCTGGAATTCCTAGGCTCAAGGGATCCTCCCACCTCAGCCTCCCAAAGTGCTGAGATTACAGATGTGAGCTGCCACGCCTGGCAAAAATCAAAGATGTTTGGTTTTCATGGGGACTGTTGTAAATTGGTGAGAATACCCGGCTGAAGACTTGCAAATGAAAAACCAAAAAAATGTTATCCTGCCCAGTAAAACCTATTTCCTGGCTATATCCAGTTCTCAGTGCTAGTTTGCAAGCCCTCGAATATATTCTCCCTCTCTTCATTCATTCTGTGTCTGTTTTGTTTACCTATTATGTGCCCTGCTCTATACTAAGCACTGGGCATACAGTGGTGAGCTTGACAGATCCCTCGTCTCATAGAGTTTACTGGACTTTGAGCTCCTCAAGAGCAGTCACTGATGTTTCTTTCTGGTGCAGCATGCAAGATGCTGGCTCAGCAAAGGCAGGAACTAAGTACCAGAAAAATAAATGAGTGAGTGAAATGAGCGAATTCATCAGATTGAGTAGAACTGAGCTAACAGCTTCCCCCCACCTAATTCTATCTAGCCATACATTTCTGGTTTCTCACCAGAGCCTCTCCTGCCCCTATAGTATATGTTTTCCTTCTGAACATATGTAAGATATAATATGTATCATTCTCTCAGTTTCGTATTTTTTTCCATGTTGTTAAATCCCTCTTGTCTACCTTAGTTACTAAACTCTTGGAGTTTCCCACCATGTTGTGTGGCTACACCCAATTGCATGTGATATCACATCATCCCTGTCCTTTCAAAAAATAACAGATTATCTTAAATGAATTTCAGATTAATTTGTGTGTCTTAAGTTTTCATAACACTTAAGAGTACTGAACTTCCAAATGTGACCATCACCGTTGCAGAGGTATATAGGCCTTGTAGTTTTCTGTAAGGTGTATTACCAAAGTATTCTGCAGCTACTACTAGTAGATCATCTGCCCACTCTCCCACTTTAGCCACAGAGACCTTGCTATGGTTCGAATTTTTATGTCCCATCCTATATATATATATATATATATATACACACACACACACACTATATATATATACTATATATATACACTATATATATATATATACTATATATATATACACTATATATATATATATATATATAAACCTAATCACCAAGAAGATGGCATTAGAAGGTGGGGCCTTTGGGAGGTGATTAGGCCGGGAGGGGAGAGCCCTCATGAATGGAATTGGTTCCCTTATAAAAGAACTATGAGGGAGCTCATTAGCTCCTTTGCCCTTCTGCCATATGGGAACACATAGAAGATGCCACCTATGAGGAATGGGGTCTCACGAGAAACCAGTTCTGCCCAAGTCTTGATTTTGAACTTCCCAGCCTGCAGAACTGTAAGCAATTACTTTATGCTATTTATAAATTACCCAAGCTAAAATATTTTGTCATAGCAGCCTGAATGGACTAAGACAGACCTTACATGCATTTTTAGGTGGGCCTTCAACTGTAATGATTTAATTTTGTGTCATAATTCAGATTGGTTTGGCAGTTGGTGACATTGCTGAGGTCCAGAAACATGCATCTTTGAAGAGGATAGCTATGCAGGTAAGTGCAGTGCTTCCCCACTTATGATAGTATTATGTTCTGGTAAAGCCACCATAAGTTAAAAATACTGTAAGTCAAAAATGGGAATTTTGTAAGAAAGCCAGTTATAAATTTACACCGCTTATACCGTAGAGTTGGACTGTTTACCCTCCTGATCATGTGGCTGACTGGGTTCTGTGGTTCGCTGCCACTGGCCGGCATCCCAGGAGAGTACCACATACCACTAGCCCAGAACAGATCAAAGTTTAAAATTTGAAGTATAGATTCTACTGAATGTGTATCACTTTCACACCATCATAAAGTCAAAAAAGCATGAGTTGAACCATCCTAAATTAGGCATTGTCTGCATTACATCTAATTTAAACTTACTGAAATTAACACAGTTATAATTACTTCCTTTTCTGAGAGCACAGTTATTTAGCATGGATGTTTTCTGAATCTTGAGGAGTCACATCCTGTGTGTCTGTTTGCAAGTTATCTGTTATACCTGCTGTAATCAAAGATGATGAAAAAATGTCCTAGAAAAATTTTAGTAGAGAAATTAAGAAATTTCCTGAGCATCTTTTGTTATGTTAACCTGTGGCCACCCAGGTAGCTAGCTGTTAGATCAAGAGCGTCACTGGCATCCTATCCATGCTGTTTAAAGGAGCTTCTTCTGTTTTGTGCAGGGAATCACAAGGTCCCCACAGCATGATTTATGCTGAAGTTTTAACAGAATCTATGTGGTTTTGTTCTCTTGTGACATCTCTCTCATTTTTATGGACAATTTGATGTAAAATTTGGTGTCAAAGTTTCTTGGCTAGGTCCTCAGCTATTGAATGTTGTGAGGTACTTTTCTGTAATACAACACCAAGTTATTTTCCTGTTCTTGACTGAAATGTCTTTAAATTTCAAATTCAAATGGGCATTTTTGATGCTTCAAGGATATTTGGTGACCAGTTGACTATGCGCATTAAGAAATTTTGGCCAGTTTGAGAGAGAGAAAAATCATGTTATGATATAACTTTCTCTTCATTCTTGTTTCTTCTTCACTTTTATTTGTCACAGTTTTCTTCTCTGTTATTCATTCAGCCATACATTAGCATTTATTTATTGAAAAACAATGTTTCAATACATATAGTATACAAAGGGCAATACAACTTAGCATGAGAGCCCAGAGGAAACAGAGGGATGTGATCCTTGACTATTAAGTCAACTGTGTCTACTTAGCACACCAGCTAGGCATTGATAAAATGAAATATCGAAAATCAACCGAGAACCATTCTTAAATTCTACACTGCACAACATGGCTGTATATTATGCAGAGATACAGAGCGATCTGAACATTTAGAGAACAAAAACAGTTAAATGATTATGCGGTACAGAAAAAATGCAAAAATAAGGGAATGCTACATGGAGGGGGTGAGATGAGTCAGTGTTGAAAGATGGTTGGGATCTAACAGGACATCAATACCATCCTGAAAGGAGGGGCCAGCAAGAGCAAAGGGCCACATCGGAACCGGGAGAATGGCCAAGGCACTGGCCCAAGGTCCCCTTGCCTGTAAGGATCATTCATGTTAATGGGCAATTAAATCATTCCAGATGACAGGGGGGTTTATTCAAAACTAGCAGAGAATAACCTTACCAAAGGCAGTAAAGGATGAAGTGCTTCAAGTTACTTTGTAAGTTAGTGGAGGGTTATTATCAGCTCTTCCACAATGAAAATGGTGTTTATGGTGATCTGCTATTATCTTGGTTTAGTGGGGAAAGATCGAAGGTAGGAAGAGCTAATGGCAGGTTATTAGTGTCACAAAGATGATGTTTAGGACTCCAGGTATGTCAATATGGAGAGGGGATGTATAAACTTCTTGGTAGGTATGTCAGCAATACCTCATAAATGCCCTAATACCTCTTTAAAATACATTGGGGAATAAATAAAAAGAATAATACAAGCAATAGTACCAAAGAAAATATCTTGGGGAAGCTCACTCAGTTGCAGTACCAGTGGAGTTGAGCTGAAAAGTGCAATGCTATATTTTGTTTACTTTGCTCCCTGAAAGTAAACAGCACAAATCCTAGTACCCCCCTGTTATCTGTGCCTTGTTTTGGATCAAAAGCAGCATCAACTGGAAAACCAGGAAGCCATTCTGCTACTTCCCCTGAGTTGTTTCTTAAGCAACTCTCTGCATCCATTCTGAAACCTATGTCTGAGCTCACAGCAGAAGGGGACATGTAGCATGCATTTACTACAGGGTCATTTAATGCTCTCATAGAATCCTCTGAAATGAAAGTGAGAGGTCAGCCCAGCTGCTGTCCAGAAGTCAGGAAGTAGGAATCAGTTTTCATTTTGCTGTACTAATGATTGCCTCTATGCCATATAAGAATTTCAGATACTAATTAATGATTCTGTTAATAAATCCAAAATGCATTTTAGGTGGAACTTCGTACCAGCTTAGAAACAATGCTGTCATGCTGTTGCATACGCAAAGTGGATCAGAAATCCACCACCATATATCCCAACAAACCCAGATGTGGTGGGACATTATTTGTAAGTACACATAACAAATAACATCAATAACCTGACACTGCTTGACATCCATTCCTTGTGTTATCCCTAAGGGGGTCATTTTATAGACTTTGAGCCATCTCTGCCAATGCGAAAGAAATAGCTATGCTTTAAAAAAATGAATATGATTAACTTAAGATGTGAAAGGACTAAGTGACAAGAGGGTGAAATTTGCCCTCATCTTTTGGGAGGCTCATCCATAGCATCTGTGTTAAATACACACTGTCCCTGTAAGAGTAGATGGGTAGGGGACCAACCTTACCCTTTCAGTATCTTTTATTACAGCAAAGATATACTTTATTTGTTTTTCCTAGTCACATGTCACTTACATTTCTGTGTAGATATATATGTGTGTATGTACAGCTAAGTGTTTATAATATACAATAAAGAACACACATTTACACACACACAAACACACACACTCTGTATTAATCCATTTTCACACTGATATAAAGAACTGCCTGAGATTGGGTAGTTTATAAAGGAAAGAGGTTTAATTGACTCACAGTTCCACATGGCTTGGGAGACCTCAGGAAACTTACTATTATGGTGAAAGGCAAAGGGGAAGCAAGGCACCTTCTCACAGGCAGCAGGAAGGAGAATGAATGCAGGAGGAACTACCAAACACTTATAAAACCATTAGATCTTGTGAGAATTCACTCACTATCATGAGAACAGCATGAGGGAAACTGCACCTATCATCCAATTACCTTCACTTGGTCTCTGCCTTGACATGTGGGCATTATGGGGATTATGGGGATTATAATTCAAGATGAGATTTAGGTGGAAAAACAAACCCTAACCATGTCTTTCCAGCCCTGGCCCCTGTCAAATCTCATGTCCCTTTCACATTTTAAAACAAATCATGTCTTCCCAACAGTCCTCCAAAGTCATAATTTATTCCAGCATCAACACAAAAGTCCATGTCCAAAGTCTCATCTGAGACAAGGCAAGTCCTTCTGCGTAGGGGCCTGTAAAATCAAAAGCAAATTAGTTACTTCCAAGATACAATGAGGGTACGGGCATTGGGTAAGAATTCCTGTTTCAAATGGTAGAAATTAACCAAAACGGAGGGGCTACAGATCCCATGTAAGTCTGAAATCTGGTTGGGCAGTCATTAAACCTTAAAGTTCCATGTGACTCAACTTGGTGTCTCACATCTAGGTCACACTGATGCGAGAGGTAGGCTCCCATAGCCTTGGGCAGCTCCATCCCTAAGGCTTTACAGGTTACAGCACCCCTCCCAGTTGCTTTCACAGGCTGGCATTGAGTTTCTGCAGCTTTTCCAGGTATGTGGTACAAGCTGTCAGTGGATCTACCATTCTCTGGTCTGGGGGATGGTGGCGCTCTTCTCGCAGCTCCACTATGCAGTACCCCAGTGGGGACTCGGTGTTGGGGTTCCTACCCCACATTGCCCTTCAGCACTGCCCTAGCAGGAAGTTCTTCGTGAGAGCTTTGCCTCTGCAGCAAACTTCTGGCTGGATATTCAGGCATTTCCGTACATCATCTGAAATCTAAACGGAGGTTCCCAGACCTCAGTTCTTGACTTCTTTGTACTTGCAGGCCCAACACAACATGTAAACCTGCCAAGGCTTAGAGCTTGCACCATCTGAAGCAAAGGTTTGAGCTGTACTTTGGCCCCTTTTAGCCACAAGTGGGTCGTGAGGGACAAAGTTCCAAGACTGCACAAAGCAGCAAGGCCCCAGACCTGGCTCACAAAACTGTGTTTTCCTTCTAGGCCTCTGGGCCTGATTGGCGGTGCTACCGTAAAGACCTCCGGCATGCCCTGGAAACATTTTCCCCATTGTCTTGGGGATTAACACTTGGCTCCTCATTGCTTATGCAAATTTCTGCAGCTGGCTGGAATTCGTCCCCAGAAAATAGGTTTTTCTTTTCTATCACATTATCAGGCTGCAAATTTTCCAAATTTTTATGCCCACTTCCCTTTTAAATATGGGTTCCGATTCCAAGCCATCTCTTCGTGGATGACTAAAACTGAATGCTTTTAAGAGCATGCGGGGTACCTCTTGAATGCTTTACTGCTTCAAAATTTCTTCTGCCAGATACTCTAAATCATCTCTCAAAGTTTCACAGATCTCTAGGGCAGGGGCAACATGCTGACAGTCCCTATGCTAAAGCATAGTAAGAAGCACCTTCATTCCAGTTCCTAAGTTCCTCATCTCCATCTGAGACCTTCTCAGCCTGGACTTCATTGTCCATATCACTATCAGCATTTTGGTCAAAGTCATTCAACAAGTCCACACTTTTCCACCTCTTCTTGTTTTCTGTGCCCTCCAAACTGTTCCAACCACTACCTGTTACCCAATTCCAAAGTCACTTCCACATTTTCAGGTATCTTTATGGCAGTACCCCACTCTCCCCGGTACCAATTTACTGTATTAGTCCATTTTCACACTGCTATGAAGAACTGCCTGAGACTAGGTAGTTTATAAAGGGAAGGGGTTTAATTGACACAGTTCCACATGGCTGGGAGGCCTCAGGAAACTTATAGTCATGACAGAGGCAAAGGGGAAGCAAGGGGCCTTCTTCACAAGGTGGAGGATGGAGAATGAATGCAGGAGAAACTACCAGACACTTATAAAACCATCAGATCTCATGAGATCTCACTCACTATCATGAGACCAGTGTGCAGGAAACTGCCCCCAGGATCCAATTACCTCCACCTGGTCTCTCCCTTGACATTTGGGGATAATTAGAATTATGGGGATTATAATTCAGGATGAGATTTGGTTGGGGACAAAAAGCCTAACTGTCTCTCTGTCTCACACACACACACACACACACACACACACACACACACACACACACACACACACAGTTGGAATGTTCACTGTAGAAAGTATATGAAGTGATCAAAGACTAAGCAAGACCATTGCTTGTGCAAACCAGCCACCCCTGACCTGTCACCTCCACCTCCTTCTCCGCTCAGTCTGGCCCATTTGACTTTCTGGATGGACTGTGCAAGTCACCATTTTCTCTTGCTTGGACTCCTAGAATTACCTCATTCCTGGTCATTTCACATCTGCCCTTGACCCTCTCAAGTCAACCTATGGTTTAAAAGATGCTAAAGTAAGACAAAATGTATTAAAATAACATTTCAGAAATTTATCCAGGTGAAACTTCATTGATTGGTTGAGTTGTATGGGATAATGTGCAGTGCAGTTTTAGATAATTAACAATGAATCTCGTATGGAATACCACCTTCAGTGATGGGCATTTCTCATGAAAATGCATAGAACAATTCAGCTAAGCCCCTTTCTAAACAATTTCCTACCTTAATTTACTCCTTTTCTATTTGTACATTTTTTCCTCTGATAAAAAGTATTACTTCATTTCATAGCTCGTTCTTCACATGCCTGTTTCTCTTCGCAGATTCCACAATCTGCTCCTTGAGGGTGTAGCTGTGCTTTATGCATATTTGTGCCAGTGGTGGTTGAATTTTGGAACATGCTTAAGAAATAATTCCTGAATTGAATTCGATTTTAGTAACTATTATTTTTTAATCCCACAGAGTCTATTCTATTTTTTATTTTCCACTCAAGAAATAAGACAAGAAATACCAAATGCTAATACATCTCTAGAAATTGAAATATTAAAGCAGAAATACCAGTACACATTTTTCCTTCTCTCTGAACTTGAGAAATTTAAAACTCATAAATAATACTGTGCAGTATAAGGTTATATTTTATATTGGTTTTTATTTATTTTGTACATATTAAGACATGCTTTATTGATGGCTGTAGGTAGTGTATTGAGAGTCATGAGGCATTTTTGAGAACCAACAACTTATTTGCCACTATCACCAGTAATAAGTGAATAAAAATTAAAATTCTGATTTCCTTTCTTTTGGAGGCAGTATCATAAACTGTGTTCTTCATCTGAATTCATAAAGCAAACCTCTGAAAGCTTTTGAAGATCTTTGGAGTAACTATGTGGTGGGTGGTAATTAAACCTGAGGGTTTTACTGTTAGTTTACCTGAGTTCAAACCCCTATTCAACTATTTACTTAGTAACTGTGACCCTGCGCAAGCTGCTTAAGCTTTTCCTGTAATAGTTTCTTATCTGTAAACTGGTAACAAAAATAAACTAGTCATGAACTAACAGTGTAACTTTGGGAAAAATGATTTAGACTTCAAAAATGTGTGTTTCCTGGAAGGATTGTGACTACCACGAGGTTAAAACCTATACCTTCCCACATTCAGAAGGGCTAAAAGAAGAACTGAAAATAAATTCATGAAATGTGTATGACCTTTTAGGCTGAAGGAACTCACTTTTCTCCTGAAAAAGCAGCATGAGGTCATTAAACTGATCATTCAGAAGATGGAGGTCATCTCTGAGACAGAGGATGAAGATAACTGTTGTTCTTTTCAAGACAGGTTTAAGAAACTGTCGATGGAACAAACGGAATTATTTGTTGTTGACAGCCGTCAAGGCGAAAAGATACCACCTTGAGCCTTGTCTCTCCAGACCTTCAGTGAGGCTTTCAATGCGATGGGGTGGGGGTGGGGGTGCACAATTTGCCGGTTCTAATTTTCAATTTAAAAAGAATGAGAAAGAAGCAGAAATCTGATTGATTTCACTACATGTGAAATCATGGTTCCTGCATGCTATACAAAAGTAAACTATCTTTTATCCTCTATTCATATTTTCTGCCAATTATTATATATTGGGGATATTTTTGCAGATATGTTCAAGTTGGACTTCACTTTGATGAGAGATAATCTCATTATTTGAATGGGTAGCAGATGAATTTGCTAGAACACACATGTTTATTGCTAAGGAGTAACAAATGTAACTATTGAGCTAGAATGCTAATGTAAGTACTGTATTCCTGCTTGCTAATTGCCTAATATCCGATGCCCTAGAAAATAGTCACAAGTGTTAGTAATGCCTTAGATGACAGTCTTAAGTATTAGTTGAGTTCTACCAGTTGGAAGCTTCTTTGTGTTGGAAGAACCTGTGGGTGGCACCCTGTGTACTCTTCTATTGCTACTACGATGAGTAGCCCCACCCTTCTTGCTGTCCCCAACACACCTAATGTCACTTTAAGCCATATAGTTGAAGTACAAATTACTAGCCCTTATGATATGCATGAATTTTACTATAGATAATTTATATTGTTTCTGTGTTTTTGTTTGCCAATGAGCATAATAAATATTAAACCTACATGGTATTACTGTCATTATTTGAACCTTTTATTGCATTGTGTTTTGAGATTTGAAAAAACAAAAAACACTTCCACCACATATTCCCTTCATTCTTTTGATGTTTAGTATAAAACATGAATTAATCACATACCTCATCATTGATCTTTTCAAGGTCCTTCTCTTGTTTTGTCTGATTTTCCCCTTCATCCTGATTCCAATGTTTATTCTCTCACTACCCCCAGGAGACATCCACTTTAATGAATATGTCTTTGGCTATGTATGTGTCTTTGTGTTATGCTGAATAGTGTTATTTTAAGTTTGTTTTTATTTACACTGATATTATACTAAGGTGCTTTTTTTTTTTTTTTACTTTTTACTTCTGTTATACTTCTCACTTACTATATTTTTTACTCATTTGTGTTTCTTACTGCTTTTCACTGGACATGATGTTTACAAGATACAACTGCGTTACCATATTCCACCTAGTACAGGGCATTTGATGTGGCTTACTATTTCATTGTGTGCACCCACCACACTGGACTTTTCTAGATATGGACAGCTTGGTTACCTCCACCTTCCTGCACACATTCTCAAACATACTGACGTTCATACAAACAAGCAGGGTGCTGAGGGACAATATGTGCTATTACAAAACAAAGCATTTTTACATTCATGGTCCAACAGAACACATGGCTTGGACACAATGTTGTATATGCCTTAATCTTTTATACAAATAATATCTTTGTTCTTTATATTTCTTAAAACAGAAAGGCTGGAAAATCACAATACAGGAGCAATAACCAAAGATCTCCTGATCATAAAGACAAATGGTCTTTTCAGTCTTTACTCTCCTCAAACCTTGTGTGGCACTGCACAATATAGATCTAAGTCAACATTCACGGAGTGCCAAGAATGTGAGAAACACTGTACCATGCCTGTCGTGGGAAATATTTAAATAAACAGATTGTCTTACAACAACCTCAGCAACCTGTACTCTCAAGAAGCTTACAATTTAATGGGTCTTCATTTATTTCTGCAGTTCTTTCTCCTCTACCCCCAAACACAGAACTGCTTTTCCACTGCTTCCACTGATTGCTGCTTCTCTCTTTCCTAACTGGCTTCTCTTTCCTGCCAACTAATTCCATGTGTACATCCCTGAGGTCGTACCTGGCTCTGTTTCCTCTGTTTCCTCTCCTCTGTCCCTTCTCCTAAAGTCCGGTCCAACATTTCTACAGTTCTTCAAATTAAATACATATAAATCTGAATTTGGTAGTGAGAGAAGCAAACCAGCTCCTCTAGATTTCCTATTTTCCATCAGTGGTACCAGGATTCTCTCAAGCTCCTGGACTCGAAAGGAGTCAACATACTAAGTTGATTTAATCTTCCTAAAGTGGAGCTATAAACCTTCACACCCATGCTAAAAACTTAAAGGTTTTCTCTTTCTTCATAAGCAAACTAATCTTCTTAACCTGACTTCTGAATCTAAATTAGCTTTATCTTCCAGTATTCTTCATTTCATCCAAATTGGAAGACCACTGTTTCATGAAGACACTACGCTTTCCCATCTCCCTACCTCCAACTCTATTCTCTTCCAGCCAGAATGTCCCTTATCTAACTCCTAAAGCTCAGTTTAAATGGCATCTCCACCTTGAAGTCTTTTCCTAATGCTCCCCACTCATTATGCTTCCTACCTCCTCTGAACTGGCACAGACTGCACTTCTCCTCTGCTACTGCAGCCTGTTAACGGTGACTGTGACTTGCCACATCCTCCCCCAACTAGAGGGCAGACTCCCCGAGCTTTATGGGTCACTATCACCAGTAGTCTCAAGAGATCCATGTAGTTACATCCTATTTCATTTTTTTTCATCTTGTGGAGCTTCTAGCACTGTGCCTTGCACATGACAGATGCTCAGCAAATACACATAGGCAAATAAAAGAAATCAGTGAAAATAATAAATATCATAGGCCTGAGAGAGACTGCAAGAAAACTGGCTCAGTCTGCCTCAGAAAAGTAGTTTAGTGTCCTTTCTTTGTTGATACTGTGTCCTAGAGAAGTTGAATAACTCGGCCTCTAAGTGGTGGAAGAAGCATTAAACACCACTTTTCTCCCTTTTTGTTCCCACCGCTTCAATCTGGGCTGTTGTTTTAATGATTGTTAACTATGATTAGCATGGACACTTGAAAGGTTTGTACTTTGCAAGAAGCAACTTGTGCCTTCATATTGAATAATATCAAAAAGAAAAGGCTTATGAAGTTTACTGTGGTATCAGGCGCTGTTCCAAGTAGTATGTACTAACTCACTTGATTCTCAAAATCTATTAAGTGGTAGGTGCTATGATAATTATCATCCTTGTTTTGTAAAACAAATCATGACACTTCTAGGCTGAGTAGCTTGGTCAAGGTCACATTGTTGAGATGTAAACTCAGGCAGTCTGCTTCTAGAGTTTGTGTTCTTAATACAAAGTTATACTATCTCTTAAATAAGAATAAGATCAAGGAGCATCCTTTCTTCATTGACTTTATACTTTAGAGGTAACTGAGTGGATATTTCCAATGTAACATTCATAGGTAAGTGCATTTGAAGGGTAAGAGACATGAGCTACTACAGACATAATGAAAACAAGTGCACAGACACTGAAGTCAGGAAGCCTGAGTCATAGAAAGTCTAACTGCTATCTCGCTGTGTGACTTCTTTAAACAAGATACTTAAACTCTCTAGTAAATGGGGATAATAAGAGTACATGCCTCATAAAGTTGTGCTAAGGATTAAATGAATTGGTGCAGGTAAAATGTTTGGCACATAGTCAGCACTCAATAAATACTAGCCAATATGGAAGACTAAATCATTTGCAAATATATGAAAGAACAATTTTTTTAAAGCATTTTATTCTTTTTATCTAGACTAATAACTATACAAAAACTATTAAAACTTTAGCCATCATATTTCAAAGTTTTTTCCAAGTTTGGTTCCAAAATCTCTCAAACACAATTTAATTCATGTACTTGATATTTTACCATACCACGAGTGACTTTTTATACATTGTAAAAACTCAAACATGAAAATTTATTCTTTTAATATGGATAAAATAGTCATTGCATATCTGGATACTCCTTTTACCAGTCAGATATCTAATTTTCAAGTAATAGGGATTTATAAGAAGATGGTGAAAATAAAACATAATTTGAGAACTAGGTATAAACATTATTACTTATAAGAACTCCTCGGCCGGGCGCGGTGGCTCAAGCCTGTAATCCCAGCACTTTGGGAGGCCGAGACGGGCGGATCACGAGGTCAGGAGATCGAGACCATCCTGGCTAACACGGTGAAACCCCATCTCTACTAAAAATAGAAAAAACTAGCCGGGCGAGGTGGCGGGCGCCTGTAGTTCCAGCTACTCGGGAGGCTGAGGCAGGAGAATGGCGTAAACCCGGGAGGCGGAGCTTGCAGTGAGCTGAGATCCGGCCACTGCACTCCAGCCTGGGCGACAGAGCGAGACTCCGTCTCAAAAAAAAAAAAAAAAAAAAAAAAGAACTCCTCAAGTTCTCTATTATATGCATTGGGGCAACACATATATTTTAAATGCTGATTTTTAAAAGTGTTGAGATTTAAAAGGCAGTTTGGAAATTATTTGCATCTTTCCAAAACAAAGAACCATTGGTCATGGTAGAATGTGATTTTTTAAAACTTACTAAAGTACATCTAAGAAACATTTAATGTTAAAAATCTTTTAGCCAGAACATGCAGCTGATGGCTGGCTCAAGGTCTGGGAGCTGGGGCCAGTGACTCCAGGACACAGGAGACTCAGGTGCCCAGCCTGATATTGAACCTGGGTTCAAGATCCACTGTGCCAGTAAGGGGAAATTGCAAGAATTGGGAGCTGAAAAACTTCCTGATGACATTGTGAAAATTTCCCCACTGAAACTACTCTTGCCTGAAGTTACGTTATTATCAAAGATGTTAGACTTCAGATTTAGGGTACAGTTGTTGAAGTTACAGTTCAGTGAAATTGTTTAACCTATTATGAACCCACAGAGTGAACTGAACTGGGCGGCTTCCTAGAACCTGAAGCAATTTGTCTTGTCATTTGGCTCTGATTTTGCTTGTTAGTTTTAGTGAGGTGATGGCAGAAGACAGAAGACAGGAAGATGTGGGCTACCCCTTGTCATTTCCAGCTCCAGACCCTGAAACAAAAGGAGTCCAGCATTTTCACAGGTTCCCGGGGTAAAAGGAGATATGATCCTGAGCTGCAAACCATCAAGGAAACCGCCGAGGGAAGCAGCGCCCTCTAGGGGTGTGATTGATATTGAACTGGAACCCGAAGACCTCATTGACTGAGACCTCCATTGTGTGCAGGAGGATCTCTCATCTCGGGAAAACCTGCAGTGATGTTACCTGTGGTGCTGCTCCTCTTTCTTTTGAGACGTATTGGGCATCTGCAAGTCCAAAGGCAGGTGGTGGTACTTATTTAAAGGTTTCAATGTTAATTGCCACGGAATAAGATAGGCTGCCAATTAAATAGATACACAAATCAGGTGTATAAAGCAGTACAGTAGTCCTCCCTTATCCCCCGTTTCTCTTTGTGAAGTTTCAGTTATCCGTGGTCAACCACAATCAGAAAATAGGTGAGTACAGTACAGTAAGATATTTTAAGAGAGAGCAAGACACTACAGTCACATAAACTTTATTACAACATATAGTTACATAATTGCTCTATTTTATTATTAGTTATTATCTTCTCTTTTGCCAAATTTGTAAATTAAACTTTATTATAAATATGTATGTTTAGGACAAAAACATAGTATATGTTCAATACTATGTATGATTTCAGACATCCACTGGGGATCTTGGAATGTATCCCCACAGAGAAGGGGAGGTCTACTATACTTTTATGTGAATCAGAAGTAGTTAGCAACTTACAGGAGACATAATCCCCTTTCCAGAACCAAGACTGAAAAAAATAAGTATTGAGGGATAAAACTATCAGAAGATAAAGTTATCGGGGTAATTTAGGTTGTTTTAAAAACTGATGGAGAAGAGGATGAAGATAATGGAGGTTATGGCTCATGGGCAGAAATGTCTGGGCGTGTGTCAATTACCAGCAAAACTTGAAAGGAAAACTTCACCTGCATCTTCTAAATTAGATTGCAGCAATCTAATTTTGAAACAAGGCCAAACTCAGGTATCTGTTGGAATAGCAACCAGCTCTTCTAGAGTCCCACAGGAACAGTTGCTCCCAAACTCAAATTTCTCAACAAAAACTACTGCAGGCATATTCCAGAGGCAAAGCAGGGATCTTCAGTTAAAGACTTTCACAAAAGAAAAAAATATGGGGAAAAATTAAATGGCTCAGCAAAGGCAGTTTGTTTTTCTGTCTACAAGTCAACTCAGTAATGGCAAATCCCCGTAAATCAGTGGTGATCCATACGCTTTGCAGACGCAGATCATTGATTCTGAAGAAATGAAAACCATGTAAGGCAAGGCACAGTGGCTCACCCCAATAATTTCAACAGTTTGGGAGGCCAAGGTGGGAAGATTGCTTGAGTTCAGGAGTTCAACACCAGCCTGGGCAAAAGAATGAGACCCCATCTCTACAAACAATAAAACATTAGTTTGTCATGGTGGCATACACCTGTAGTCCCAGCTACTTAGGAGGCTGAAGTAGGAGGATCACTTGAGCTTGGTGGTGTCAAGGCTGCAGTCAGCTGTGACTGCACCACTGCACTCCAGCATGAACAAAAGAATAAGACCTTGTCTTAAAAATAAATAAAGATAAAGAAAAATTATAAACTGTCTAAAGAATGTATAATGAAAATAAGCCAAGTCAGTCTACAAAATCCGGTGCACTTTGCTACAGGCTGGACGTCCCACACGTCCCACACAGGTGCCCCTCTCTCTCTGCAGGAGAGAGAGCTATTCTCCTTTCCCTTTCTTTTGCCTATTAAACCTCCACTCCTAAACTCACTTTTTGTGTGTCTGCGTACTCAATTTCCTTGGCGCGAGACAACAAAACTCAGGTATTTACCCCAGACTCTGACGCTCCAACATCACTTCAGTATCACTGATTTAAACAAACAAACAAAAAACAAAATAAAAAATCACTAAGCATCTATCATAACCTTCAAAGGAAAAGCCTTAAAACAATGTAAACAAAAATATCCTTCCAGGTGAACTTTGAATGTAAATCTTCTGAGAGTCTGTTCTACACCAAGGTTTCAGTTCTGCACCAATAATGCTTGTGACCCACAGAATTCCCAGCTGGATTGAGCTTGTCTTCACTGAACTTTTTTAAAAAGCTAGAAAAAGGCAAACTCCCTGTTCTTCTGGTGCCATGTGAGTATATTTTGGCTACTCATTTTTCATCATAATGAGGCTCACTATTTGACATGAATGACAATTCTACCAGATAAGACAAGAGCAATACAAAACAGGGCAGAAACATGAAGAAAAGAATATTTCCTAAGGTTCTGTTGGGCACTACATAGTTGTTTTATGATATTTTAAATTTTATTTTTACCTGACCACGCCCAAAGCCAAACTTTGTTACAAGAAACACCTATAAATACTAATCAATGAATGTTCCAACAGACAAGGAATGCAGTAGCATGAATGTGTTATGACACAGGGTACATATGACACAGGATAGTCTTGCTTTTATCTCTTATGTTTACGGGAAGATGACTAACCCATTCATAAATTATCACTGTTTACATTTCAAAGACCAAGCCAGCCGCTCTGTAACTATAGGTTATATCTTCAGCATTAATCACTGACTATTTTAAAAAGTCAGGCTGTTCGCCTTTCACAGGTATGGGTGGGTAACCCAGGTATGTAACCTGGGAGGCAGAGGTTGCAGTGAGCTGAGATTGCGCCACTGCACTCCAGCCTGGTGACAGAGTGGAACTCCAACATCAACACCAAAAGCACCTCATAATCCATGAATCTTTCTAAAAGACACATGAGTGTCCTAACTAGAATGCTAAATGTGTTGGTGGGTGATGGTACCAAGGTTTGAGGTAACATGGGACATATGTAGAATATGTGCATAGGAAGTGAAGATTTAGGAAAGGAACAAGTCTAAAAGGGCAACATGGTCTGCAGCACGACCTTATGAATCTCATTAAATGTTTGGTGTGCTTGGAGTTATGATGGAAACTGATAGAAAGGCAAGTTCTGTGTAACCATTGACGTGGTTGAAGTTCTCAGCTCTCATAGGGGACAGCACTGCAGAAGATTGAGCTATATAAGCAAATAAGCAGCTGCTAACTTGGAAAATGACTCCCTTGGAACTGTCTTCTTTCCTGGGCCTTAGTTTGATGGGTGTTTAAAGATGGTCAACAGTGATTTCCTGCCTCTTTTGGTACTAAGCCATTGTTTCAATAAGACAGTTAATAAATTTGGTAGATATCTTAGGTCAGTTCACAGGCAAACAAACTCATAAGAGGATGTGTAACAGTCTGTTCACTGGCTTTCTCTAAATAGATATGGTGAGTCATCTCTTTCCCTTAGGTTACCATCTGCTGTGATCTAGAAATCAGTCCCAATTTAAATAATTTACTTTATTCTTCTTTTTCCCCTTCCTTTGATAATCTTGCACTTGAGAAATATTTACCTAGGACTCTTACATTCATTTCATTTTGTGCATGATGAACCATATTTTCAGAAAGTCTCATTCTCTTGTAAAACAGGTTACCTAATATGATATATTACCATTTTGATATTTGAAAGGGTAAACAGTAAAATGTTAAATGTTCTGCAAGACTGAAGATTTTGAGTTCAAGAAAATGTATCAGAGAGCTTCAGAAAATAAATAGCTATGTTATAGCATGCAGAGTTGTCATACAAAATCAGCAGCAGTCTGGGCAACTTCAGCAAAGTCTCAGGATACAAAATTGATGTGCAAAAATCACAAGCATTCCTATACACTAACAATAGGCAAACAGAGAGCCAAATTATGAATGAACTCCCATTCACAATTGCTATAAACAGAATAAAATACTTAGGAATACAGCTAATAAGAGATGTGAAGGGCCTCTTCAAGGAAAACTGCAAACTACTTCTCAAGGAAACAGGAGAGGACACAAACAAATGGAAAAAATACTCCATGCTGGTGGATAGGAAGAATCAATATCATAAAAATGACTATACTGCTCAAAGTAATTTATAGATTCAGTGCCATTCCCATTAAAATACCATCGACTTTCTTCACAGAATTAGAAAAAACTGCTTTAAAAATCATATGGAACCAAAAAAGAGCCCAAATAGCCAAGATGATCCTAAGCAAAAAGAACAAAGCTGGAGACATCATGCTTCCTGACTTCAAACTATACTATAAGGCTACAGTGACTGAAACAGCATGGTACTAGTACCAAAACAGACACACAGACCAATGAAACAGAATAGAGATCTCAGAAACAAGACCATGCATCTACAACTATCTGATCTTTGAAAAACCTGAAAAAAACAAGCATGGGGAAAGGATTCCATATTTAAAGAATGGTGCTGGGATAACTGGATAGCCATATGCAGAAAATTAAATCTGGACTCCTTCCTTACACCTTATACAAAAATAAAATCAGGAAGGATTAAAGACTAAAAAGTAAAGCCCAGAAGTATAAAAACCCTAGAAGCAAATCTAGGCAATAACATTGAGGAGATAGGCATGAGCAAAGATTTTATGACAAAAACATCAAAAGCAATTGCAAAAAAGCAAAAATTGACAAACGGGACCTAATTAAACTAAAGTGTTCCACACAGGGAAAGAAACTATCATCAGAGAGAACAGACAATCTAAAGAATAGGAGAAAAGTTTTGCAATCTATCCATCTGATAAAGGTCTAAATTCCAGAATTTACAAGGAACTTAAACAAATTTACAAGAAAAAAACAAACAACCACATTAAAAAGTAGGCAAAGGACATAAACAGACACTTCTCAAAAGACGACATTTATGCAGCTAACAAACATGAAAAAAAGCTCAACATCACTGATCAGTAGAGAAATGCAAATCAAAACTTCAACGACATACCATCTCACGCCAGTCAGAATGGCAATTATTAAAAAGTCAAGAAACAACAGATGCTAATGAGGCTGTGGATAAACTGGAATGCTTTTACACTGTTTGTGGAAAGGTAAATTAGTTTAACCATTGTGGAAAACAGTGTGGCAATTTCTCAAGGATCTAGAACTAGAAATACTATTTGACCCAGCAATCCCATTACTGGGTGTATACCCAGAGGAATATAAATCATTCTGTTATAGAGATACATGCATGTGTATATTTGTCGTGCCACTATTTACAATAGCAAAGACATGGAATCAACCCAAAGACCTATCAGTCACAGACTGGATAAAGAAAATGTGGTATATATGCATCATGGAATACTATGCAGTCATAAAAAGGAATTAGATCATGTCTTTTGCTGGGACACAGATGGTGCTGGAAGCAATTATCCTCAGCAAACTAACACAGGAACTGAAAACCAAACACTGCATGTTCTCACTCATAAGTGGAGGCTGAACAACGAGAACACATGGACACAGGAAGGAGAACAACACATACTGGGGCCTGTCAGGGGAGTGGGGTGTGGGAGAGCATCAGGATAAATAGATAATCCATGCAGGACTTAATACCTAGGTGACTGGTTGATAGGTGCAGCAAACCACCATGGTACACGTTTACCTGTGTAACAAACCTGTACATCCTGCACAAGTATCCTGAAACTTAATATAAAATGAAATAAAATTAAGAAAAAAGCAACAAAAACAAAATCAGCAGCAATATGTCAGGCCTAGAAATAACAGGTGTTTCCCTCGTAGAAACCCACCAGATTCAAAGCGAAAGTTATAGGGAATGCTAAGTATCAAAATCATTTCTATAGCATTCTGTTTATTTATTTATTTATTTATTTATTTTGGTGGAGTCTCACTCTGTCACCAGGCTGGGGTGCAGTGGCACAATCTCAGATTACTGCAACCTCCGTCTCCCAGGTTCAAGCAATTCTCCTGCCTCGGTCTCCTGAGCAGCTGGGACTACAGGTGTGCGCCACCACTCCCAGCAAACTTATTATTATTACTTTTTGTATTTTTAGTAGGGATGAGGTTTCACCATGTTGGCCAGGATGGTCTCAATCTCTTGACCTCGTGATCTGCCCACCTCAGCCTCCCAAATTGCAGGGATTACAGGCGTGAACCACCATGCCAGGCCCATTCTGTTTCTTTATCTATGTAGCAGATAATTAAATACTTTTATCATAAATAAAAATGGTAATTTTGAGAAGATAAACTTGTTGACAGCTAATATGCAGAGAGTCCAATGATGGCAATACACTTATGGAGAATTCCTCAATGGTTCAAAGAGTTTCTACTGATCTTATTTGATGTTAATTGTTTGCCATGTTGTCATCCTGAAGAAGATGTTCAAAGGCAAAAAAAAGATAATTCATATCTTTAGCCAAGCAACTGCTTGGGATCAAAGAGACACAGGGAGGTACAAATCCTGTTTTTTATGCTGGTTAGATGAAGTCAGGTCTATCTGAGGGCACCCCTATCTGCTGGCCTCTCGTAGGGTCCCAATCTGACTGCACCTGCTTGCAATGCAGCCTTGGATGTCTAATCGAGGTGCTTCCTGGGGGCTCACATCATAGCTCCTTCACCAGTAGACTGCACCTGATCATCAGAGAGCTCTATCAGTGCAGCCTCCAGTGACATGTAACAGCCCACCCAAACCCTCTCCCACTGCAGCCTCCTCCATGCCTGCATTGCCAGCATGCACTCACCCATGGTCACACCCCCACTGCTTTGTGAGAATGCACAGAGGCAAAGATCACTTCTCCCCAACTAGTGTGTGTGTGCACATGTACTGTGTCACCCAAATGCTGCCTATGTGAGCATACCTTGCTGCCCTTGCCTCCCTAATGAGCAGACACCTGGTTGCACTGCCACTGCTGGCAACACTCATGTAGATGCAAGCAACCCCACCCTGCTTCCCACACTACCACTGCTGCTACTGTGAATGTGGGAATAGACACTGGTTGCTGGCGGCCCTGCCTCCACCTTGTGCTGCCACTGCCACCACTGTGAACATGTGCATGAATGCCACTAGTTTCATGCCCGCCAATGCCCAGTCCCCACAGCTGCCTCTGCCAGTGCAAGTGCAAACATGGACACTGGCAACTTTGCCCCGGCTGTTCCCTATGAACCCCAGCCACTGGCACAAGTGTGCATGGTAATGATACAGCCCCACTCCTGGTGGTCCCTGTCCTCGTCAACACCCATGCATCCTGCTGCACTTCCATGGCCACAAGCATGCATGCAAATGAGCATGGGTCTTGCTGCCACTGCCCAGATGAAGCACTTTAGCTGGCACCACCCATCAGAGTGTGGTGGCCAGCACACCAGGAACACTTTAGCACCTCAGCTTAGCAGGTTCTGAATCTCAAGGGGCCAGTGAATAAAGCCAGGGCCTGGTACTAGCTCCCTAGACTTAGAGTATACAGCCCAGTAGTGCTGAGCTGAGCCATGGCCCCCTAAATTCTTCCAGCAATGAGACCAGTTGACTGAATCCACCTTATACCACAATCAAACTGCCAAGGATATTACAGAAAATACAAGTAGAGAAACTCATTCAAAGGACAGTATTTCCTTTTTTTTTGAGATGGAGTCTCGCTCTGTCGCCCAGGCTAGAGTGCAGTGGCCGGATCTCAGCTCACTGCAAGCTCCGCCTCCTGGGTTTATGCCATTCTCCTGACTCAGCCTCCCGAGTAGCTGGGACTACAGATGTCCGCCACCTCACCCGGCTAGTTTTTTGTATTTTTTTGTAGAGACGGGGTTTCACCGTGTTAGCCAGGATGGTCTCGATCTCCTGACCTCGTGATCCGCCCATCTCGGCCTCCCAAAGTGCTGGGATTACAGGCTTGAGCCACCGTACCCGGCCTAAAGGACAGTATTTTTAAAGATTAAAGCAACATCAGCCCCCACAGATGAGAAAGAACCAGCACAAGAACCGGACAACTAAAAAAGTCAGAATGCCTTATTTCCCTCAATGAAGACACTAGTGTCCCAGCAATGATTCTTATTCAGGCTCAAATGGATGAAATGGCAGAAACAGAACTTAGAATATGGAAGGAATGAAGATCTTCAACATTCAGGAGAAAGTTGAAACCCAATCCAAGCAATCTAAAAAAATACAATAAAATGATACAGGAAATGAAAGATGAAATGGCCATTTTAAGAAATAATGAAAGTCATTTGGTAGAGCTGAAAACTTCACTTTAAGAATTTTATAACATAATCACAAGTATCAGCAGCAGAATTAACCAACTGAGAAAACAGTCTCAGAGCTAGAAGACTGGTTCTCCAAAATAACTCAGGCAGACAAAAGTAAAGAAAAAAGAATAAAGAAGAATGAACAAAGTCTCTGAGACATATTAAATTATGTAAAGAGACTAAATCTATGACTCATAGGCATCCCTGAAGGGGAAGGAAAGAAACAAAGAAACTTGGAAAACATATTTGAGAGTATCACCCATGAAAATATCCCCAACATCCCTAAAGAAGCCAACCGTATTTCAAATTTGGGAAATACAGAAAACGCTGCAAAATACTATACAAGACAATCATCCCCTATGTATCCCCTTATATATGTCTATATAAGACACATAGTAATCAAAGTTCTCCAAGGTCAAACTGAGAGAAAAAATGTCAAAGGCAGCTAGAGAGAAAGTTCACGTTACTTATCAATGGAACTCAATCAGGCTAACAGTGGACTTTTAGCAGAAATTCTATGGGCCAGAAGAGATTGGGGACATATATTCAGCATTTTTAAAGAGAATAAATCCAACCAAGAATTTCATTTCCAGCCAAACTAAGCTTTGAAAATGAAGGAGAAATAAGATCTTTTTTCAGACAAGCAAATGCTAAGGGAATTCATTACCACAAGACCTGCATTATAGCAGATCCTTAAGGGAATGCTAAATATGGAAAAGAAAGACCACTACAAGCCACCACAAAAACACAGTGAAGCACATAACCTACTGACACTATAAAGCAAGCACAAATCAAGTCTACATAAAAACCAGCTAACAACATGATGACAGGATCAAATCGGCACATATCAATATTAACCATGAATATAAATGCATTAAATGTCCCAATTTAAAGGCACAGAGTAGTGGTGAATTGGAATAAAGAAGCACGATCTAACTATATGCTGTCTTCAAGAGACACATCTCACATGCAATGGCACCCACCCAGCTCAAAGTAAAGGAGAAAAATCTACCAAGAAAATGGAGAACAGAAAAAAGCAAGGGTCATTCTTCTAATTTCAGACAAAACAGACTTTAAACCAAAAATGATCAAAAAAGAAAAAGAAGGGCATTACATAATGGTAAAGAGTTCAATTCAACAAGAAAAACTAACTATCTCAAATATATATGGACCCAGTACAGGAGCACTCAGATTCCTAAAGTTAGGTTTTAGAGCTCTATAAAGAGACTTAGCTAACCACACAATAATAGTGGAAGACTTCAACACTCCACTGACTATTTATTAGACAGATCATCAAGGCAAAACACAAACAAAGATATTCGGGACCTTAACTCAACACTAGACCAAATAGACCTAACAGACATTTACAGAAATCTGTACCCAATAACAAAAGAATATACATTTATCTCATCTGTACATTGCACATACTCTAAAATCAACACAATCAGCCATAAAACAGTCCCCAGCAAATTAAACATACACACACACACACACACACACACACACACACACACACACACAAAACCAACCACACTCTTAGATTACAGCACAATAAAAACTAGGAATCGACACTAAGAAAATCACTCAAAATCAAACAATTGCATGGAAATTAAATCACCTTCCTCCAAATGATTTTTGGGTAAACAATGAATTTAAGACAAAAATCAAGAAATTCTTTGAAACTAATGAGAATAAAGCATACCAGAATCTCTGGGACACAGCTAAATCAGTGTTAAGCGGGAAGTGTATGTGCTAAATATCCACATCAAAAAGTTAAAACAATCTCAAATTAAATTAACAACATAATATCATACCTAGAGAAATTAGAGAAAGAAGAGTAAACCAACTCTAAAGCTAGCAGAAGAAAAGAAATAACAAAAATCAGAACTGGACTGATGGAAATTGAGATGGTGTAAACCTTACAAAAAATCAATGAATCCAGGAGTTTGTTTCATGAAAGAATAAATATGATTGATAGATTGTTAGTTAAACTAATAAAGAAGAAAATTCCCAGAGAAGCTCAAAATAAACACAATAAGAAATTATAAAGAGGACGTTACCATCCATCCCCACAGAAGTACAAAAATCCCTCAGAGACTACTATGAACACCTCTACACTCACAAACTGGAAAACCTAGAAAAAATGGATAAATTTCTAGAAACACATAACCTCCCAAGTTTGAACCAGGAAGAAACTGAATCCCTGAATAGACCAATAATGAGTTCTGAAATTGGATCAGTAATGAAAACCTACCAATCAGAATGAGTCCAGGACCAGATGGATTCACAGCTGAATTCTGCCAGATGTATAAAGAGCTAGTATCATTCCTATTAAAACTAATCCAAGAAATTGAGGAGGTGGGACTCTTCCTTAACTCATTCTATGTGACCAGCATTATTCTTCTGATACCCAAACCTAGCAGAGACACAACAAAAAAAGAAAACTTCTGTCCAATGTCCTCAATGAACATAGATGCAAAAATCCTCAACAAAATACTAGCAAATTAAATACAGCAGCACATCAAAAAGCTAATTCACCATAATCAACTAGGCTTTATCTCTGGTATGTAAGGTTGGTTCAACATACACGAGTCAATAAATATGACACACCACATAAATAGAACTGAAAACAAAACCCACATCATCATCTCAATAGATGCAGAAAATGTTTTCAATAAAATTCAACATTATTTCATGTTAAAATTTCTCAACAAACTAGGCATTGAAGGAGCATAGCTCAAAATAGTAAGAGCCATCTATGACAAACCCACACTTAACACCATCCTGAATGGGAAAAAACTGGAAGCATTTCCCTTGAGAACATCAACAAGAAAAGTAGGCCCACTCTCACCACTCTTTTTCAACACAGTACTGGAAGTCCTAGCTAGAACGATCAGGCAAGAAATAGAAATAAAAGGCACTCAAGTAGGAAGAGAGAGAGTCAAACTATCTCTCTTCGCAGATGGTATGTTTCTCTACCTAGAAAATCCTATAGACTCTGCCCAAAAGCTCCTAGATGTGATAAACAACTTCAGCAAAGTTTCAGCGTACAAAATCAATGTACAAAAACCAGTAGCATTTCTATATATATAAAAAGAATCCAAGCCAATAATGCAATCTTATTCACAATAGCCATAAAAAGAGTAAAACACCTAGGAATACAACTAACCAGGGAGGTGAAAGATCACTACAATGAGAATTATAAAACGCTGCCCAAAGAAGTCAGAGAAGACACAAACAAAAGAGAAAACCATTCCATGATCATGGATAGGAAGAATCAATATTGTGAAAATGGCCATATGGCCCAAAGAGATTTATAGATTCCTGCTATTCCTATCAAATTACCAATGACATTCTTCATAGAATTAGAACAAACTATTTTAAAATTCACATGAAAGCAAAAAAATAAGTAAATAATAATGAGCCTGGCCAGGTGCGGTGGCTCACGCCTGTAATCCTAGCACTTTGGGAGGCTGAGGTGGGTGGATTGTGAGGTCAGGAAATTGAGACCATCCTGGCAAACATGGTGAAACCCCACGCCTGCTAAAAATCCAAAAAAAAAAAAAAAAAAAATTGCCAGGCACAGTGGCATGTGCCTGTAGTGTCAACTACTTAGGAAGCTGAGGTAGGAGGATCACTTGAACCCGGGAGGCAGAGGTTGCAGTGAGCCAAGATCATGCCACTGCACTCCAGCCTGACAGAGTGTGACTCCGTTTCAAAAAAAAAAAAAAAAAGAGGCTGAATAGCTAAGACTATCCTAAGCAAAAGAACAAACTGAAAGCATCACATTACCTGACTTCAAACTATTCTACAAGCTACAGTAACCAAAACAGCAATGGTACTGGTACAAAAACAGGCACCCAGACCAATGAAACAGAATAGAGAGCCCATAAATAAGGCCACACACCTACAACTGTTTGATCTCCCACAAAGTCCACAAAAAAACAGTAATGGGGAACTGACTCCCTATTCAATACATGGTGCTGGGGTAACTGGCTAGCCGTATGCCGAAGATTGAAACTGGACCCCTTTTTTACATCATATACAAAAATCAACTCAAGATGGATTGAATACTTAAATTTAAAATCTAAAACTATTAAATCCTTGAAAGATAACTTAGGAAATATCATCTGGATATAGGCCCTGTCAAAGATTTCATGATGAAGACACCAAAATCAGTTGCAACAAAAACAAAAACAGAATAATGGGACTAATTAAACTAAAGCACTCCTGTGCAGCAAAAGAAACTATCAACAGAATAAGCAGACAACCTACAGAATGGGAGAAAATATATGCAAACTGTACATCTGACAAAGGTCTAATACCCAAAACCTGTAAGGAATTTAAATTCACAAGAAAAAAAAACAAACGACCCCACTGAACAGTGGGCAAAGAACCTGAACAGACACTTTTCAGAACAAGACATATATGTGGCAACTAGCATATGAAAAAATGCTCAACATCACCAATAAGTAGAGAAATGCAAATCAAAGCCACAATGAGATACCATCTCACATCAGTCAGAATGGCTATTATTAAAAAGTCACAAAATAATAGATGCTGGTGAAGTTGCAGAGAAAAGGGAACATTTATTCACTGCTGATGGGAATGTAAACTAGGTCAGCCTTTGTGGAAAGGAGTTTGACAATTTCTCAGGGAACTTAAAGTAGAATTACCATTAGACCCAGGAATTCCATTATTGGGTATATACACAAAGGAATATAAATTGTTCTACCACAAAGATACCTAAATATGCATATTCAGAACACCTGAATATGAATACGATCTATGTTCATTGCAGCATTATTCACAAAAGCAAAGACATGAAATAAGCCTAAATGCCCATTAAAAGTAGACTGGATAAAGAGAATTGGTATCTCCATGGAATGCTACACAGCCATACAGAAGAATGAGATTATGTGCTTTGCAGGAACATGGATGTAGCTGGAGGCCATTATCTTAAGTGAATAAAGGCAGGAACGGAAAACCAAATACTGCATTTTCTTCCTCATTAGTGGGAGCTAAACATTAAGTACTATACTACTCCATTCTTTTACTGCTATAAAGGACTACCAGAGACTGGGTAATTTATAAATAAAACAGGTATAATCAGCTCATGGTTCTGCAGGCTGTGCAGGTTTCGGTTTCTAGGAAGGCTTTAGGAAACTTACAATCACGGTGAAAAGCAAAGGGGAAGCAAACACATCTTTATATGACCGGCAGGACGGTAGGGGGAGGTGCTACACACTTTCAAACAACCAGATCTCAAGAGAACTCTATCATGAGACAACACTAGAGGGATGATGATAAACCATTAGACACCACCTTTATGATCCAGTCCCCTTCTACCAGTCTCCTCTTCCAACACTGGGGATTATAATACGACATGAGATTCGAGTGGGGACACAGAGCCAAACCATATCAAGTACACATGGACACAAACAGGGCAACAACCGACACTGGGGCCTACTGGAAGGTGAAGGGTGGGAGGAGGGCAAGGATCCAAAAACTACCCATTGGGCACTATGCTGATTACCTGGGTGACAAAACAATCTGTACACTAAATCCCTGTGACATGCAATGTGCCTGTATAACAAATCTGGGCGTGTACCTCTGAACCTAAAATAAAAATTAAAAAAGTGATGAGTGAGCAAATGTGAACAAAACTATATTCTCACTTGGGGCAACATGTAAGATGCCAACCATCTGTTCTTTTCATTTTCCAGGAAATGGAAAGAATGGGGATAAACTTCTTATTTTAATGGAAAAAAAAGAAGAAATGATGAGGTCATTTAGTGCATTTAGTGGGTCCAGAAACTGTCATCTATTATGTTTTCAGATTTTCAATGAGCTTATCATACTATTGCTTAGCTCTCATCAACCCACTGCCTGGAAAATATTTTTCCCTTCTGATCCAGATTTATTTCTGCTGGAAAATCACCTCTGCCAGGCACTTAAACTGAAGCCGCTGTTGATGCTTCTGATGCCTGCACACCCAGGGCCACTGTTCTCAAAGTGTGGTCCCTGGACGAGAACTATTAGCCTCACCAAGGACTTTTTAGGAATGCTGATTCTCAGACTCCACCCAGCCCTGCAGAATTGGAAACTCTGGAGCTGAGGCCCAGTAGCTCCGGTTTTAACAAACCCTCTAGGTGATTTGAATGCATCCTAAATGTTTAAGAAGCACTGCCCAAGGGGATGAGAGAGAAACATATCTCAAATATGAGGACCGCAATATAGTTTTTCCCTCTAATTCTATATATTTGTCACATGCTCTCCCTCCAGGCACACCTACAGACACCTATGGTAACTGTGTTCCCACCTAGAAATGATTTGAAATTTTGAAACTGGAGTCTATGAATAAGCCAAGCGAATTCTAAAATAATCTCTCCAATTTCCTCCTTGGTCCTGCTTGCAAATGGAATTTTGGGCAACAAATCTAGTTTTTCCTGTCTAGCTGTTAATTACTTAAAGGAAGCATTATGTAGCACGTGTAGAATTGAACCGCCTTAGCAGCCCCAGCTAGGAAGACAGTAAAACCAGTAAAAATTGTTCTCACCCCAACATTTTCATAAGTAAAGAATGCCTCTTTGCTCTGTGGTTGCATCTTCCCCTAGGCAATGGCTGCATGATGAGCTGCAGGGTGAGCGTATACCTAGTTCTCCCTGTGCCTGCTGGAGGCTTGTGCTCAAGCTGGGGCCCTTGCAG